>NC_134364.1:65265554-65598054 GCF_048569485.1 Anomaloglossus baeobatrachus | reverse complement strand
TTTTTTTCTCTATCTGGTTCCGTTTGAGATAAAAATGCTAACTCTGTTGTTTTCCACCAGGTGGCGCTATAGGTGGTTTCATTGCATAGCGCATGGCTACTTTACTATACCTAGACACCACTTCTATGCCTATAGCTGCCGCTGTTCTCAAGTTAATGGCGGGGGACAGGATATGGGTGGACACACCGTATATAGGAGGGGAGTGAATGTAACTGGCTTCCCCAGAGCATGTGATAAAGAGAGACTAAGAAGCAGCTCAGCAGAGATTAACTCTTGCTAGCCTGTCTATGAACCACAGGTCTGTGGGTCGACGCCCGAGTCTTCCTTCACTGATTACAGACATCAGAGAAGTTAGCAGAGCCTAGAATCTGTAGTTTCTACAGAACCTGATTCTGCCATGACAGACCAAAAGGTATATGCTTTTAAAAATGGCTTTTTTTGTAATTTTTTTTATCTTATTTGGGTGAAATTACTTTTAGTCGTCTGTTTGACTTAAGGCGGACTCGATTTATCTTGTTGCTTTTTTTGTTCAAGGTGAAAAAAAATGGCCAATAACTCAAATATTATAAATCCAAAATTCAGTAGAAGACAGAATGGGTCAGTACCCAGGGCGAGGACGTATGGTGCTTTATGACACAAGGGGATCTATAGAAGTAGCGAGAAAACAAATGGAACTATGCCGTGATGTTGTGCTTCAATACACCGGCCCATAAAGCGCTTGATAAAATTGGCGATCCTGCCGGGAACATATTAAAGTGACACGCTTTAATGTATTTGTGTGACCGTGGCAGTGTACACTATTATTTTAACGCTACGAGTTTAATGGATATTATCAATTTACAGGGACCGCGGTGATGAGAGTGCGAACAACATCACCATGATTCTCACCGGCCATGGAAGAAAAATGATGCACCAAGTTCTATACGAGTGGCAGGACCTATAAAGAAAGAACAATACCGGAAGAGTTACAATTATAATTTCCTATAATGGTTGGATTTAAAGGGGAACTCCACATTTAGTGTCACCCTATGGCAATGGTAATGGTTAGGCTTAAAGGGGAACTTCATATTTAGAATCAGCATATGACAACAACATCCCAGTTATCAATGTCATGATTAAGAGCCTTTTTTGCTTGAAATGCGTTGATGTTTCTTTGCTCTGTACCTGCCCTAACAATTTTTGTTATGGGCTTTTTAATTATGCTCCAATAACATTTTTATATTTTATGTGGTGGTGCTGGATTTTTTCACTTTCTAATTTTATGCTGAATCAGGGCCTGCCTCCATGATTATGTTATATGCTCTGTTATTTCCGAGAACAAATAGTTTGAAGATTTGACCAGGGACCCTAGCAGAAGACTATACTAGTCCGGGTCTGCTGGCTTGTATCAGCACTTCTCCAGCTGATTGACAGGTCTCATGCTAAATTCACACAGAAGGGAGACCTGTCACTCACGTGCAGGGATGCGTGGAGGAGCCGACCAGCGGCAGCACTGGACTAGTCTTGTCTCTTTCTATTGCCCTGGGCTCAGTGCACCTTTCAGTTAGCATCTTTCGCACTTTCCCTTAGTTTAATTTGCAGCACTTGCTTGCCCAGAGTGCTCCTTCAATTTTATCCCAAGCCCTGCATCACCATACTGACACAGACGCTAGAGGAGTCCAGCAGTGGGTGCGCTGAAAGCGTATGCGTTGACAGTGGGTGCACTCACAGTGGGTATGCTCACAGTGGGTGAAAGTAATAGGATATGTGACGCCGCTGACCTGGTCAGGCACCACTGAGTACTGCACCCATGCTGGGACAGTACTTCCAGGTAATCATAATGGCCAGAATGAGGTGTGCACGCACAGACACATAGCAACCAGGTCTCCAACAATATTAGATGGGACCCTTGGGCAGTGCCTAGAGGGCTCTGTCCTTCAATTCTTGTCAAGGAGTGTAGTGGGGGCCTGGGAGCTAAAGTGCAGAGACTGAAAGGAAAGGAGTGGAGCGAGCCAGTCTGGTAGTGGTGAGCGGCAGTTGCTAGGAGACGGAGACGCGCTCTCACACTAGTGAGACCCTGCACGTGGAGTAGCCGTTAGTGGGGGATAACAGTTACCAGTCAGTCAGAAAGACAGAGAGAGAGTCGGTCGAGTACGGGGACTGCAGTGACTAGACACGTACGGGGAACAGGTCCCTAGAGTAGACTCAAGTTTAACTATCTGCTAAACCTGCCGGTGAGGTTACTACAAGTACCTCACCAACCATACAGAGTCCGAGCCTCAGCAGCAACGCAGGGACCCATAAGGAGACAGAGCCAGAAGCCATCTCACCTGGTCCACGCTGCCGGCAAACGGTCCAAAAAGGGGAGAAAAGGCAGTAGCGACTTCCCTGGATAGACCCCACGGTACTTCAAGTCAGGGGTTATCCAATCAAAGAGTGCTAGGAAGGTGAGTTAATGGCTACCCTCGGACTGGCTTGAAGCATACCTGGTTTCACCTGGTTTATTGCAGCATCGCCCGGGTCAGGTCGCTAGAACAGCAAAAGTGAGTAAAAACGAGTTGAAAGACTTTCTGGACTGAGCCTGAGTTATTCTGGGACCTGTTGTTCTACACACCTGAGCCCCTGGGGCCTGCCTCACTCCACTAACGGGAGGCCACACCATCAGACTGCAGACTCCATCAGCCCCAGACGTTCGTTAAATCTGCAGTGGTGGTCATCCATACCCCTGACCGCAAACCGTGAGTAGCATCACGACTTATATATACATAACCGACATACCTGTTGCCATATACAGAAGAAGGTCCTGTGGTGTCCCTGAAGCTGGAGCGACATCGCTGGGGAGACACAGATATATACAGCTCAGACAAAAATTAAGAGACCACTGCAAAATTGTCTATTTTTCTGATTTTTCTCTTTATAGGTATATTTTTGAGGGAAATGTAAATTGTTCTTTTATTCTATAAACTACTGACAACTTGAGTCATACGTCCTTCACAAAGATTAATCTGCCTAATTCCAGCCTTGCTGAAGCATCCCCAGATCATCACCGATCCTCCACCAAATTTCACAGTGGGTGCAAGACACTGTGGCTTGTACGCCTCTCCAGGTCTCCATCTAACCATTAGATGACCAGGTGTTGGGCAAAGCTGAAAATTAGACTCATCATAGAAGATTCCTTACTCTAGAATTGGGCAGATTAAATTTTGCGAAGGACGTATGAATCAAGCCGCATACAAGGTTATCCTGGAAAAATAGTTGCTTTCTTCTGCTCAGGCAATGTTCCCCAACTCTGGGGAGGACTGTTTTTCCTGCAGGACAATGCGCCATGCCACACAGCTAGGTTAATCAATGTGTGGATAAAGGACCACCACATCAAAACCCTGTCATGGCGAGTCCAATCTACAGACCTGAACCCCATTGAAAACCTCTGGAATGTAATCAAGAGGAAGATGGATAGTCACAAGCCATCAAACAAAGAAGGGATAAAAATTAAACAAGGGAGCGCATGTGAAGGTTCTGGGAGATAGAGGTGAGGAGGAGAAAAAGAATCTGCTCACCTGATGTGGTTGTGCAGCCCTCGCACAACCACGGTATAAGACTTGAGTGTGGTGTCAGAGCTCTTCTTACCTGTTAGCCCACGATGTCCATCCAGGGAAGCTTATTCCTGAAGAGCTGGTCACATGACAGATCACTGGGCGTCTCTGGTAATCTGACCTCCGTGTCAAGCAGCTCTTGCCGTGAACCCACAGGGGGAAGATCAGCAGTAAAGTATAGAAGCACGGTCTGATAGAGCGCTGAGGAGGCCACAGTATTAGATTAATTTTTTTAGAATTTATTGCTTTCTATCAGCCACAACGCGTTTCGATATACACAATATCTTCATCAGGTGGATATAAAAAACGGAATGTGGAGAGTACTATTTAAAGGGACAGGTGCGATTCCATTGGTCAGCACCAAATTAATTGAAATGTTAACCCTTAATGTATCACAACCAACCCTTCAACAATAATATAAAAGCTAATAAAAGATATTTAAAAAGGATTTTTCAAAAAGACTCTTTGCCATAAAAACATTATTTAAAAACACATGTGATAATATAATCGTATAAATCATATATTAACTCCTAAAACTTAATACATAAAATCATGAGAACTTTTAAAAAAAATGATCTGAGTATGCCTGTACTAGTAACATGTAATAATATTGTTATAATGTATGTCAGTGTGGGTAGATCAAATTCTGCTCTCCCACTGCTCGGGTCCGGCTGCCGCTGCTCTGCGGCTGCTGCTGCTCGGTGGCTCGAGCGATGGGCCGGATCCCGGGGACTCGAGCGGCGCTCCTCGCCCGTGAGTGAAAAGGGGTGGTTTTGGTTTTAGGGAAGATTGTCCATGACGCCACCCACGGTTGTGGTGATTTTGGTGACACCACCGCTGCTCTAGACGGGGATCCCGGGAGCGGTGACAGGGAGCAGCTGAGTTGTTATTTCTCCCCTCCGTGGGTAGGGGGTTGGTTGTCCCGGGGCACGGTGATGGGGTAAGGATTGATGACAGGCGGGTTGCGGGGCCTGATGAGGTGCAGGGTCGCAGGGGCAGCGCTGTGCCGCACGGCACGGAGGTACTCACTCAGCCCAATGATGATGACACAGTTCACGGTAAAACAAGCGGCTGGATGGACGGGTCCCTCGGACGGCTGCGGTGTTGTTGTTCCCTGCAGGTTAGCGGTGACTGTCTTTTCCCTGCACCTACTCAGTCTGTACGGTTTCGATGGGTTCCCACCGGTAACCCACTCCCCGACTTGGATATGGGCCGGAGGAGCCCCTTTTGCCCGCAGGCGCTGGCCCTGAGAAACGGTTGCTTTGGCGGTGGCGGTGTCGCTCTCACTGGGTTGGACTGTTGCCTTTTGTCGGGACTTGACTGTTTGGAAACCCGGAGGTCCCCTTCACTAATGGATTCGGCAACTTCACGGCGACTCCTAGCCTTGCCGGGGTCCGAAAGGCCCCTGCCACTGGTGCTGGCTTCTCTTTGTGTACCGGTCCGGTACCGCCGGGCCACCGCCCGTCCACGGTCCTTACGGTAGACTCCCATCAGCCACTCCTGCTGACGGTCACCACCGTCTGCCAACCTTGCTGTCTTGTCCGGGCCACACACCCGGACCAACTTCAGGCTCTTAGCTCTCACTTTTCTCCTCTCACTTCACTTTTCCTCCTTCCACTTTCACTGTCCAAACTAGACTGCCTGTTTTCCCTCCTCCAGGACTGTGAACTCCTTGGTGAGTGGAGACCAACCGCCTGGCTCCACCCCCTGGTGTGGACATCAGCCCCTGGAGGAAGGCAACAAGGGTTTTGTGTCTGACCTTGATGTGCCTGCTGGGAGTGTGGGGTGTGTTGGTGTTGTTCTCTGTGGCCCCAGTAGTTTATCTGTAATGGGGTTAAGTCTGGTGGGAGGGGCTTGCTTAGTTGTGCCTCATTCCGGGGCTCACGCCACTTTATCATGGTGTGGATTCCTCCGGAATGCCGCCAGTAATAGTTCTTGCTCTGCAGTGTGCACAACGGGTTCTTGTGAGTTAACCCTGATCTGTCCCGCTACCTAGCTTTCCTCTCCCTGACCTCCGTTCCCTTGTACTGTTTGCCCGCCTTGTCTACCTGTCTCCGGTCCCATTCTGTGTCTCGGTCTCCTCCCCCTTCTTGTACTTCCTTTTTCTCGCCTTCTGACCTTGGTAACGTTTCCTCACCTTGGCTCTGCTTCCCCTGTTTAGCTTTTGATGTGACTTCTCGGCTCCTGACCCTTTTGCTTCCACCTCTTTATGGCTTGCTCACTCCCCCCTGTATTGACGTGACATCCCGGTTTAGACTTAGGCTTGCTGATCACTCTTTCTGGTGCTTGCGCCATCTTGTGGGCTTTTGTCTAACTGCACATTGAAGTTCCATATCCATTTAGCCTCTGCACCCCTGGTGGAAGCCTGACCTAGATAGGTATATAAATAAATAGATGGATAGATAGATAGAGGGATAAATAGATGGATAGATAGATACGGTAGATAGAAATCTGATAGTTAAACAGGTCTTTATCATTACAAATAGAAAGATTCACATTGAAATTTCCCCTGGAAGCCCGGGCACAGCTGTCAGGGGGAAATATAATGAGATCCATTATCACAATGTTGTACCGTGTGTCCTACGTGCAGTCATGTTATTTTACCTTTGGACATGATACAAATTGCTACTTGGCTCATTTTGTTTTAGCAAATGTTGTCTGGAATGAGTAATGAATTGGTGGATGGAGGAGACGCGTCACACATCATTCCTGGCAAGCTTCTGCTCACCATATGGCAGATCTGTGTACATGTCAAACAGCTCCACGATCGAGGGCTGCCAAATCCCATCATTAATATACTTTTTTGCGCTTCATCTGCTGGATATGACCCGGATTATGGAGGTAATTAGACTTGCTTGGAATATGAAGGTTAGAGGGTCTTGTAATATATGGAATAAAGCAGGGTTCCTCCCGCTTTATCTAAGTGTATCACCAATTTGTCTTCTTCTCTATAGTCCTTGAAGAAGAACAGCTCCGTCTAGTGCGAGAACTCATAAATGAAGATCTGTCTCCGGAGAGGAACAGAATCCAAATCTCTGTTTGTGTTTCCACATTTCCGGGCTTGCCTCGTACTCATTCCAACCCAAATCTAGGCATACTTGTAATGAAAATTCTCCACCTGCAGATGTGTCCTTGTCTACCTTTTCTATTGATTTGGCATGTCCTAATTAGGGCCGGGCAGACCCGGAACGTAAATGTCCGGATCCGCGCGGTTTCAAAAGTGCCCGGGTGCCGGATCCTGGCCCGGGATTCCGGGTGTTTGATCCTCATCCGTCACTCAAAAAAGAAAAAAAAAAGAAAAAAGAAAGAATATAAGAATGAAGTTAGTGCATCATTTTGAACACTGCTCCTGCAGCCTCCCTGAGCCGCTCATCATTGCTCATACATATGCACTGCTTTCACCGCCCACCGGCCGTCCTGGCGTCTGTTATTGGTTGCAGTCAGACATACCCCCAGTCTGTGTGACAGCATCTGCCTGCAACCAATGAGAGGGGCTGTCTGAGGGTCAGAATCATCCTGAGCCTCCTGCTGCATGAGCAGAGGAGGACACATCATTGTGGGCACAGCTCATCCTGAGCCTCCAGCTGCATGAAGCAAAAGGCTTAGGATGAACAGAGGAGGACACATCATCACAGCGCAGCTCATCCTGACTTAACTATCTATCAATCTAACAACTATCTAACTTACCCCTTCAGCCCCAAGCCTATTTTGACCCTAAAGACCAGGCCATTTTTTGCAATTTTGACCAGTGTCACTTTATGAGGTTATAACTCTGGAAGGCTTCAACGGATCCCGGTGATTCTGAGATTGTTTTCTCGTGACATATTGGGCTTCATGTCAGTGGTAAATATAGGCCGATATTTTTTGCGTTTCTTTGTGAAAAAAAACGGAAATTTTGCGAAAATGTTGCAAATTTTGTAATTTTCAAACTTTTAATTTTTATGCTCTAAAACCAACGAGACATATGACACAAAATAATTAATAAATAACATTTCCCACATGTCTACTTTACATCAGAACAATTTTGGGAAAAAAAAAAAATTAAGGACGTTATAGGGGTTCAAAGTTTATGAGCAATTTCTCATTTTTACAACAAAATTTACAAAGCCACTTTTTTTAGGGACCAAATCATATTTGAAGCGATTTTGAAAGGTCTACATGACACAAAACACCCAAAAGTGACACCATTCCAAGAACGGCCCCCCTCAGGCTACTCAAAACCACATTCAAGAAGGTTATTAACCCTTCAGGTGCTTCACAGTAACTAAAGCAATGTGGAAGGAAAAAAGGAACATTTTACTTTTTGCAACAAAAATGTTAATTTAGCCTCAAATATTGCATTTTCACAAGGGTAGCAGGATTAAATGGACCCCAGAATTTGTTGGGCAATTTCTTCTGAGTACGCAGATACCTTATATGTGGTGAAAAACCACTGTTTGGGCGCACGGCAGGACTCGGAAGGGAAGGAGCATTTGACTTTTTGAACAGAAAAATAGCTGGAATCGTTAGCCGCACCATGTTGCGTTTGGAGAGCCCCTGAGGTGCCGAAACAGTGGAGCTCCCCCACATGTGACCCCATTTTGGAATCTAGACCCCTCATGGAATTTATCTAGATGTTTATTGAGCACTTTGAACCTCTCGGGGCTTCACAAAAGTTAATAGAGTTGAGCCGTGAAAATAAAAAAAAAAAGTTTTACCACAAAATTGTTACTTCAACCAGGTAGCTTTTTTTTTCACAAGGGTCTCAGGAAAAATTGCATCATAAAATGTATTGTGCAATTTCTCCTGAGTACACAGATACCTCATATGTGGTGGAAATCAAATGTTTGGGCGCACAGCAGGGCTCAGAATGCAAGGAGCGTCATTTGACGTTTCAAACGCAAAATTGTCTGGGATAATTAGCGTATTCCATGTTGTGTTTGGAGACCCCCTGAGGTGCCGAAACAGTGGAGCTCCCCCACATGTGACCCCATTTTGGAAACTAGACCCCCATGGCATAGAAAAAAAAACCAGGACGCACGCACGAATGTTCTGCAAAAAAGGGGGGGGGGACTAGGTGGGATGGAAAAAAGAAGTCCTGTCCAAAGTCGAGTACGACTGCAGGACGATTGCTGATCAGGTACCTAATTGTTCATGTTTTGTTTTGTTTTGTTTTTTAATTTGGGGTGCACAAAAAAATCAAAAAGTAGAGCAAAAATTACGTACCTGATCAGCCAATCACGTAGCTGATCAGCACTTGGAGGCAAGCAGGTGGGGGAGGAGGGGGGGGGAGAGGGAGTGGGAGATGCGATTGGGGATAGTTAGAAAAGAGCCATGAACAATACTTACAGGATGGATCAGAACAGCGGCAGATGGGGGGGGCGGCAGATGAGGGGGCGGCAGATGAGGGGGCGGTAGATGGGGGGCAGCAGATGGGGGGCTGCAGATGGGGGGGCAGCGGCATATAAAGGGAGCATCTGTGAATGTGAGGCGGCCGGGATAGGGTGGGGGCGGATGGGAGAGGGCGCAGTGGATGCAGGAGCGGCAGAGGATGGGGGGGAAGGGGGGATGGGAGGGAAGGGGAGTGAGAGGTGAGATTGGGGATAGTTACCTTACAGGCTGGATCTAGGCAGCAGGATCACAGGAGATGAAGGAGGCAGCAGATCGGGGAGGGTGAAAGGTGGGAGAGGGAGCGCAGCGCAGATCAGGGAGAAGACAGGTGAGCAGAGCACAAATCACGGGGGTGAGAGGTGAGGGAGAGCGGACAGCAGATCACGGGGGTTACAGGTGAGGGAGCACAGATCACGGGCGTGACAGGTGAGGGAGCACAGATCACGGGGGTGACAGGGGAGGGAGCACACATCACGGGGGTGACAGGGGAGGGAGCACACATCACGGGGGGTGACAGGGGAGGGAGCACACATCACGGGGGGTGACAGGGGAGGGAGCACACATCACGGGGGTGACAGGGGAGGGAGCACACATCACGGGGGTGACAGGGGAGGGAGCACACATCACGGGGGGTGACAGGGGAGGGAGCACACATCACGGGGGGTGACAGGGGAGGGAGCACACATCACGGGGGTGACAGGGGAGGGAGCACAGATCACGGGGGTGACACGGGAGGGAGCACAGATCACGGGGGTGACACGGGAGGGAGCACAGATCACGGGGGTGACAGGGGAGGGAGCACACATCACGGGGGTGACAGGGGAGGGAGCACACATCACGGGGGTGACAGGGGAGGGAGCACACCTCACGGGGGTGACAGGGGAGGGAGTACACATCACGGGGGTGACAGGTGAGGGAGCACAGATCACGGGGGTGACAGGTGAGGGAGCACAGATCACGGGGGTGACAGGGGAGGGAGCGCACATCACGGGGGTGACAGGGGAGGAAGCGCACATCACGGGGGTGACAGGGGAGGGAGCGCACATCACGGGGGTGACAGGGGAGCGAGCGTACATCACGGGGGTGACAGGGGAGGGAGCGCACATCACGGGGGTGAGAGGTGGGGGTAGCGGGCAGCACATCACGGAGGAGAGGGGGCGAGCAGCACATAACGGAGGGGGCAAGCAGCACATAACGGAGGAGAGGGGGCGCGCAGCACATAATGGAGGAGAGGGGGCGCGCAGCACATAAGGGAGGAGAGGGGTCTCGCAGCACATAACGGAGGAGAGGTAGCGCGCAGCACATAACGGAGGAGAGGGGGCGGGGCCGGGCAGCACATAACGGAGGAGAGGGGGCGGGCAGCCAATCACGAGTGGAGGGGGCTGGCAACACATCACGGAGGTGAGGGGGCTGGCAGCAGATCGGGGGGAGCGGTGGCACTGTGGCAGATGGAGGGCAGCGGATCGGGAGGCTTTTCGCCGGTTTCATAAAGTGCAATGGCAGCGCGGCAACTTCCGGGTCCCATGCTCCGGTCACATAACAGCATGGGACCAGAGCTTGTCGCCCTGCCATTGCACTGTATACACTCACTGTGCTGGCATGCTGCAGGGACCGACAAGTGAAGCTGATGGGGGCGGTCACCGGCAACAGGTCCACTGTGATTGAAGAGATCAGTCACAAGGCCGATCTCTCCAATCAGAGCTACTGGAGCTGGGGGAGGGTGATCCAGTGAGGTCACCCAGCTCCAGCCAATGGCCAGTGCTATAGCTGCACTGGTCAGGGCTGGATTTCAATGTTTCAGTCACTTTAAATGGCTGGAACATTACAGTGGCTGTGATTGGTTGAGCGGCGTTCGTCAGCCAATCACAGCCTCCGTAGGTCCGGGGAGGAGGCACCACCCCTCCTGAGGTCAGGTACAGGTCCCCTTCTCCCCGAATCTGCGGTTTGTGTTAACCGATCGCAGTCACCAGGGGCGCGATTCCGCCATGACGGAAAGATCCGTCCTTGGTCTTTAAGGCCCAGGGCACCATGACGGATCTTTCCGTCCATGGTCGTGAAGGGGTTAAAGGAGCTGGAGCACTTTTGCCTTGAGGAAAAATCCCAGTGGCAAGATGTGGAAAGCTCATAGAGACTGATCCAGAGCGACTTGCAGCTATAATTGGCGCAAAAGGAGGATCCAGAAAGAACTGACTTTAGGGGGGTGAATAGTTATGCACACTGAAATTTTCAATTATTTTGTCCTATTTTATTTGCAGCCCAATAAATTGAAAAACGAATGCTCACAATTGTAGGGCAGTCTTCAATCTAGATTCTCCAGTTTTGACAAGGCTTTGAGCAATCACTTGGGCAAATATATACATATATTGTAATACCAAGTCTGCTACGGGGGCACTGGCAGCTTAGCATAAAGATAGTGAATATCCCAATCGCCAGTCGGGGTCCACCATGCACCAAGATAGTAAAGGAGCTACTGGCAACACGAAGGTCAGGCAGATAATACAGAGCTTATTGCCTCCAAAATAAAGCCTGACCTGTGTAAGTGACGCCACAGGGTCCACACACCTAAACCAGGACCTCCCCTGTTAGCACCACAGGGGTCCTGGGGTACACTGTCCGTGTGCGTAGGGGTCACACCGGGAGAGAGGGAGCAGCAGTCGCAGCCAAGTTAACTCCACTGGGCTGCTACAATGGGAGTGAGCGATAGGAGGGGAAGCGCGGTGCCTGACCCTAATGTGCTGAGTCAGGAAGTCTTGGCGTGAAAGGCACCGGACAATTAACTCTACTTACTATTTCCAAAACTAGGGGTTGAGTCCGCAATGTGGCTCAATCATGTGCATACATACATTCAAGGAGAATAAAGACTGCGCATCATGGTGCGGTCTCCACACCCTTTTATCACCTAGGGTCCACCCCAAACCCAGGGTGAGTCACAATGGCGCCTCCAGGGGCCAATGGCGGAGTGCCACATCATCAGTGATGTCACCAGTGACATATCTGGAACCGCCATGTCACTGATGACACATGGGCAGCACCGTCCCAAACACCCTACCAGTCATAGTCTGATAACCAATGGTGGGGTGCCAGGTTATAGGGTTGGGCCTCCGCGAGACAGCCCGGAGTGGCCACATCATCAGGACACCTGATGCTGTCCAGCCTATCAGGGCCTGCCACCTCACAGACATGCCCAGTGAAGTCCTTACCGGACCTAGCCTCTGATGCACTAAGTGCCTGAGCATGCTCAGTAGCCAGAACCACAGACTTGCTCTCAGTAATCAGACTATCAGCCTGAGCATGCTCAGTAGGCACAACACAGGACTTGGACAGAGAACGAAGTCCAAGTACCTGTGCAAAGAGGCTTTTTGCACCAAGTGTAGGAGCATGCTCAGTAGCCTGAACTGAGGACTTAGCCTCAGAAATGGCACTATCAGGCTGAGCATGCTCACCAGGCGAAACACTGGACTTGGGCTCCGGCTGGGGCAAATTGGCACATGCATTCGCCTTAGCCGGCTCGCCACACTTAGACGTGGAGGAAGAAGCAGTCAGCTGGACGACCCGAGGCACGGCCAAAAATAGCGGCCGGTGCCTGGGTGTAGCAGGCTGCTTGCAGCTACCGCGCGCCGATTTGTAACAAAGTCTCACCCCATGATGTGCTGTGAAGCTGTCTATTCAGCCTCATCTAATTCTTCACAGCGCCAACTTGTGTCAAAAATACTTAGTGCTCTAATTTATGTCTCCTATTACAACAATACCATAAAAGCGATGCAGATGTTGAGTTTTAGATGACACTGTCATATGCAGCGAGCATAGAAACGCAATATGTTTCCTTTATCCCTCATGATATAAATCAAGCTCATTTTACATACAGAGGCTTATCTGGAAGGAACAGGACATCATCTGGTGATGAATAATGGTTACCAGATCTTATAATACAAAAATCTAAACTTGATCAGTGACATTAACATATAGACCAAATTAACTCGTGCCATGGTGTATAGTCACACTCCCCATTTTGTGCCGGTCGTGATTGACAGCCACGTAATTCGCTCACAACGTGTTACATTCGCTGTTACTTTTTAATCAAATCCTGTCATTGATTTCAGATGCTGAGAGTTATTATGGTACCTGCTTTCTCTGAGTGACATTACGTAAAAAATATTTCATTGTCACTTTAAGCGGGCTTTACACGCTACGATATCGTGAATGATTTATCGTCGGGGTCACGTCTTTAGTGATGCACATCCGGCGTCATTAACGATATCGCAACGTGTGACACTTATGTGCAACCTAAAACGATCGCAAAAGCGGCCAAAATTGTTTGCCGCGGAGAGGTCGTCCTAAAACAAAAAATCATTTTCTGCTTATTAGCGATGTTGTTCCTCGTTCCTGCGGCACCACAGATCGCTGTGTGTGACACCGCAGGAGCGACGAACATCTCCTTACCTGCCTCCATCGGCAATGAGGAATGAAGGAGGTGGGCGGGATGTTACGTCCCGCTCATCTCCGCCCCTCCACTTCTATTGGACACCTGCCGTGTGACGTCGCTGTGACGCAGCACGACCCGCCCCCTTAGAAAGGAGGCGGATCGCCGGCCAGAGCGACGTCGCAGGACAGGTAAGTCCGTGTAACAGGGGTAAGCGAGGTTGTGCGCGATGGGCAGCGATTTGCCCGTGTCGCACAACCAACGAGGGCGGGTACGATCGGTTGCGAGATCGCAGTGTGTAAAGCCCGCTTAAGAGTCTACGCTCACATACACGGACAAACGGCTTGGATATGAAATAGCCTCTTCATGGTAGAAATGACTAGCCATAGACTTCTTATGGTAGGACTTTCTTGTGCTACACCATGCCCCGCAGCTGGGGGAGGCTGGCCGCCATGTTCACCTGCTGCTCAGTGCAGGTACACTACTAACAAGCCTCCTAACCCAACCTAGGCCAACAAGGTGAAACGTTGCCATCAATGAAGGTTGTTGACCTCTATGGGCAGAATATTCATCCATATTCTTCCAGGAGGATCTATGTAGAGAAGATACCCCATCGGTCTACTGTAACTCCACTTATCTCAATGTTTTGGAGTCAAGTAGTCAAATGCAGAATATTGAGTTACTAGTATATGATTATATACCTTGCTTCTTAAATGACCATCATCAAGGAGACCTTACTTCTTTAATAGATCCCATTCCCTTTTTTGTAAAAAAAAATAGAATGAAAAACGATTCAAAAATAGTAGTAACATACAGTAATACTAAGAAAAACTACAGCTAGTCCCTCTGAAAACAAGCCCACAGACAACTCTGCCTTTCATATATTAAAACGTTATGGTTCCCAGTACAAGGCAAACAACTTTTTTCCACTCTTCTTAGAAGTAGTAAAACATAAAAACAAAATAAATTTGATATTGTCATAATTGTTCCAGTCTACAGAATGCTGTTATCATTCCATTTTCAACCCCAAAATTGCAAAGAGCCTCCACCATGCTTCACTGTTCCTCCACACACTTATTATTGTGCCAATCTCTTCTTTGTCAGCAAAAAACCACCTTCGGTTACAGCCAAATATTTCACATTTTGTCATAGTTGAGATGCTTTGCCTTGTTTCCATGTTTTGGCTCCAGTCTTCCATGAAGGCCACTTTTAACCAGACTTCTAAGAACAGTAGTAAGAACAGTAGATGGGTGCAGCTTGGCTCCACTGGTTGCTGCCAATTCTGAGTTGATGGCACTGCTGGACATCTTCCAATTTAGAAGTGAAGTAAGCATGATGTGTCTTTCATCTGCTGCACTATATTTTTTTGGCCAACCACTGCATCTACGGTTTTCAAAGTTGCCCATTTTTTGATGCTTGTTCAAAAGATCTTGAACACCAAATATTGAAATCTTAGTCTGCTCTGAAATGTTTGCCTGTAAGAGACCTTAATGATGCAGTATAATTACCTTGTATCTTATTGCTGTGCTCAGTCTTGCCATGGTGTATGACCTGTGAAATGAAACTGTCTTCCACAACCTCACCTTTGCAGCATAGTATGTTGCTCACTCAGATTTAAGCTTCCTACACAGCTGTTTCTGTTTTAGTAGATGACTGTTCTGTAACACCTTCACGATCTTAGACGTACTGTCACAGTCAAGGTCGTATCCCTGCCTTTTATGCAGCTCACACGCTGAGCCTGTATCCTTCCCTGCACATGTCAGCTGATCTAATTAGCCAACATGTGCCTTTAACAGCTGCGGGTGGATCGGAGATCCATTAACGGCTGTTAACTAGTTAAATCCTGCTGTCAATCTCTGACAACGGGATTTATCACATTTCAGCCGGAAGCACACCATTCTCTGCTCCCTTTGGTGGCCCTGTGATATGTTCGAGGGGCACCAATTGGTTGTCGTGCTGATCACCCCTGTAGTGTCATGACGAACGTCCTGTGAACGCTGGACACTAGCCAGCGTTCATAGGAAGTCATAAATTCTGCTATACAGAGCAGAGGTGACTAGTAAATACAATAAAAGTGAGAAAAAAAACTTTTAAAACTATGAAAAAAATAACACAAACACAAAAAGTTCCAAGCACCCCGGTTTTGCCCCATTGAAAATAAAACAAGAATAAAAAATATATATATTTGGTATCGCTGCATTCAGAAATGTCCAATGTATTAAAATATAAAAAAAAATAATGTGAACATTAAACAACGTAACGGAAAAAAATTCAAAATGCCAAAATTAAGTCTTTGGGCAGCCACAATATTACATTAACATGCAACAAGAAGCGATGAAAACATCGCATTTAAACAAATATTGTATCAGTAAAAACATCAGCAAAAGGCGCAAAAAATAAGCCGTCACTGTGCCCCAGATCCCAAAAAGATTAAAATATTATGGGTCTCGTAAAATGGCAACAAAAGCTAATTTTTTATTTTTCTTTTACAAAATTTCCGAATTTTTTTTCACTAATAAATAAAAAAAACCCAAAAACTATAAATCTTTGATATCTAAGAACTTGTACTGACCTGGAGAATCATATTGCCAGGATAGCTTTACCATATAGAGAACATGGTAAATAAAGAACAATTGTGAAATTAAACTCTATCTTGGACTTTCGCCACATATATATACTTATATATATACGGCATATATATATATATATATATATATATATATATATATATATAAAAGAAGGTGGCCCGATTCTACACATCGGGTATTCTAGAATTTACGTATTGTGTAGTTAATGTATGATTTTTGTTATATATATATATATATATATATATATATATATATATATATACATATATATATACAGTCAGGGCCAGAAATATTTGGACAGTGACACAAGTTTTGTTATTTTAGCTGTTTACAAAAACATGTTCAGAAATACAATTCTATATATAATATGGGCTGAAAGTGCACACTCCCAGCTGCAATATGAGAGTTTTCACATCCAAATCGGAGAAAGGGTTTAGGAATCATAGCTCTGTAATGCATAGCCCCTCTTTTTCAAGGGACCAAAAGTAATTGGACAAGGGACTCTAAGGGCTGCAATTAACTCTGAAGGCGTCTCCCTCATTAACCTGTAATCAATGAAGTAGTTAAAAGGTCTGGGGTTGATTACAGGTGTGTGGTTTTGCATTTGGAAGCTGTTGCTGTGACCAGACAACATGCGGTCTAAGGAACTCTCAATTGAGGTGAAGCAGAACATCCCGAGGCTGAAAAAAAAAAAAAATCCATCAGAGAGATAGCAGACATGCTTGGAGTAGCAAAATCAACAGTCGGGTACATTCTGAGAAAAAAGGAATTGACTGGTGAGCTTGGGAACTCAAAAAGGCCTGGGCGTCCACGGATGACAACAGTGGTGGATGATCGCCGCATACTTTCTTTGGTGAAGAAGAACCCGTTCACAACATTAACTGAAGTCCAGAACACTCTCAGTGAAGTAGGTGTATCTGTCTCTAAGTCAACAGTAAAGAGAAGACTCCATGAAAGTAAATACAAAGGGTTCACATCTAGATGCAAACCATTCATCAATTCCAAAAATAGACAGGCCAGAGTTAAATTTGCTGAAAAACACCTCATGAAGCCAGCTCAGTTCTGGAAAAGTATTCTATGGACAGATGAGACAAAGATCAACCTGTACCAGAATGATGGGAAGAAAAAAGTTTGGAGAAGAAAGGGAACGGCACATGATCCAAGGCACACCACATCCTCTGTAAAACATGGTGGAGGCAACGTGATGGCATGGGCATGCATGGCTTTCAATGGCACTGGGTCACTTGTGTTTATTGATGACATAACAGCAGACAAGAGTAGCCGGATGAATTCTGAAGTGTACCGGGATATACTTTCAGCCCAGATTCAGCCAAATGCCGCAAAGTTGATCGGACGGCGCTTCATAGTACAGATGGACAATGACCCCAAGCATACAGCCAAAGCTACCCAGGAGTTCATGAGTGCAAAAAAGTGGAACATTCTGCAATGGCCAAGTCAATCACCAGATCTTAACCCAATTGAGCATGCATTTCACTTGCTCAAATCCAGACTTAAGACGGAAAGACCCACAAACAAGCAAGACCTGAAGGCTGCGGCTGTAAAGGCCTGGCAAAGCATTAAGAAGGAGGAAACCCAGCGTTTGGTGATGTCCATGGGTTCCAGACTTAAGGCAGTGATTGCCTCCAAAGGATTCGCAACAAAATATTGAAAATAAAAATATTTTGTTTGGATTTGGTTTATTTGTCCAATTACTTTTGACCTCCTAAAATGTGGAGTGTTTGTAAAGAAATGTGTACAATTCCTACAATTTCTATCAGATATTTTTGTTCAAACCTTCAAATTAAACGTTACAATCTGCACTTGAATTCTGTTGTAGAGGTTTCATTTCAAATCCAATGTGGTGGCATGCAGAGCCCAACTCGCGAAAATTGTGTCACTGTCCAAATATTTCTGGACCTAACTTTATCACTGCAGCGCTCCACCAGTCGGGCCTTTATGGCAGTGTGGCCCGATAGAAGCCTCTACTTAGTGCAAAACATATGAAAACTGCATAGAGTTTGCAAAAAAATACATGAAGGACGCCCAGACTATGAGAAATAAGATTCTCTTGTCTGATGAGATGAAGATAGAAATTTTTGGTGATAAATCTAAGCAGTATGTTTGGAGAAAACAGGGCACTGCTCATCCCCTGCCCAATACAATCCCAACAGTGAAACATGGTGGTGGCAGCATCATGCTATGGGGGTGTTTTTCAGCTGCAGGGACAGGACGACTGGTTGCAATTGAAGGAAAGATGAATGTAGCCAAGTACAGAGATATCCTGCAAGAAAACCTCTTCCAGAGTGCTCTGGACCTCAGTCTTGGCCGACGGTTCCCCTTCCAACAAGACAAATGACCCTAAGCCCACAGCTAAAATAACAAAGGAGCGGCTTCAGAACAACTCTGTGACCATTCTTGACTGGCCCAGCCAGAGCCCTGACCTAAACCCAATTGAGCATCTCTGGAGAGACCTGAAAATGGCTGTCCACCAACATTCACCATCCAACCTGACGGAACAGGAGAGGATCTGCAAGGAAGAATGGCAGAGGATCCACAAATCTATGATCCCAAGAAGACTTATGGCTGTACTAGCTCAAAAGGGAGGGTGCTTCTACTCAATACTGAGCAAAGGGGCTGAATACTTATGACCATGGGATATTTCTGTTTTTCTTGTTTGATAAATTTGTAAAAATTTCTACATTTCTGGGGAGTTTTTCTGTCAAGATTGGTGATGGGGTGTAGAGTGTACATTAATGAGAAAAAAATGAACTTGTTTGAATTTACCAAATGACTGCAATGAAACAAAGAGTGAAAAATGTAAAGGGGTCTGAATACTTCCGTACCCACTGTACATGATATTTGCCTGCCTCGTGAAACACTTTACCTGGAAGGGTTAAGGACATGGAAATAATCTACTTCTATTTATATTCTAACATGCAAATTGGAATGGAAAGATTAATATCCACAATGTAGTTTGTGTTCTTACCCATGGTCACCATCAATAATGTGGGTCACATCTGCTGCTGGTAACGCTATTTGAGAACTGCTTAGCCAGCAGAAACAGAGGAGGCTGCTGGAGGCGATGTTATAAAGCGGAATCTTAGTCCTCTCCAGCGCAGTAACATCCACTTAAGGAAACATGGATTCCAATAAATAATACAGGATCGGGATGTTATCTTTATATCAGTGTCTAGATCAATAGTCACCAGCAGATTGCCTGTGTCCACATTGTGCTTCTATGTTATTGCAATTCACGTGAAACATAATTGCACCAAACAAGAATATAATAATAGTAATATGATTTGTATTCAAAACAATGTGCAATTACTTTATATAATGGTATAACTGGTTTGTTGTATACAGTACAGAGCAAAAGTTTGGACACACGTTCTCGTTCAAAGAGTTTTCTTTATTTTCAGAACTCTGAAAATTCTAGATTCGCATTGAAGGCATCAAAACTATGAATTAACACACGTGGAATGAAATACTTAAAAAAGTGTGACACAACTGAAAATATGTCTTATATTCTAGGTTCTTCAAAGTAGCCACCTTTTGCTTTGATTACTGCTTTGCACACTCTTGGCATTCTCTTGATGAGCTTCAAGAGGTAGTCACCGGAAATGGTTTTCCAACAGTCTTGAAGGAGGTCGCAGTGATGCTTAGCACTTGTTGGCCTTTTTGCCTTCACTCTGCGGTCCAGCTCATGCCAAACCATCTCGATTGGGTTCAGGTCTGGTGACTGTGGAGGCCAGGTCATCTGGCGTAGCACCCCGTCACTCTCCTTCTTAGTCAAATAGCCCTTACGCAGCCTGGAGGTGTGTTTGCGGTCATTATCCTGTTGAAAAATAAATGATGGTCCAAATAAATGATGATCCAACTAAACGAAACCGGATGGAATAGCATGCCGCTGCAACATGCTGTGGTAGCCATGCTGGTTCTGTATGCCTTCAATTTTGAATAAATTCCCAACAGTGTCACCAGCAAAGCACCCCCACACCATCACACCTCCTCCTCCATGCTTCACGGTGTGAACCATGCATGTAGAGTCCATCCGTTCACCTTTTCTACAAAGACACAGTGGTTGTATCCAAAGATCTCAAATTTGGACTCATCAGACCAAAGCACAGATTTCCACTGGTCTAATGTCCATTCCTTGTGTTCTTTAGCCCAAACAAGCCTCTTCTGCTTGTTGCCTGTCCTTAGCAGAGGTTTCCTAGCAGCTATTTTACCATGAAGGCCTGCTGCACAAAGTCTCCTCTTAACAGTTGTTCTAGAGATGAGAAGGTGTGTCCAAACTTTTGGTCTGTACTGTATGTAAGACGGTAGGAGTAACTAATAGCGTAGAAAGTCCCTTCCTCAGATTGCCATTGAAGATGAAAGACTTCTCTATTTTCCTTTTGATGCCCCACTGGCATTGAGCTTCCCTCACTACTATCACGAGTGTGTCGTGTCCGCAGCTTACATCTTGTATTGGAGTGGATTTACTTTATTTTGATGCTGATGGGGTTAAGGATTTTTTCCCTGCTGGTTGATAAAACTCTTGGCCTTAATCACAACTGTATCAATTTGTAATCATGCCCTTCCGTTATATTTACCCACTCCTGGCTTGACTCCATGCCGGTGATAGATATTCTCTATACTAATCATGTTGAAGTAGCTCATCTCTGCATAGCTATGGTGTCATTTCAGTTGCAGCTGCGAAGTTTCCTGCTGAAGAAACCAAGGAGTGCTTTTTGTTGTGTTTTTAACAAGGGTTTTTTCTCTTACCTTCCATGTGTTGTTTTGTTGTAGTAGTGGGACTAGTGTAATGCTGGCCAACTCCCTAGTCAGGTTACGTTCAGAGTCAGCAAGAGCCTAGGCGCATGACGGCACACGAGGGAAGGACCTGCCTAGGGATGACTGAGAGTGCAGGGATCAGCCACAGGTGATTGTAAGGTGGTGAACCCTCACCCTATCACCAGGGCCTTCCTTTACGCAGTCCCTGGTTTTCCCTCTGTGTTTCTTCACATGCCAGGTGGTTCCTGGCTACGATTTGACACTAATGCGGGCGTCACACGATGCGATCTATCGTGCCATCGCATGTGCAATCGTACCCACCCCCGTCGTTTGTGCGTCACGGGCAATTCGCTGCCCGTGTCGCACAAAGTCGTTTAACCCCCATCACACGTACTAACGTGCTGTGCGACGTCGCTGTGGGCGGCGAACATCCACTTCCTGAAGGGGGTGGGACGTTCGGCATCACAGCGACGTCACACAATGGCCAGCCAATAAAAGCGGAGGGGCGGAGATGAGCGGGACGTAAACATCCCGCCCACCTCCTTCCTTCCGCATAGCCGCGGAACACAGGTAAGCTGTGTTCATTGTTCCCGGGGTGTCACACAGTGCGATATGTGCTACCCCGGGTACGATGAACAACCTGCGCAAAGTAAAATAAACGATTTTTTAAAAATAAACGACGAGTACACGATACCCGATTTCTCACTGATTTGCGATCGCTCGTAGGTGTCACAGGGGACGACGTCGCCAACGAAGCCGGATGTGCGTCACGAAAACCGTGACCCCGACGATCTTTCGCACGATAGATCGCCTCGTGTGATGCCCGCATAACACACAGTGGCACACTCCCTGCTTCTCATGGAGCTTCAAAATAAGGTTAGGGTAAAGGTCTTACCTAATAATAAGGCATCTAGTGGTCATTTTGCAATGCCAAGGTTTTGATTAAAGTGGGAAAGGCGTGACTCAAAAAATTTTCATGAACATGTTTATTTTCTAGGAAATCCTCTTTAATATATGCTCAACTACCCATTTCCCAACCTGGTCCATTTCCACACACCGACAGCAGCAGACCACTTATCGGTAAATATTTTCCAAATTGGCTGTCGTGTAATAGCCTGTTTACATGGGCAGACCACAGTAAATGATGCGCACTGAATGGTCTCTAATAGATTGCTTTGTGCGGAAAGGGCTGCCATAGTACTTGGTAGTTCGAAGCCTATATACACAGGTTCATGCATTGTCAAAAAAGATGATCTTTTGTGCCGCACATTTCGCCCAATGATCGAGTGTTTTGCTCGTTCATCGGTTGAAAAATGGTTGTTGAGGAACATGAGTTGAAAGGAACATGTTGAGGAACATGAGTTGAGTTGTAAGTAGGAAGTGACTAGGATGGGGCAACACGCTTGACCCAATACTTGAAAGTATGGTGACTAGTGATGAGCGAGTATGCTTGTTACTACTCGGTACTCGCACGAGTATCACTGTACTCGGGCTACTCGGCGGGTACCGAGTAATTTTGCAATACTCGTGCTGTACTCGTGGTCTTCATCTTTGCATGTTGGCGCTCTTTTGAGAGCCAGCCCTCATGCAGGGATTGGCTGGCAGACCACTGCAATGCCACAGCCCTGTTAGTTGTGGAATTGCAGTGATTGGCCGGCCTGCACAGCGTGACCGAGCCTTTATACCGGCGGGCGCGCTGTGCTCTGTACACAGCCATCTCATATTCCCTGCTTTCCACGCCCACAGGCGCCTATGATTGGTTGCAGTGAGACACGCCCCCACGCTGAGTGACAGGTGTCTCACTGCACCCAATCACAGCAGCCGGTGGGCGGGTCTATACTGTGCACGTTATGGGGAGCCCCCCACCCTAACAATATCAGTTAGCAGCTGCCCAGAATTGCCGCATACATTATATGTGACAGTTCTGGGACTGTACCCGGTTCTTCCCGATTTACCCTAGTGCGTTGGCAAATCGGGGTAATAAGGAGTTAATGGCAGCCCATAGCTGCCACTAAATCCTAGATTAATCATGTCAGGCGTCTCCCCGAGATTCCTTCCATGATTAATCTGTAAATTACAGTTAAAAAACACACACACCCGAAAAATCCTTTATTAGAAATAAAAAACACTAACAAAGTCCCTCATCACCAATTTATTAACCCCGACAAACCCTCCATGTCCGGCGTACTCCACAGTCCTCCAGCGTCGCGTCCAGCTCTGCTGCATGGAAGTGACAGGAGCTGCAGAATACACCGCCGCTCCGATCAGCTTCACACAGCAACTGAGGTGAGTAGCGCGATCAGCTGCTGTCAGTCAGGTAACTCCCGGCCACCGCTGGATCCAGCGGTGCCGCGATTAACCTCAGTGACAGCAGCTGATCGCGCTACTCACCTCAGTTGGTGCATGGAGCTGACCGGAGCAGCGGTGAGTAGCGCGATCAGCTGAGCTGTCACTGAGGTTACCCGCGGCCACCGCTGCATCCAGGTAACCTCAGTGACAGCTCAGCTGATCGCTATACTCACCTCATTAGCTGCGTGGAGGTGACCGGAGCGGCGGTGTATTCTGCAGCTCCTGTCACCTTCATGCAGCACAGCTGGACGCGACGCTGGAGGTCCGTGGATTACGCCGGACAAGGAGGGTTTGTCGGGGTTAATAAATTGGTGATGAGGGACTTTGTTAGTGTTTTTTATTTCTAATAAAGGATTTTTTCGGGTGTGTGTGTTTTTTAACTGTAATTTACAGATTAATCATGGAAGGTTTCTCGGGGAGACGCCTGACATGATTAATCTAGGATTTAGTGGCAGCTATGGGCTGCCAATAACTCCTTATTACCCCGATTTGCCAACGCACTAGGGTAAATCGGGAAGAGTCGGGTACAGTCCCAGATCTGTCGCATATAATGTATGCGGCAATTCTGGGCGGCTGCTGACTGATATTGTTAGGGTGGGGGGCTCCCCATAACGTGGAGCTCCCCATCCTGAGAATACCAGCCTTCAGCCCTATGGCTTTATCTGGCTGGTATTAAAATTGGGGGGAACCGCACGCCGTTTTTTTTAATTATTTAATTATTTATTTCACTGCACAGTATAGACACGCCCACCGGCTGCTGTGATTGGGTGCAGTGAGACACCTGTCACTCAGCGTGGGGGCGTGTCTCACTGCAACCAATCATAGGCGCTGAAAAGCAGGAAAGTAGGGAATACGAGATTGTTTAATGAGCGGCCGGCTTTTTCAAAAGAGGAAAAGCCGCCGGAGCAGTGTGAACGCCGTGCAGCGCCGCAGCAGTGATCGGGGAACGGTAAGTAAGAGAGAGGGGGGAGAATGACCGACAGACTGTGAGAGGGGACAGACAAGACAGAGAGAGACAGACAGAGCGAGACCGACCGACGGGAGATAGAATGAAAAAAAAAATGACCGACATCGTTAGTAAAAAGCACAAAACGTGCGTTTTGGACATCGGAGTGCCACACAATGTTTTACGTAAAATCTTTCATGTAATCTCAAAAAGTAACATACACCAGCTCTATCTCACTATTGGGTATGTGCCCTTAACATTTCCGCCATGAAAATTCATTTTGGTGTCATTTTGGAAGGTTTTCTGGTGAGTCCGTAAAAATGGCGTAAAACGCGGACAAAATTGTTCACAGCTGTGACTTTTGAGTGATAAATGCTTCAAGGGGTCTTCCCCATGCTGTTGCCATGTCATTTGAGCACTCTTCTGAGACTTTTGTGACATTTTTAGGGTTTCTACATGCTGCCGGGGGACATTTCACAAAAATACTCGGGTCTCCCATAGGATAACATTGGGCTCGGTGCTCGGGCCGAGTACACGAGTATCTTGGGATGCTCGGCCCGAGCCTCGAGCACCCGAGCTTTTTAGTACTCGCTCATCACTAATGGTGACATTGCCCAGCACCAGGTTGAGCATCTGGTTGTTTTTTTGCTACTCTTCCTCCCTCTTCTCTATGGTGTATATTAGAGATGAGAAAAGCAATGTTTCAGGACAATGGCCCATCGGTCATTTTGGTAATCTGTGACTGCTGGATGGGAGCCTTGCAAATCTTCTATTACCCCGGCATTATCAGCTCTTCTTTTGATTAGATGGTTGGTTTTTGCAACATCAACTTGTGGTATGACGCTTTATATTGTATAAAAAGAAGAGCCACGAGGTAAGAAGAGATGCTCAGGGCTTCCATCCAGTAGTTACAGATTACAGACCTGGCCGATGGACCAGAGTTCTGCAAACCGATTGTGCCTTCTCTAGTCTACATCCATCCCTGTCTGTATATTTTTCTCAAACTCATTTTTAGGATAAATATGTTTGGATGTCTGGATACCGGAGGACTGAACGCACCTGTCCATCTTTATTTCAATTCACATCCTCTACGACCCTCGTTGCGGGCCGGCGGGTGAACTTAGCCGTGCAGCATCCACTAATTTTTCACCCATTCACTGAATCCACATCAATGTCATTTTCTGTAATGTGAAACTGTCAGACATCCATTAGAAAATAATATAGATTTCAGTCAGGTCTCTGCTTGTTTGACCCCAGCATGCTTAAAGCATGATTTCTCTTATAACATCAACAACACAAATCACGTAACATGTCCAAAGCTACAATTGAAGGTGCGGAGGAGACGATGTGACATTTATCACCAATACATATTTGTAATAGTCTTATCGCACATCACATAGGTGCATTATTACAAAGCGGGAGGCTGAAAGAGTTTGTTTCCAATCGTGGATTTTGGAGATGTGAAAATTGCTCTATGCTTGGTGTCTGATGGTTTTCTTCATTTCAAGAATAATATGGAGTTCATTTTATTAGCCAAGCGGCTCTGAAATATGTGTCATGGGGTATGTAATGACAGGACAGAAACCTCTAAGCTGGCCCTCAGACACGGGACCCTGCGCTGTCCCTTATCTCAGAGGTAGGCTTGATGGTAGCCAGGTCCGAGTCCCCAGCGTGACCCTAACTCCTGTCTGAGCCATGATTTTACTCCCCCCCACCGAGGGAGTGGGCAGAAACCCACCCTTGGGGGAGGGGGCCGGAAAACACAATAAGAAAACCCCACAAAAACGACACGGAAAAGGGAGAACGAAATCTTGTACACACAGCGCTCAAAACACCCAGGAAAGACAATATGTGTACAGGGGAACAACAAAAATGGGAGAAAGTAATGCACAACAGGGGAACACCCACACCACTCAATATCACAACAAAGATCACCATAAGCAGGTTCCCCAAAAAGACTGGGACCGCTGGAGCACATGCTAAAGCTATCATCAGTGCATACCGGAAGAAAGCCATGCCTTAAATAGGAAAGACACAACTGCATGAGGCAATTAGCAACCTGAGCTCATAGTTCCTGCTCACCAGTCTGCAGGAATTAACTTTTGCAGGGCTGAAGAAGACCAGTGAACCTGAATCAGCCGACACTCGGCTCTGGCTGAACAATTCAGAAGCCTCAGGTTCCTTGCCAGACTCCGTAGTGTGAACAGAGTCTGACAACGCCATGCTACCAAGTGCGCGCGAAGCCAAAGATCACATGACAATATGCTTAAATATTTTCAAAGAGGTTAGTAACATTCTGTGACGCAGAATTTTAAATTGTCAGGGTCCTGCACTTGGGATATGTTAGAAGATCAAGGTCATATCCAGGTATATGTTGATTATAGGGTTATAGACACAAAGTTGGACTCCTGTCTATACTATCTTCACATTGACTAGAATAAATCATGTCAACCCATTCTCACAAGGACTCTCATGGCGGCATCAGGATCAGTAGAGACTGCAGATTCTGGCACTCTGCATGCTAACTTCTCTGATGTCTGTGATCAGCACAGGCAGACTCGGGCGTTCACCCATTGACTTGTAGTTCATAAGCAGGTGAGCAAGAGTTATTCTCTGCTGGGCTGGTTGTTAATCTCTTTTGATCACATGCTGTGGAGAAGCCAGTTACAATTGCTCCCTTCCTCTATATGCTGGCTGGACTCTTCCTTTAATGCCAGCTATAGCCTCTCTATACTGGCCTGGTGAAGTGTTATGATCCAGACTTGCTGGTAGTTGTAGTTCTTTATTGCTGTGAGCAGTTGTGATGTTAACCATGTTGTCCTTTTGTTTCTGCCTTCTCTTGCTTTTCTCCTTTATTTCCTTGAGTTTGCAGTGTGTCTGAATTTTGTTTTTTTCCTGTCTGTCTTAATCTGTGTTGACATACACTCCTGCCCATTCTTTCCTTGGGATGAGGAGAATTCAGATTAGCTCTGGTCAGGAGAATAGTAAGGCATGGGATTCCAGCATCTTCACCATCAGGGATAATCCGGAGGTTAGGATAGCCTAAGGTCCCATAGTGGTGGGGACAGTATAGGAACCCCTGTGCCTTGCTATCCTGCAGTCACATTGTGATACCCATACTACTAAAGCCTTCCTCCTAAGCTCACTTGGATCGGCAAGGATTGAATGGTTAATTTTCTTTGTGGTGTGGAGTTTTACAATGTAAAACTATATAGTTACCATTGTATCTTGGGTCAGTGAAACCAGATATGTCAAAGAATCAAGCTTAGCCTCAGATATAGGTGGGCTGTTGGGTAAATAAGCCACAGTTAATCCCCCAAACACATTACATTGCTATTGGACGAACAATGATTTAGTCGATATTTCAGCCAGCAGCTATTTCACCCGACTGTGACTTACACAGGATCGCTCGCTCTGCCCTGTCCTCCTGTGTCCTCTACGAGAGTGTCTGCCAAATATCTCTGATGAATACAGGGATCAGCAGTCCAAAATAGTCTTTATTTTTATGGTTTGATCCACAGAAATCAGCTATATTCTGTTATCCAAGCCAATGCCAACTGTTCATTTTCCCAACAGCTCCTCCGCAGGAACAATGAAGTATTACACTAGGTAAAGTGAACTAAAAGGGCAGTCAAAGTAATGCTACAATGTGCTGCGTCCACCAGAGATGCTCATTGTCACTAATGGGTCCAAAGTATGAGATTAAAAGCAAGAAAATCTTTTTAACAAAAAATATCGATGATCATTCAGTCTTACAAGGAATCTGTCAGCATGTTTTTAGCTATGTAATCTGACAGTAGATGAATGTAGGGACAAAGACTTAGTTTACTGGGTTCAGCAGTTGTAATACAATCACAGTTATCTCTGCTGCAGATATAGTAGTGCTCTGAATGCTAAGTCCTGTTTATCCCCACCCACACCACTGATGGGCATCATTCTGTGTACACTGTATATTGACAGAAAGCTGATAATCAATGGTGGGGGTGTGGTTGGACCAGGAGGCAGGAGACAGCTAGTCTTCTAGTGATAATCTCCTGCTGATAAAACACTTATTGTATTGAAACTATAGGTAACACATCAATGGAATCAGGGTCTGATGACTGTCACAAGGTGGCGCTAGACACTACTTGTTTACAGTAAATGGAGAGGTAGTCAGACAGGCTGAGATCATAAACCAGGAGGACATGACAGTACATGGGGGCAGACAGAGAGGAGGTCAGGATACAAGCCGAAGGTCAGGGTTCCAGGAGAGTACTTACAAAATACAGGGAGCTGGCGGGGATGTGGTCAGGAGAAAGTCCGAGGTCAGAAGCCGAGAAGTCGCAACAGAAACAGGGGAGGGCAAGAAGAGGCAGGTAAACAGCAGTCCGGAGTCAATAGACCAAGACCAGAACAATGAGCACCACGGGAGCCAACAACACAACTGTAACCAGGAAGTACGACTGGCAGAGTCCTGAGCTAATACGTTCCCTAATGAAGCAGAGCAATCACGGGGAAAGAGAAGCATGTGCGAGAGCACCTCCCAGGACAAGCATGAAAACAACCAGCAGAGCATTCATCCTGCAAAACACTCTGTACCATAAGCAAATATATACCGGCTATGCAGGAGAGCATAGCAGAACAATACAGAATGTCCTGCACATAGGAATCATGATGCATGGTCTGTGCCCCTGCATCATGCTGCTCTCAGATTACAGAGTAAAAACCTGATGACACATTCCCTATAAAATGGCCAGCCAAAAAATAAAAATGTGATCTTATAATTTTTTGGCAATATTGCATAATACCTATTCTTTGTGGATACCATTTAAAAAAAATAAAAAAAATACTTATTTAAAAATTAAATAAATAAAAAATAAAAAAAATGGCCATACAGGATGGAAAATGTTTATAGGGCTGCCATTATTTTTGAGGCATATATGTAGGATATGGAGCACTTTAGCATTTCAAACCCATCAATTTTCATTCTTCGTGACCATTTCAGAGACTAAGATCTTGGTGTAAAGTGTCCTCTAGAGTTAAGTAGCCGCTGCCTCCTCCATATGATATCCTGACATCATACCATCACTCACCCGCGGGAAAAACAACAAACCTTCATTATATGCATAAAAGCCACTTTCACTAAAGTGCTCTGGACGAGCTGACAAATTGTTATCATTCATCGTGCATAAAATAGACTGTATTTGTATATTAAAACAGTACAAGGTCAATGCCAGATTCTGTCGGCTAATTTGCAAATGAACAAGCCGGATACAATAGCGGGATGAAAGCTGTCACAATGTAAACCTGGATCTCGGAAAATCTCTTCAGTATTTCGGCTCCTGAAAGAAAGCATAGATTAGTAATGGAATTGTGCTCAGTATAAAGCCAGCCGTGTACGGACCCAGCAAGAAAAAAAAAGTATATATATATATATATATATATATATATATATATATAAAAAATATATATATACAGTTAGGTCCAGAAATATTTGGACAGTGACACAATTTTCGCGAGTTGGGCTCTGCATGCCACCACATTGGATTTGAAATGAAACCTCTACAACAGAATTCAAGTGCAGATTGTAACGTTTAATTTGAAGGTTTGAACAAAAATATCTGATAGAAATTGTAGGAATTGTCCACATTTCTTTACAAACACTCCACATTTTAGGAGGTCAAAAGTAATTGGACAAATAAACCAAACCCAAACAAAATATTTTTATTTTCAATATTTTGTTGCGAATCCTTTGGAGGCAATCACTGCCTTAAGTCTGGAACCCATGGACATCACCAAACGCTGGGTTTCCTCCTTCTTAATGCTTTGCCAGGCCTTTACAGCCGCAGCCTTCAGGTTTTGCTTGTTTGTGGGTCTTTCCGTCTTAAGTCTGGATTTGAGCAAGTGAAATGCATGCTCAATTGGGTTAAGATCTGGTGATTGACTTGGCCATTGCAGAATGTTCCACTTTTTTGCATTCATGAACTCCTGGGTAGCTTTGGCTGTATGCTTGGGGTCATTGTCCATCTGTACTATGGAGCGCCGTCCGATCAACTTTGCGGCATTTGGCTGAATCTGGGCTGAAAGTATATCCCGGTACACTTCAGAATTCATCCGGCTACTCTTGTCTGCTGTTATGTCATGAATAAACACAAGTGACCCAGTGCCATTGAAAGCCATGCATGCCCATGCCATCACGTTGCCTCCACCATGTTTTACAGAGGATGTGGTGTGCCTTGGATCATGTGCCGTTCCCTTTCTTCTCCAAACTTTTTTCTTCCCATCATTCTGGTACAGGTTGATCTTTGTCTCATCTGTCCATAGAATACTTTTCCAGAACTGAGTTGGCTTCATGAGGTGTTTTTCAGCAAATTTAACTCTGGCCTGTCTATTTTTGGAATTGATGAATGGTTTGCATCTAGATGTGAACCCTTTGTATTTACTTTCATGGAGTCTTCTCTTTACTGTTGACTTAGAGACAGATACACCAACTTCACTGAGAGTGCTCTGGACTTCAGTTGATGTTGTGAACGGGTTCTTCTTCACCAAAGAAAGTATGCGGCGATCATCCACCACTGTTGTCATCCGTGGACGCCCAGGCCTTTTTGAGTTCCCAAGCTCACCAGTCAATTCCTTTTTTCTCAGAATGTACCCAACTGTTGATTTTGCTACTCCAAGCATGTCTGCTATCTCTCTCATGGATTTTTTCTTTTTTTTCAGCCTTAGGATGTTCTGCTTCACTTCAATTGAGAGTTCCTTAGACCGCATGTTGTCTGGTCACAGCAACAGCTTTCAAATGCAAAACCACACACCTGTAATCAACCCCAGACCTTTTAACTACTTCATTGATTACAGGTTAACGAGGGAGACGCCTTCAGAGTTAATTGCAGCCCTTAGAGTCTCTTGTCCAATTACTTTTGGTCCCTTGAAAAAGAGGAGGCTATGCATTACAGAGCTATGATTCCTAAACCCTTTCTCCGATTTGGATGTGAAAACTCTCATATTGCAGCTGGGAGTGTGCACTTTCAGCCCATATTATATATATAATTGTATTTCTGAACATGTTTTTGTAAACAGCTAAAATAACAAAACTTGTGTCACTGTCCAAATATTTCTGGACCTAACTGTATATATATATATATATATATATAAAAATATATATATATATATATATATATATTGAATTGAAAACAGGTGGACAAAAAGTGGATAATATGCAAAAAATCAACAAAGTTTTTATTATATCAAAATTCAAAGGTGCAATGATTAGTCATACAAAAAAGACAAAGGGGATATTGGCAATTACAGATATAATGGTAGCAGCCATGAGGAATCATGAAATACAGTAATAATAAGAATGCTATGTTTAGCATACAAGGTTACTATCGATTCACTGACAAAGCTACATACCAAAACCAGTAAGGGTGTGAAATACCACCCACTAATAAAGTGCCAATAGTGCCAAGATAAAGACCTGGAGTCCCCCCAGGGATAGGAGGTTACGCGCGTTTCACGTGTTACCAGTCTTCACGCTTCATCAGACCAGGGAGGGGTCTGATGAAGCGTGAAGACTGGTAACACAGTGAAACGCGCGTAACCTCCTATCCCTGGGGGGACTCCAGGTCTTTATCTTGGCACTATTGGCACTTTATTAGTGGGTGGTATTTCACACCCTTACTGGTTTTGGTATGTAGCTTTGTCAGTGAATCGATAGTAACTGTGTATGCTAAACATAGCATTCTTATTATTACTGTATTTCATGATTCCTCATGGCTGCTACCATTATATCTGTAATTGCCAATATCCCCTTTGTCTTTTTTGTATGACTAATCATTGCACCTTTGAATTTTGATACAATAAAAACTTTGTTGATTTTTTGCATATTATCCACATTTTGTCCTCCTGTTTTCAATTCCTTATTAAGTGGTTTGCTTTACATGTGGGCTTCCCTACAGGAACACCCACAAGTATGATCAGTGTTTGTATTCACTGCATACTAAATCTATAGTATTCATCTACCAGCTCATATGGATACTTCTCTTGCTTGTCTATATATATATATATATATATATATATATATATATATATATATATATATATATATATATATATAAATATATATATATAATGCTGCAAGACTAAATTCAAAAATAATGATAAAAAAATGTTTTTAGTGCTTAGTTAGTCTTTATTTTTCATATTTAGATCCCAGGAATCAGCTGTGTTCCATTAGCTGAGCTAATATCAAATGTTTCAATTCGCCACAGCTCCTCCGCAGGAAAAAGGAAGTATTACACAAAGTAGTCCTCCTGGGCAAAATATGCTTATTGTGACTAATGGGTCAAGAATAAGGTGTTTTAAACCAGAGAACCCCTTTAACAAATAAATAATTGATGATCACTGAGTCTTAAAGGGGTTATCCAAAAAATAAAAATAAAAATATTTTTGAATCTGGCGTCAATTGAGTTCTGATGCCTTTATGGTGCCTATTGGTGTCTGTTTACTGGGAGTTAGCAGGTGGATCAAGTCTGCGGGTGATGATGGCTAAGCACGTATTTTCTGCCATCTCTGAAACTACATAATAATCAGATATCATGTAAAATAAACAGGAAAATGGTCTTAAGTCGGGAAACAGGAAGGAAGAGCTTGATTAAACACCCCTAACAAACATGGGTGCAAAAATTCCGTTGGGAGATTAGTAGAAACCGCAACAAGGGCCCTGTTAGTTAAAACTCAATATACAACGCGTTTCAAACCTAACAGACTCTTCTTTCACATCACAGAAACAGATATTAGTTAAATCACTACAGTGAATGCGTTTCCGACCTCACAGGCCTCTTTGGCAAGTAACAGAGACAGATATTGGCAACATCCTTGCAAAGAACATACAAGGCGTTTCAGAGCTTCAGATCCTATTATCAAGTAGCAGAGACAGATATCGGTGGTCTTTACGTACAACACGTTTCAGCCCTCACAGGCTCCTTTATTGTGTAACAGGAAAAGATGTTGATTGAGTCTTAAGAATCAACGCGTTTCAAGCCTTACAGACTCGTCTTTTATATAACAGAGACAGATATTAGTTAAATCACTACAGTGTGTTTTGGGCCTCACAGGCTTCTTTATCAAATAATAGAGACAGATATTGATTGTAACCTTGCACAGAACAACAACGCGTTTCAGAGTTTGCAGATCCCATTATCAAGTAACAGAAACAGATATCGGTGGTCTTTACATACATGTTACAGCCCTCGCAGGCTCCTTTATTGTGTAACAGGGAAAGATGTTGGTTGAGTCTTAACATTCAACGCGTTTCAAGCCTTACAGACTTTTTTTAAAATCACAAAGACAGATATTAGTTAAATCAATAGTCAATGCGTTTCACGCCCCACAGGCCTCGTTTTCAAGCAACAGAGACAGATATTGACTAGAGCCTTGCATAAAACATACAACACGTTTCAGAACTTGCAGATCCCATCATCATGTAACAGAGATAATGGTGACATCTTTACATACAATAAGTTTCAGCCCTCACAGGCTCATTTATTGTGTAACAGGGAAAGATGTTGGTTGAGTCTCTATATTCAACGTGTTTCAATCCTTACAGATTCCTCTTTGAACTCACAGAGACAGATATTAGTTAAATCACTACAGTCAATGCGTTTCCGGCCTCACAGGCCTTTTTAGCAAGTAACACAGACAGATATTGGCTAGATCTTTGCATAGAATATACAACACGTTTCAGAGCTTGCAGATCCCATTATCATGTAACAAATATTGGTGAAGTCTTTACATTCAACGCGTTTCAGATCTTGCAGGCCACCTGCAGAGAGATATTAGCTATATCTCTATATACACCGCGTTTTATGGCTCAAAAGCCTCTTTATCGAGTAACAGAGTCTGATATTAGCTTGATATTTACATATAACGCATTTCAGAGCTTACAGAACCAATTATCAAGTAACAAAAACTAATATTAGTTAAGTCCTTACATAACACATTTTAGAGCTCGCAAGACCCTTTATAGAGTAAAAGGTAAAGTTGTTAGTAGTGTCTTGAAGGCCCCTTTAACAGGTAACAGAGACGTATGTTGCATATTAGCTAGATCTTTACATACAACGCGTTTCAGAACTCGCAGACCCCATTATCTAGTAACAGAGACAGATATTAGCAAAGTCTCGATATACAATGCGTTTCAGGGCTCACAGGCCCCTTTATTAATATTTGTGTGTGTTACCAAATAAAGGGGCCTGTAAGCCCTGAAACGCGTTGTATGTAGAGACTTACCCAATAAATAATATTCATGCATTCTAATGGGATAGAACAAAGTGCCTGTAAAGGTCAATATATCCTTTATTCTTTTTCTTCTTCTTCTTCTTCATGTCCTCTTTGGTTTTAAGATATGCAAATTAGCTCTCTTCCAGAAGAAAGAACATTGGGGTATAAAATCATAATGAATGGCTACAAACTGAAGAAGTAAACTTTTTAGTGTTCCTCCTTAGCAGTAAGTCTAGGGGGTAAAGTTTCTCCTTAAGAGCAGGAGCAATGCTGGTGTAAGGAGACTTATCAGTCAAGCAATGCTCTCTTAGGAAATATCTAGCCTGTTTTAAACAAGGAAGAAAAGACGAAGGACCATAGTTTGGCTACGTACAACGCATAATATGGCCGTGTGCCTAAGGTTTAAGGGGATAAACAGAGAATAGTGGGAAAAAAACTATTCATAGATATCTGCTGGATGTGGAAATTGTGTTCCATAGAAATGTAGGACATACAAAGAAAACTCAATATCTGAAACGCGTTGTGTGTCTTCATATAAAGCAAACCTAAGGAAAAACAAAGCAATCATTAATTATGGGAGGTATGAAAGAACTGCTGATATCACAGAAGCCAGATATATAATTATACTTTCCTGCTGCCTTTTCATTTCTCCCTTTTTTGTTTTCTTAAAAAAAAGAATGTTCCAATTGAATTGTTCCACGATCCAGTGATTATTTTATTTCCATACTTGTCCCGTAACCATTTTACTTTTTATTTATGTTCTATATCATTTGGAAAATTTCATATACTATACTTATATAATGAAGCACATCGGGGGACTCCTTAAAAGGTAGACCGCGTCTCCAAATGTTCAGAGTAATTGTTTTAATTTTTATTCCATTAATCAATAGTAACCATGAAAATAAGAAATATATTAATACTAGCTGTACTAGCCGGCTTCGCCCGGGTTGATAACTGCTATTAACAAAATAGAATGTATTAACAAAAATTTATTCTGCACACAAAAACCACAAAACAAATAGAAATGTAATTATTAAAAGGCAAAAAATAAGCTAATAGAAGCTTTTCACAACATATATTTCAACACCACAGATATTCCACACAGATTTAACTGAATTGGCCAAGTAATGTGCTCCATCTGTCTCTTTCCAGATCTGTCTCTTTCCCCGTATGTCTCTTTCCAGGTCTGTCTCTTTCCAGGTCTGCCTCTTTCCTCGTCTGCCTCTTTCATCGTCTGCCTGTCTCTGTCTCTTTCTTTGTCTGTCTCTATCTCTGTTTCTTTTCCCATCTGTCTCTTTCCAGGTCTGTCTCTTTCCCAGGTCTGTCTCTTTACCCGTCTGTCTCCCCGTCTCTTTGTCTGTGTCTTTTCCTGTCTGTCTCTTTCCCTGTCTGCCTGTCTTTGTCTGTCTCTATTTCTCTGTCTCTATCCCCGTCTGTCTCTATCAAGGTCTGTGTCTTTCCCCATCTATCTTTTTCTGTCTCTCTGGCTGTCTCCTCCTTCCCTGTCTACCTGTCTCTGTCCCTGTCTGCATGTCTGTCTGTCTCTTTCCCCATCTGTCTCTTTCCAGGTCTGTCTCTTTCCCCATCTGTCTCTTTCCCCGTCTGTCTCTTTCCCCGTCTGTCTCTTTCCCAGTCTGTCTCTTTCCCGTCTGTCTCTTTCCCCGTCTGTCTCTTTCCCCGTCTGTCTCTGTCTGTCTTTTCTACCGTCTGTCTCTGTCTCTTTCACCATTTGTCTCTGTCTCTTTCACCGTTTGTCTCTGTCTCTTTCCCTGTCTGTCTATATCTATCTGTCTCTCTGTCTGTCTCTGTCTCTGTCTGTCTCTCTGTCTGTCTCTCTGTCTGTCTATCTCTATCCGTTTCCTGACATCTTATTACCTCACATATAAGCTTCTTATACTATGAATGTCTTTTGTTCCTATAGCAACCACTCACAGCTCCTACTAATAACCTGTAGTTCCAGGCTCCATTTACTTTAATGAAGGCATTTTTTTTGGAGAGTAACTGTAAAGCGTGGGGTTAAATTTTCCTGGCAAAACATAGTCTACGACATTCCCTGGGTCACATGAGGTGTCTGTGCAAAATTTTGTGATTGTAAATGCGACGGTGCGGATACACTTTTCGTTTCACTTTTTCCCCATTATGTAGATAGGGGCAAAATTGATTGGTAAATTGGAACGCGCGGGTTTAAAATTTCGCCTCACAACATAGCCTATGACGCTCTCGGGATCCAGACGTGTGAGTGTGCAAAATGTTGTGGCTGTAGCTGCGACGGTGCAGATGCCAATCCCGGACATACACACATACATACACACACACACACAACATACATACATACACACACACATTCAGCTTTATATATTAGATATCTTATCAGTGAATTCTGCTTCCTTCTCCTCCTAGACTGTTAATTAATTCCCGAAATTCCTAATTTGCAGGACAGATTTTACCATTACTGACAGTTGGTGCGGATAAAGTTCTATGGAGAACAAGGAGAACTTGCAGCATGTTGTTTGTGTCGGCCTCTAGCTCCTCCCATCTCCATTGACTTTTAAAAGCAGCAACTGTCATCTCGTATCCCAGTAATGGGAACATTTGTCTTCACTGAATACAGATTTTACATTTATTAAGATCATGTCACGCTCTACAAAGGGCTGGTAAGACGTAGTACAGCGTATTCCCCACTAGGTGGCAGCAGAGTAGTGAAGGAGATTCAAAGTAATACTGTAACAGAAGGGAGGCTGAAGTACAGCAGAGTAACTTCAGCAGGCAGTTCACAGGCGAACCACCAGGAGGCAATAGAGTAGTCAAGCAATCAGGGTCTAGCTGGAAAGTCAAGTCAGTGCAGAGGGAGAATCAAGATCAGGTCAGAAAACAGAACTGAGGTCGGATGCTGGGAAATCAGGTATGCAGAGGGAAACACAAAGGGTGCAGGGAACAGAAGACAAGACCGGAGGGTGAGGAGATACAAACATGGAGGATGAACCAGAATGGGTAAACAACTGACATGAGTGGGAAGTCAGAGATTGGGACAGACAGACGCATTGAGGGAGGGTACAGGTCAGGGCACGGTCAGATCAAACAAGAAATCTCACCATTGCCAGTCACAGGCTGCAGAGCAAAACTATAACCAGCGCTGGAATGCTGGTGCAGCGCCCAGATATAGTGTCTCCTGAAACCGGAACGAGGCCGATGGGAGTAAACCCCTGACATGTCCAGGCCAGGTCTGGGAAACTCTGGAGTGGGGAATACAGGTCCTGGATCAAGACAGATCAGTTCCAAAGGAGAAAGAAGCAAATTTCTCTGATATGATAAATTACAAAGTTCCTTATTTTCATGTATACTAATAAGTTATTAACTAACAATTAAAACAATGTTTTTGCGATTGTGGTGTTCCTTTAATGCCATTTATAGCTTCTCTATACTGATCTGGTGAGGTGTTGTGATCCAAACTAACTGGTGGTTTTAGTACTTTGTTGCTGTGTGTGGTTGGGGAGTTTTTCCTTGTTGTCTTTGTAGCTAGCTACCTTTCTGCTCTTGTTTTTCTCCTGCATCTCTTTGCTTTATTTTCCTGTGAGTTTGCAGTCTGTCTGAGTTTTGTTTTTCCCCGTCTATCTTTATCTGTGTATCCATCACACTCCTGCCCATTTCTTACCTGCTGTTGCTGTGAGTGGTTGTGATGTTAACTCTTGTTGTCCTTTTGTTGCTTTTCCCTTTGTTTTTTTACTGTTTAGTCTTGTGAATGTGCAGTGTGACTGAGTTTTTGTTATCCCTGTCTGTCTCATGTGTGTATCCATCAGACTCCTGCCCCTTCCTTCCCTGTGAAGTGGGGGGAACAGATCAGCGTTACAGAGGAGTATAGTAAGGCACAGAACTCCGGCGTCTTCACCATTAGGGGTAACCCAGAGATTAGGGATAGTCTAAAATCCCCTAGCATGAGGAACTGCATTATCTTTATTTTCATCACAGTCTTGCCCCTTCCTTCCCTAGTGAGGGGGGATATTAGATTAGTTCTCGTGAGGAGCATAGACGGGAATGAGACTCAGGCATCTACACCATTAGGGGTAATCCTGAGGACAGAGATAGTCTAGGGTCCCCTAGCATATGGGACAGTATAGGAGCTCATTTCCCTTGTTATCTCGCAGTCACATTGTGACACTACGTTGTTGCTCAGATTCATAGGAGATCGGTAATTTTAAAATGTAGTTATATTACAGTATTGCAGTGTATAGGATCAAGTGATCACAGGTTCAAGTCCCACTGGGAAACAATAATAAATGTTAGAAAAAAAATATATTTTTTAAAAGCAAAAAATATAAAAATTCATATCTCACCTTTTTCCCATAATGTAAATAAAACCTAAAAGATAAAAAAAAAACTGTTCCAAGTAATCAAAATTCAAATAAGTACCCCAAAAAGTAGCCCCTTCAGGTTCCACCAATCACAAAGTTCCCCCTCCCTTCGCAATAACTGCACATGCCCATTAGATGCTTTAATATAAAAGTCAATTCATTGCTGGTAATGTTAATGTGCACCTCCTGAAACAACAGGAAGTTAGACTGTAAAAGTCCCCGGTGGCCAATGTGAAAATTGTAAGATTACTATTTTTTTAATATATATACAGTGTGTCCATTCATATCCTGTCCACCGCCATTAACTTGAGATTGGCGGCAGCTATAGGCATAGAAGTGGTGTCTAGGTATAGTAAAGTAGCCATGTGCTACACAATGAAACCACTTATAGCGCCACCTGGTGGAAAACAACGGAGTTAGCATTTCTATCTCGAAAACGGAACGAGATAGAGAAAAAAAGTGAATTACAAAGTTGTAGGGCATCATCAATTCAATACGAATCGACACGTTGCATACAGAAATGCTATGATTAGAATGTGTAAAACTCACAAGGCTGCGGACGTGAAGCAATACCTCATGGAGACCTTCCTACAAGTCATTGGGTATTGTGGCTGCGTGGAGTGGCCTCCACGCTCACCTGACCTGACCCCATTGGACTTCTTTCTGTGAGGTCACATCAAATAGCAGGTGTATGCGACCCCTCCACCAACATTGCAGGACCTACGACGACGTATCACAGATGCTTGTGCAAACGTGTCACCTACCATATTGCAAAACGTGCAGCAAGATACAGTATACTGTCCAGAGTCCAGATGTGCATTGCAGCTGACGGGGGCCACTTTGAGCATCAAAGTTAAATGAGCGCCATATGCGTGACCAGCATTCAATGTTTTGGAGGGGGTCATGGGTTTCATATCATAGCATTTCTGTATACAAGGTGTCGATTCTTATTGAATTGATGATGCCCTACAATTTTTTAATTCACTTTTTTTCTCTATCTTGTTCCATTTTCGAGATAAAAATGCTAACTCTATTGTTTTCCACCAGGTGGCGCTATAGGTGGTTTCATTACGCAGTGCATGGCTACTTTACTATATCTAGACACCACTTATATGCCTATAGCTGCCGCCGTTCTCTCCTTAATGGCGGTGGACAGGATATGGGTAGACACACTGTATATATATATATATACATATTGTGATATCAGAAAAAATTACAAAAAAAGTGCTACAATTATAAAAATAAATATAGAAACTTGATTTAAGCAATAGGACATTTTCTAATGACCCATTTCAATTAAAATCTATTTCTTGTTCCTTTTCTAAAAATGGAGAGTCTCTGATCATTCTCCATATCCCAATAGCTCGTCAATACAGAAGAGTAGCCACTCGAGGAATCATTCATCTGTGAGTCGCTCATTAGTATTAAAGGAACATTTTGTGGACAATTAGCATATATTATCATGGAAGGTCTATGTGCCGACTTTCTGCCCTTTTTTGACCTCCCCTTCATCTTAGATAAAAATATACATCATACAGTTCCTCTAGCACAAAGTCAGATCCAATTAATTGCCTCTTCCCGAGCCGGTATATAGTGCAATGGGTGAATGTAGGAAATGGATCTCATAATGGTCTATTGTTTTCTAGAACTGTGCATTTGCATGGCAAGTAAATGCAGTACATTAAGCCACGGCTTCCAATTTTACATTTCCCTGTATAAATCTGCATAAAATGAGCAGCACGCTTGTAAATACTCCGCTTCAGTTATTTCGTATCGGTTTCGCATTTTATCATTTCTTTTCTTCTATAGACAAAGATCCATCAATTATCGATTTGCAATTTTTAAACAATATATTTGAGAAAATAAAAAAAAAAAATGGGGGACCATAGTCATCATTGCTCTATGTCTCCACTTCTGGAGGACCCAGCATGTGAATGAATTACATAGTCTATTGGTTTGTGTGTAATACCTCACTTTCACCACAATGGCGCTGCAGGAAATTTAAATACTTGTAATTTTGTTCTCCGATGGATTGGATTGATCCTACAAGGTTTGGGGTATGGAGAGATAAATAATCTAATTCTCTAAATGAGGAGTCAAAACTAAAAAACTGAAAAAGGCAGTCATCACAGCTCCACAATGAGGGACTACCCAGCATTCTAGAATGGAGTGGCTACAAACTTCTGTACACGGAAACTTTTTTCAACAGTGCCTTTTAATGGATGAAATCACTGCATGTGCTACAATATAACACCTCCATCCATGACACTCCTTAGTCTCTACTATTTTTAATGGGTGGCCGCTAAATGTGAGTGAATCTGATTCAAGAAATTAATTTTAATTAGGCTTGGAAATTTTACTCACATCAAATAAACTCAGTGCAAATTGAAATGGACAGGAAGGAGTTAAAAAAAATCATCCTATAGCCACATCTCATTGGCCCTTCCCCTGCCTATTCTGCCCCCCTTGGTCCTCCTATTGTGACTGCTCTGTGTGCTTGTTCTTTTCTGCTGTCTCCTGTCTGTGCTCTCCTGATTGCCTTCTCTCATTTTCTCTCGTCTACTCTCTCCTATATTTTTTTTCTTGTTTGCTCTTTCCTATCTTCTCGCTTCTGTCTGCTCTCACCTATCTGCTCTCTCCTGTATTTCTATTGTCTTCTCTCTCCTGTCTCCTCCATCCTATCTGCTCTCTCCTGTCTTCTTCTTGCTTTCTCTCCTGTCTGCTCTCTCTGTCTGCCCTCTTCTGTATGCTCCCTCCTACTCTCTTGTCTTCTGTCTGCTTTCTCTTGTTTGTTCTTTCCTGTCTTCTCGCTTCTGTCTACTCTCACCAAACTGCTCTCTCCTGTCTTTGTCATGTCTTCTCTCTCCTGTCTACTCTCTCTCATCTGTTCTCTCCTGTCTTCCTCTTGCTTGCTCTCCTGTCTGCTCTTTACTATCGGCCCTTTCCTGTCTGTTCTCTCTTGTTTGCTCTCTCCTGTCTGCTCTCTTGTCTACCCTCTCCTATCTGCTCTCTCTTGTCTACTCCCTCCTATCTTCTCCCTCCTATATGCTCCATCATGTCTTCTCTCTCCTGTCTGCTCTCTTGTTTACTCTCTCCTGTCTGCTCTCTCTTGTCTTGTCTCTCCTGTCTGCTCCCCCCTGTCTTCTCCCGCCTATCTGCTCCATCATGTCTTCTCTCTCCTGTCTGCTCTCTTGTCTACTCTCTCCTATCTGCTCTCTCTTGTCTTCTCCCTCCTATCTGCTCCCTCATGTTTTCTCTCTCCTGTCTTCTGCTCTCTTATCTTCTCTCTCCTATCGGCCCTTTCCTGTCTGTTCTCTCTTGTTTTCTCTCTCCTGTCTGCTCTCTCCTATCTGCCCTCTTCTATCTGCCCTCTCCTGTCTGCTCCCTCCTGTCTGCTCCCTCCTATATGCTCCATCATGTCTTCTCTCTCCTATCTGTTCTCTCATATCTGCCCTCTCCTGTCTGCTCCCTCCTGTCTTCTCCCTCCTATATGCTCCATCATGTCTTCTCTCTCCTATCTGCTCTCTCTTGTCTTCTCCCTCCTATCTGCTCCCTCATCTTTTCTCTCTCCTGTCTTCTGCTCTCTTGTCTTCTCTCTCCTATCGGCCCTTTCCTGTCTGTTCTCTCTTGTTTGCTCTCTCCTGTCTGCTCTCTCCTATCTGCCCTCTTCTATCTGCCCTCTCCTGTCTGCTCCCTCCTGTCTTCTCCCTCCTATATGCTCCATCATGTCTTCTCTCTCCTATCTGCTCTCTCATATCTGCCCTCTCCTGTCTGCTCCCTCCTGTCTTCTCCCTCCTATATGCTCCATCATGTCTTCTCTCTCCTATCTGCTCTCTCATATCTGCCCTCTCCTGTCTGCTCCCTCCTGTCTTCTCCCTCCTATATGCTCCATCATGTCTTCTCTCTCCTATCTGCTCTCTCATATCTGCCCTCTCCTGTCTGCTCCCTCCTGTCTTCTCCCTCCTATATGCTCCATCATGTCTTCTCTCTCCTATCTGCTCTCTCTTGTCTTCTCCCTCCTATCTGCTCCCTCATCTTTTCTCTCTCCTGTCTTCTGCTCTCTTGTCTTCTCTCTCCTATCGGCCCTTTCCTGTCTGTTCTCTCTTGTTTGCTCTCTCCTGTCTGCTCTCTCCTATCTGCCCTCTTCTATCTGCCCTCTCCTGTCTGCTCCCTCCTGTCTTCTCCCTCCTATATGCTCCATCATGTCTTCTCTCTCCTATCTGCTCTCTCATATCTGCCCTCTCCTGTCTGCTTCCTCCTGTCTTCTCCCTCCTATATGCTCCATCATGTCTTCTCTCTCCTATCTGCTCTCTCATATCTGCCCTCTCCTGTCTGCTCCCTCCTGTCTTCTCCCTCCTATATGCTCCATCATGTCTTCTCTCTCCTATCTGCTCTCTCATATCTGCCCTCTCCTGTCTGCTCCCTCCTGTCTTCTCACTCCTATATGCTCCATCATGTCTTCTCTCTCCTGTCTGCTCTCTTGTCTACTCTCTCCTATCTGCTCTCTCTTGTCTTCTCCCTCCTATCTGCTCCCTCATGTCTTCTCTCTCCTATCTTCTGCTCTCTTGTCTTCTCTCTCCTATCAGCCCTTTCCTGTCTGTTCTCTCTTGTTTGCTCTCTCCTGTCTGCTCTCTCCTATCTGCCCTCTTCTATCTGCTCCCTCCTGTCTGCTTCCTCTTATCTGCTCCCTCTCGCTCTCTAGTGCTGCCACTCTATACTAGGATCCTTGCGGGCACATTGTGAGCTCCCTATGCATGTCACAGATTCTATTAACCCTCATCTGGTGCCATTGGGTGAATGTGACCTCATGCAGATTAGTAGAACTAGTGATTTATTTTCATGATACCAGACAAGGGTTAATGTGCCACAAGCCCCATGTGATGATGAATTTATGCTAATGAAAAATGGCAGCTCCAGAGGTCAGGAGAGAGAAGATATTAGAAGACTGTCGAGATAAGACAGAGGAGCCAATCAGAGGACCAGCATTGGTGGGAGATGTATGGGGAGGAAGGAGGAGAGACTAGCTTACTTATTACCATCTTTTCAGTTAGCCATTAAAAGGTATCAGCCACTGAGGACTTCAGTTCCTTTAAACAATTTTTTATCTCCACTGGCTAACATGGTACAAAGATATATTTTACCTATTCATATTATGGCAAATGCGTACTTTTCAGGAATCCATAATTAATTTGATTAGCTGTAAATCAATTTGTTCATCTCAGGTGGCCACATATAGCAAAGATATCGCCCAATAGAGTATCATAAAATCAAGATTGTTTTTAAAGCTGGTCATCTTAGAATATGTGTCATGCAGTGTTGCACTCATTGGGTGTCATGGCGGCATTAGACTCTGGTCACAATGCAGAGTCTAACAAGCAGCCTGGTATCACTTAGTTGCACAGTCTGTCATGGGCATTGGCTGGTTCTGGCTTCAATGCTCTGCAGTACAGCAGGAGTTAATTCCTGCTGGCTTGTGATCAACTGCTGGGAGCTCAGGCTGCTGATCACCACCAGCTGCCCTCACCCTTTATAGGCTTCTGGATTCTGGGGCTGAATGCCGGATATAGCTTCTGCTGCCTCGGTTCCTGTGGTTATCCAGTTCTATGGTGATCTACAAGTTGCGGTTCTGCGTTGTGTGGGAGTTTTCCGGTTGTGCATTTATTTCCTACCCCTTTTGCATTGCTCCCTAGTTCACATACTGTCCCTCTTTTGTGCTTGAGTGCAGTGTGAACGAGTTTTTGTTTACCCTTCTCTGTGCTTATTTGTGGAGTTTTGGTTACTACATTTTCTGGCCCGCTCCCAGTGTGGGAGGGAGTAGTATCAGGGCTTGGACAGGAGACCGGGTCATGCTGGGGGTTCGAACCTTGCTACCATCAAGCCTATCTTTCAGATAAGGGACAGCACAGGGGCCCCAGATACAAATTATAGCTCATTGTAGGGAACGTCTCTTCCCAGCAGAAAAATCACAGGCTGAAGTATTAGATATTATCAACCACCCTCTCGTTAATATGTCAGTATTTTTTAGGTGTCCTCGCACTTGTGTCGTACAATGTATGAGTTCCTGTCTTTCTCTGACTAATGTCTTCTGATTGACGACTCTTGGGGACCGGGTTATTATGCGGGATTAAAATTCAGAAATGATAATTGATGTCACAGAAAAGCTTAGAAGGGCATTCCACGTTCCCACCGAGATCCCGACACCGGGGAATAGACTCATTTACCCGTGATCATCATTAATGCATGTTAATGGACATTCACTAACGAAAGCATTGTAACGAGAATGAAATAAGAGGATATGTCTGGATCTTTCTGTATTCTTCTCACTAGTAATCAATCTCAAAAACCTTAAAAGGGGTTGTCTATCTTTAGGGTCAGGGTTTTTTTTATTCAATGCATTGAATTTGGGCTAAAAGAAAGAATTTTTGCAAATGGGGTTCATTAAAAATGTTCCGTTTGCACAATTAAATAGATTTAATTTACAGTGTTATGGGTAAAGATTCAGTATAAGTAGTATTTATTAATTTTAATTCTTGCTCATTTTTTATTTTGGAGCAGTCCTATGTCAGTGTTTCTTCTGCATCTACATTTTTATCACAGTAGTTATATATAGACAATATATTTGAACGGACACACAATTCAGGAAAGTGAGAGCTGTGATTAGTAATGATGAGTGAGCACTAAAATGTGAGAGTGCTGAATCGAGTAGGTCAGACCCTCTGACGGTCTCAACTCGAGTAACGAGTATAATGGAAGTCAATGGGAAACTTGAGCATTTTTCCAGAAGACCCTCCCAGGAGGGCTGGGCGAGTGGGGGGGGGGGGGATTACTGAAATGGATGAAAACAGCACTCAAATAGAATGGGAATGGCATGGGGAAGTCGCCTGGAATGCATCTCTGACTTCCAGGTCTCTGCTGGGAACTAAATAAATTAAAAATGTTGTGGGGTCACCCCTATTTTTGATAACATTTTAATAATAAATTGGTGAACAAGTGGTAGTGCGGGGGAGTCTTTATTCAAATAAAACTTTGGGTTTTTTTCTTGTGTGTGTTGTATTTTTTATTTACTGTGTTAGTAATGGGGGTGTCTCTTCTCCATTACTAACCCCTGGGCTTGATGCCAGCTGACATTACACAGCTGACATTAACACAAAAAAATATTCTGATTGCCACCACACCAGAGCAATCGGGCAGAGACGGGTAAAGTGCTAAAATTGGGGCATCTAGTGTGAAGCATGAAATCTGTGATGGCTGTAGGCTGATATTTTTAGGCTGGGAAGGGTCAAATAACCATGGGCTTTCCCTGCCTGATAATACCAGCCCCCAGCTGTCTGCTTTACCTTGACTTGTTATCAAAAATAGTGGGGAATGTCAAGCAATTTTTTTTTAAAGTATTTATTTATTAATTACATTAAAAAAAGCTAAAAATACCCTTTAGTGCCACATGAAAGGCACTAAAGAGTGCAAGTGTACAATATACTAATAGCAATTAAACACTGCCTCTATGCCTGTTCCAATCTAAACTCTCCCTTCTAGAGCAACTCTCTGGGAACTTCTTACAGAAAACAGTATGCCTAGCATCACGCCTCTGGGTCTCATATAAGACCTGATGACGCAATGTGACTGGCCAATTACAGTAAGGCCAGTAACCAACATGGCTACGGCATTACTGTGTATAGCAGGCAATCTCCTCATGTTTATTGGCTGCTTAATTGCTGTGGAACATGCGGGGTGGGGACTCAAGCACCCACAATACTTGATCGAGTAGTGAGCATACCTGAGCTCCCCGATGCTCGATCGAGTATCAAGCAGTGGTGAGCATGCTTCCTCATCACTAGTGAATAGCAGAACTGCTCTAGAAACTACCGATTGTGTGGATTGTGATTTTACAGAATTGAGAACAGCTCAAGAGCTGAGAGAGAGGGGGAGATAGGTGAGCATTTACATGCTGTAGTGAAATTGGCTGGAGTATAGTGGCTGGAATGTTAGGAGTTAACTCCTGTTTTGGAATATAACCACTGAGCACACTCAGCTTAGGTGGCCAAGCTCATTGGGAACAACTAAATGTACAGTCAGTAAGATAAAAGCTTTCACAGTAGGAGAATAAAAGCAAATAAAAAAAAAGCAAGTCAATTTTGCAAACTTGCTTATTTTCATGCTAATTAAAGCAATTTAAGAATTTAATAATACACATTTAAGCTTACAATTAGTCAAAAAAAATATGCAAGTAATTCTGCATATTTTCTTACAAACCTACATATCACAGTCTGCTCAGCAACTCCAGCTTTATAACATGGTGTCCGCAGATCAGAATTGCTTCTTCTATATTCGAGTCCTCCTAAATTGCATTGATGACTCCTTTCTGCTATTTATGCCTCACATGTGATGTATTTTTTGACCTGTAATTATTATACTCCTGCAATTCCGTCTACATCTCTAATTATACAAATCATTACTTTCCTTGATTTTCAACATAAACAGCTCAGTATGTGTGTAATTAAGACGCCCCTCCTCCTCCCACTGTATATACACTATATATACATAGACACCTGATCTATCATTTGTACATGTACGTGTGTGGTTCTGCTAGGATATATTGACACAGTACCTGTAATCTGGGGTAATCCTAAATCCAACAATACCACCCCGCTCTTTATATATTTGTATTATTGTAATCTGTACTAATCTGTATTAATCCAGTTATTACATACAGTGCTCCTACTCATTCTTTTCATACAGTATATCTACAGTATAGTATATATATATATATATATATATATATACGGTGTATATATATATATATATATAGATACAGTATATATCTATACAGTGTGTATATATATATATATATACACACACACACACACATATACACACACACCAGATATGTGACCTATAGCTGAAAAAAGGCAATAGTCTCCACTATATATATATATATATATATATATATACACTGTAGCAGAGACTATTGCCTTATTTCAGCTATAATCCATATATATATATATATATATATATATATATATATATATATATATATATATATGTATTGTAGTTATAACCAAAACTTTTGTTACCCCTAAAACTGTCGCAGAAAATGAAGTATTGCTCCCAGAAAATAATTACAATTACACAGTTTTGTTATCCACAGGTTTATTTCCTTTGTGTGTTTTAGAACAACACAAATAAAACTGAGAAAAAAAGGCAAATTGGACAATTTCACACAAAACCCTCAAAATGGGCCGGACAGAATTGTTGTCCCCCTCAACTTAATATTTGGTTGCTCGTCCTTTACCCTTTGAAATAAAGAGCTGCAATCAGTCGCCTCCTATAACCGTCCACAAGCTTCTTCCTCCCCTAACCTGAAATTTTGGACTTTTCTTTATAAACGTCTCCAGGTCTCTCATATTTGAAGGCATCTTCTCTTCTCTTCTCTTCTCCCAACGGCAATTTTAAGATCTCTCCACAGGTGTCAATGGGATTTATATCCGGTCTCATTGCTGACACTACAGAACACTCCAGCGCTTTGTTTCCATCCATTTCTGGGGCTTCTTGAAGTGTTTGGGGTCATTATAGTGCTGGAAGACTCATGACCTAAGACGCACACCCAGCTTTCATATACTGGGCACTACATTGCCACCCAAAATCCTTTGGTAATCTTCAGATTTCATGATGTTTTGCACACAGTGAAGGCCCCCAGTGCCAGAGGCAGAAAAACAACCCCAAAAAAATCTCTGACCTCCACCATACCTGACTGTAAGTCCTGTGTTCTTTTCTTTGTCAGCCTCATTCCATTTTTGGTAAACAGTAGATTGATGTGATTACCAAAGAGCTCTATCTTGGTCTCATCTGTCCACAAGACTCTATCCCAGAAGGATTTTAGTTCCTCAGGTACATATTGGCAAACTGCACTCTATCTTTTTTATGTCTCTATGTCAGCAGAACGGTCCTCCTGGGTCTCCTCCATAGCATTTAATTTCATTCAGCTGTGGATGGATAGTTTGCACTGACACTGATGCCCCCTGAGCCTCCAGGACAGCTTTAATTTCTTTGGAACTTGATTGGGTCTACTTATCCACCATCCGGATTATCCTGCATTATAACCTTTCAGCAGTTTTTTTCTACTGTCCACGTCTACAAACATTAGCTACAATGCCATGAGTTGTAAACTTCTTCATTATATTGCACACTGTGGACAAAGGAACATCAAGATCTCTGAAGATGGTCTTGTAACCTTGAGATTGCTGTTATTTTTCAACAATTTTGGCTTTCAAGTCCTCAGACAGTTCTCCTCTCCTTTTTCTGTTCTCCATGCTTAGTGTGGCACACACAGACTCACAATGCATGGATTGCGTCAACTTCTCCCCTTTTTATCTGGTTTCCATTGTGATTTTCATATTGCCCTCACCTGTTACTTGTCACGGGAGAGTTTTGAATGAGCATCACATGATGCTTGAAACATAATTTTTTACCAACATTTTCGATAAGGAGTCGAGAACTTTGACTGGCCCATTTTTGTGTGAAATTCTGTCCAATTTGCCTTTTTTTCTCTGTTTTTTTGTGTTGTTCCAATACACACAAAGGAAATAAACATGTGTATAACAAAATATGTGTATTTGCAATAATTTTCTGGGAGAAATACATAATTTTCAGGAACAATTTTAAGGGTGCCAACACTTTTTTTAGTACTCACCATCATTCTGTTGTTCTGTTATTCCCCTTGACAATCAATAAATACATTGATAAATAGGTGTTGCACTGGTTGTATAGTATCAATCTTTAGAGACATACCGTTTAGAGACAAACGTAACGGTAATACCCAATTGTTATTAACATTTTTAGGAAGAATAATAGAAGAAGAAGCACCATCTTCTGCCGCTGTATCCAACTCTTCCAGCTGCCCTGGTGCTGGGTGGCACGCTGGGTAATAAGGGGTTAATACCAGCTTTATTTTACCAGCTGGTATAAAGGCCGAGATTCTTAATGTCAGGTCAAGTTTGACCCACCCATTAAGAATCTCCAATAAAGGGTTAAAAGAAGACATCACAGAGAGAAAAAATACTTTATTAGAAATAAATACACAGACACACTTAGGGACTCCATCTTTATTATCCCCTCTCATCCCTACACGATTCTGGTCTTCTGTCTGACAGAGAGAGAAAGAAAGAGTGAGATTTCTGTACTGACCATGCCAGGCTGCTTTCTAGGCATGCTCAGTACAGAATACAGGATCCTATCTATCAGGATCCAGCGACTTCCGGTACAGCAGGATCCGGCACCCATTGAACTACATTGCAGGTACCACCGCAATGCATCGGATCCAGTGACATGCAGCATTTTGCCGGAAAACAATAACGTTACAAGTAGCGTTTTATGAAAAAAAGTAAAATACCTCAAAGCACCGGATCCAGTGTCTGCCGCACGCAACCGCATGTGACTACATATTGCCGCGATTCCATTGCAAATGCATTGAAATGACAACGCATTTGTAAAGGATACGGCTTTGCGACAAAAAATCCATTTGTGCCGCAGTTAAAAAATTGCTGATGTGAAAGCGCCCTAACAGAGGGACAGCACAATGCCTGGGCATAAAAAGATGCTCCAGGATTGTGATATCAAGAGTTTATGAAAACGGGCATGTCTGGAGAGAAAATCCGTCCTTTTTAATCATTATAGGATTGTACTATTTGTACTACAGCAAAATTAATATTAAGTATCTGCCTTCAATATTGGCATGCAGACGCGTCCTGGTGTCATCCGTGTTGAAAGATTAATTTGCATTCATTCTGCTCGTTCATCACCGTAATTAGAATTTATTGTCCTAATCAAGTCTGCCCTAATAAGTGCCGGGCATTTGGGATTGATAACTTTAGTGACAAGTGAAAGGGTTATACAGATTGTGAAAAAGGGTCTGTAATAACAAAGAACTGAAGAAAACCCAGATCTGGATCCCACATCTACACAAACCAAAGAAAACCTAGATCTGGATCCCTGTCTTGCTAAATTCTCATAAAAAGGGTCTGAAAGCTTGTACTTACGAAGCGCTCACTGATATAATCAGGCACGAATACTAAGATTCTTTATAGCAAGATATTATTTCTTTTAATAGCCCATGAATAATCAATGGTACATAGGAAATAGTACTACTTTATAGTCATAGAATCTTATACAATAACAGAAATATGCATCAACATTACCGTATGTTGTAGCATTCCTTCATCATCGGAGGGACTCAATTAGTGAGAAGGAAAACAACCCGGCCTCTGCATCACAGGTGCACTGCGTCCACTTTGAGCGTCCTGGAAATGTCCCCGTCTCACTAAGCGAGCCCTGTATTTTTATACCAAATTGTGTTCGTCGTGTGCACCGAGTATTGCAATTGGGGACCAGCATGTGATTGCTGAGTCATGGTCATGTAACCTGACCACACGCTGTTGTGGGCACCAGTAGCTTCCTGCACATGTTGGTAATTGACCACTGGTTTCCTGCATATGTTGCGATTAGCTGTGAATTTGGGTCAACCAGAGGACACCTCTCTGATACTGAGTTTTGGATGGATCAAATAATACCTGTGATCACTATCTTTTGATTAGGATTCCTATCTAATCACACTCATTCTTCAGCCATATCACGTTGGTATCACAATCCCACATCTATACAAACTAAAGAAAACACAGATCTGGATCACATATCTACACAAACCAAAGAAAACTCAGATCTGGATCCCACATCTACACAAACCAAAGAAAACCAAGATCTGGATCCCACATCTACACAAACTGAAGAAAACCCAGATCTGGATCCCACATCTACACAAACCAAAGAAAACTCAAATCTGGATCCCACATCTACACAAACCAAAGAAAACCCAGATCTGGATCCCACATCTACACAAACTAAAGAAAACCCAGATCTGGATCCAACATTTAAACAAATTCCTCAGGAGAACATGATTCTGGATCCTATATTTGTACCAACTAATGAAAACCCAGATCTGGATCCAACATCTATACAAATTCCACAAGAGAACATGTATTTGGATCCTACATCTGCGCTAACTAAAGAAAACCCAGATCTGGATCCCATATCTGCACAAACTCCTTAAGAGAACAAGAATCAGGACTCCACAGCTACACAAACTACTCAGGAGAACATGGATCTGAATCCCACATCTACACCAACTCCTCAAGAGAATTGGTATATAGACCTTATACCAATTCCTCAAGAGAACATGGGTCTACATTGCTCATCTATACAGACTTAACTAAAGAGCATTGATCTGGATCCTATATGTGCACAAACAACTCAAATGAAGTGGGATCTGGATCTTACCTCTACATAAACTCCTCAAGAGAACATGGATATGAATCCTATATCTGCCCTCAACTCATCAAGAGAACACAGATCAAGATCCCACAGCTGCACAAACTACTCAAGAGAACATGGATCTGGATCCCACATCTACACTAACTCCTCAAGAGAATTGGTATCTGGATCTTATAGCAACGCCTCAAGAGAACATGGCTCTACATCGCTCATCTATACAGACTTAACTAGAGAACATTGATCTGGATCCTATATGTGCACAAACAACTCAAATGAAGTTGGATCTGGATCTTACCTCTACATAAACTCCTCAAGAGAATATGGAACTGGTTCCCAAATCAACAGAGGCTCCACTAGAGAACATGGGTCTAGATCCTACATCTAGACCAACTACTCAAGAGCACATGGATCTAGATCCCAGATACCAACTCATCAGGTGAACATAGATCTGAATCCCACATATACAACTCCTCAAGATTACATGGATCTGGATCCTACAATTACACCAAGTCCTCAAGAGAACATGGTTCTTGATCTTACATCACAGAGCCTGAGGGCCAATACAACCCTTACACCTATTTTTCTTCCCTGATTAACCATTTAACATACTAAAATTTGGATTCTTGATGGTAAAATGTAAACATTCTTGCACAGAAACAAAAAATACCTGGTTGTGTTTGGTATTGCAGCTCAGCTCCATTGGACAGAACATGGACCTGGGATTATACACCGCCCCGAACCTTTGGACACGGGTGATGCGGGTTTTTGAAACAAAAAGCATCCATGTTTTTCTAAACCCGAAAACCCCTTTAACGTTTCAGTCAACTTTTAGTATTCAAAGTTTGCAAATACAGAAATGTTTAGCATAAATCAAAATTCTGGGGAAGAGTCAGAGCAGGGCAGCTGCAGACTGCTGCATAAAACATAGAATTCAGGAGACATTTAAGTCTAAACAGTGTAATTGCTTGTGATAAACTTAGTAATCTTCAGCAAAACAACTCTTACTGTACACCTCTTGCATCACAGATTTGGAAAATTCATATATTTATTGCAGATTTTAGTTCTTCTCTTTGGTGTCCCTTACATTCAAATTAATTGCCTCAAGGAGAGTAAAGCACTGACGTATATTACCTACAAGATAGAGGGTTACAACATACTACATTGTTCTTCACTTTATAGTATCTTCAAAGCCGATCTGTCACCAGAATTCACAATATAAACTTATTATTATTCAAAAGATATCTGATGAGGCCGGTGTACTGACTATGAAGATAAATGTAAGACTGATGACATAATCCTTTATTAGATTTTACACTCAGTCTACGCTTTCTTCCCTGCTGATGCTATATCTGCTCTTCTAGTGTGATTGACAGCTCCTCAGTGCCCATTTTCCTGCTGCTACTGCTGAATCTCAGCATTGCTCCTTCCTGATGCTGCTAAATATTTGCAATCTTTATCTGTTTGACACCTGATTGACAGCCCCTCAGTGTCCCTCCTCCCTGCTGCTGCTGCATCTGTGTCCACTTTGACTGCTTGACAACTCCTCAGTATCCCTTCCTCCCTGCTGCTGAATCTGTGTCCACATTGCCTGATTGACAGCTCCTCAGTGTCCCTCCTCCCTGCTGCTGAATCTGTGTCCACATTGCCTGATTGACAGCCCCTCAGTGTCCCTCCTCCCTGCTGCTGAATCTGTGTCCACATTGCCTGATTGACAGCTCCTCAGTGTCCCTCCTCCCTGCTGCTGAATCTGTGTCCACATTGCCTGATTGACAGCTCCTCAGTGTCCCTCCTCCCTTATGCTGTTGAATCTGTGTCCACATTGCCTGATTGACAGCTCCTCAGTGTCCCTCCCCCCTGCTGCTGCTGAATCTGTGTCCACATTACCTGATTGACAGCTCCTCAGTGTCCCTCCTCCCTTATGCTGTTGAATCTGTGTCCACTTTGCCTGATTGACAGCTCCTCAGTGTCCCTCCCCCCTGCTGCTGCTGAATCTGTGTCCACATTACCTGATTGACAGCTCCTCAGTGTTCCTCCTCCCTGCTGCTGCTGAATCTGTGTCCACATTACCTGATTGAAAGCTTCTCAGTGTTCCTCCTCCCTGCTGCTGAATATGTGTCCACATTACCTGATTGAAAGCTCCTCAGTGTTCCTCCTCACTGCTGCTGCTGAATCTGTGTCCACATTACCTGATTGAAAGCTCCTCAGTGTTCCTCCTCCCTGCTGCTGAATATGTGTCCACATTACCTGATTGAAAGCTCCTCAGTGTTCCTCCTCCCTGCTGCTGCTGAATCTGTGTCCACATTACCTGATTACCAGCTCCTCAGTGTCCTTCATCCCTGCTGCTGCTGAATCTGTGTCCACATTGCCTGATTGACAGCTCCTCAGTGTCCCTCCTCCCTTATGCTGTTGAATCTGTGTCCACTTTGCCTGATTGACAGCTCCTCAGTGTCCCTCCCCCCTGCTGCTGCTGAATCTGTGTCCACATTACCTGATTGACAGCTCCTCAGTGTTCCTCCTCCCTGCTGCTGCTGAATCTGTGTCCACATTACCTGATTGAAAGCTCCTCAGTGTTCCTCCTCCCTGCTGCTGAATCTGTGTCCACATTACCTGATTGAAAGCTCCTCAGTGTTCCTCCTCCCTGCTGCTGAATCTGTGTCCACATTACCTGATTGACAGCTCCTCAGTGTTCCTCCTCCCTGCTGCTGTTGAATCTGTGTCCACATTACCTGATTACCAGCTCCTCAGTGTCCTTCATCCCTGCTGCTGCTGAATCTGTGTCCACATTGCCTGATTGACAGCTCCTCAGTGTCCCTCCTTCTTGATGCTGCTTAATCTGTGCCCCCGTTGTCTGATTGACAGCTCCTCAGTGTCCCTCCACCCTGCTGCTAAATCTATGTTCACATTGTCTGATTTAGAGCTCTTAAGTGTCCTTCCTCCCTGCTGCTGCTGAAACTGCATCCCTCTTGCCTGATTGAAAGCTCCTCTGTCCCCCGCCTCCCTCTTGCTGCTACTGAATCTGCATCCACCTTGCCTAATTGCCAGTTCCTCAGTGTCCATCCTCCCTGCTGCTGAACCTTTGCCCACCTTGACTGATTTACAGCTGCTCAATGTCCCACCTCCCCGTTGCTGCTGAAATATCACATTGCTATGTACAAGCTTCAGCTGTAAGTCAGGCTTGGTATTCAGAGATTGACTACACTTGGACTTTACCTAGACTTAGAACATGCTCATCTTACTGTAAGGATTATATAACAATTCTAACATCAACATGGATTTTCTATGTAAAAACACCAGCCTCATCAGGTCTAAAGGGTCTATTTAATAGTATATGCAGTCTGTATTGTGAAATCTGGTGACTGATCCAATTTAAACAGATGGAAATTGTGCATGGTCTGAGCATGCGGAGTATCACATGAAAATGATTTATCTTAGGCTGTGAATTCCCATCCATTGTACACTCTTTGCACTGGGTAACATTTTTGATTCAGTATTCCTTTAAGAATTTTGAGTTGTATTAATAATGAATCTTAGTAATTAGTAAAAACTGTACAGTATGTAATTATCCAGCACAAGAGTTCCTTTTATCCCAAGCATCAATAAGGCTGCTATTCTTCAATTCCTCCATTGTTCTCATCTTCTGCTTTCCATTATCTTCTATCAGATTGAAATCAAAGTTAAAGACAAAAGTTAAGTATTTCTTTTTATCTGTCGTAGGATATTAGCCCATTGCTCTCAGTTCTGTGCCTGGCAGTTAGACAACTGACTGCAGCAGCTCTCCTATACTGTGCTGACTCTTATGCGGGTGTCACACGATACGATCTATCGTGCAATCGCACAAACGATCGTACCCGCCCTCGTCGTTTTGTGCGTCACGGGCAATTAGTTGCCCGTGGCGCACAAAGTCGTTAAACCCCCTTCACACGTACTTACCTGCTGAGCAATGTCGCTGTGGGCGGCGAACATCCTCTTCCTGAAGGGGGTGGGACGTTCGGCGTCACAGCGACATCACACAGCCGCCGGCCAATAGAAGTGGAGGGGCGGAGATGAGCGGGACGTAACATCCTGCCCACCTCCTTCCTTCAGCATTGCCGGCGGCCGCAGGTAAGCTGCAGTTCATCGTTCCCAGGGTGTCACACGGAGCGATGTGTGCTACCCCGGGTATGATGAACAACCGGCGTAAAGAAGAATAAACGTTTTTTTTAAAAATAAACGACGTATAAATGATACACGATTTGTAACCGATTTGCGATCGTTCTGAGACACTCGTAGGTGTCACTCGAAATGACGTTGCAAACGATGCCGGATGTGCGTCACGAAAACCGTAACCCCGACGACATATCGCACGATGGATCATCTCGTGTGACGCCTGCATTAGACTCCACCTCTCTGTGCCTGGCAGTTAAACAACTGACTGCAGTAGCTCTCCTCTACTGTGATGACTCTTAAGGGGGCTTTACACGCTACGATATCGTTAATGTTTTATCGTCGGGGTCATGTCGTTAGTGACGCACATCCGATGTCATTAACGATATCGCAGCGTGTGACACTTTTGTGCGACCTTAAACGATCGCAAAAGCGGCCAAAATCGTTTGCCGCGGAGAGGTCAATCTAAAACCAAAAATCGTTTACCTCTCATTAGCGATGTTGCTCCTCGTTCCTGCAGCAGCACACATCGCTACGTGTGACACCGCAGGAGCGACAAATATCTCCTTACCTGCGTCCATCGGCAATGCGGAAGGAAGGAGGTGGGCGGGATGTTACGTCCCGCTCATCTCCGCCCTTCCGCTTCTATTGGACACCTGCCGTGTGACGTTGCTATGACGCTGCATGACCCGCCCCCTTAGAAAGGAGGCGCATCGCCGGCCAGATCGACGTCGCAGGGCAGGTAAGTGCGTGTGACAGGGGTGCACGATTTTGTGCGCGACAGGCAGCGATATGCCCATGTCGCACAAACGATATCGGCACTGATATCGTAGTGTGTAAAGCCCCCTTAGACTCCACTTCTCAGTGCCTGGCAGTTAGACAACTGACTGCAACAGATCTCCTATACTGTGCTGACTTTTAGACTCCACCTCTCTGTGCCTGGCAGTTAGAGAACTGACTGCAGCAGCTGCCCTATAATGTGCTGATTCTTAGACTCCACCTCTGTGCCTGGCAGATAGATCAGTACGCCCTTGGTCAGTAAGGGTTTAAGCAAAAGTCCTGTGATTACAGCAGCCTTTCCATATATTTAAACAAAGTGAATGTGTAGCACCCACAGGGCAAGGGGTTAAATATACTCATCATTGCTGGGCCGGTGATCTCAGGTCTGGGATGTCACGGGTGGCCCTGCCCGGCTTCGTGGCCTCGAAGTGTACAATAAAAGGGAAGAGGATGATGGAAGATGATGGGATGGTGGTGGGATGATGAAGGTTGAGGATGTTGGGAGTAGTGGTTGTCTCATGACGCCACCTGTGGTACGCAGCCAGGGATTAGCTGCCGCTGCAGGTGATGTCCTCTGGGGCTGGTGGTGTCGCAGCAAGGATGGTTCTGCTCCCCACAGGTGGAGCAGGCCCCAGAGTGGATGATGGAGGTTGTAGGGGTGGCCGTTGGCGCCGAAGAGCAGGGCGACGGCGATGGCAATATGAGACTGAGTCAGTTGCTGCGGTTCCAGGTCTTTTTACTCACAGTTCTAGTGCTGCCCTCAGGGTAACGGTCTCTGCCGTCATAGGCCCCAGACGATCCACGGATCCGTTGGAGGTCAGAACTGCTTCGGTAATCTGTCGGCCCTTTCTCCTTGCGCTTTTAAGGATGGATCCTCGTGGCCTGAAGCTACTTGGGGACCCCGGTTGTTATAGTGTAAGATCCCGTTCCGTGTGCAGGTGATGCGGGTCTGTGATGGGGCCTGACTTTGATCACAACTCCGAACCCAATGTGCCACTGTACTCCGGGAACTTGTGGTGGCCAGAGGGACATACAATCCTCCTGTCCTGCAGGTTCTGGTGATGCAACATAAAGTCTGTTCCACCCTAGGGGTCTTCACCCTGAACTGCGCCGGTCCCGAGGGAGCAATGAAGCTCTCCCCTCGGCGACCGTATTGTCTCTTATGTCCCATAAGAGCTACTGAAAAACCGGTCTTCTCTTCTCCTGCTGGAGAACTGCTCTCTGTTGTGTGAACTCCCAACTCCCCTTGGTGGCCGCTTCTCCCCCAGTTCCCTATCGCTAGTGGGTGGCAGCCCCCCATGTTTGGTGACTACCTTAAGACCCGATCCAAGCCCGGTCTCCAATGGGGAGGGCAACTTGACTGTATGTATGAGTTTGTGTGTTGTGGAACCGGTACCGACCTCCTCTGGACCCAGGATGAGTACCACACCTTAAGTGAGATGCAGTACCCTGTGGTGACTGAAGCCTCAGGGGCGCCACAAACGCAGGTACTTACAGCAGCACGGACAAATCAGCTTTAAATGGAAAGGCTAAAAAATGTACAGCTCATGACAACCCGAGAGCATGGAGGTTTTTTCACTAGTATTATGCTATATATACTACAATAGAATAGATTGTAATTGGTTTATTTGTTGCATTTTGTGCATTTATATCACCACAAAGATATATTAGATTCTTTAGCTCAGGTCCTTTGAGCCTCGTGCACATTGGCCTAAACAGATGCAGCAAAAGACCCACAAGAAGTTTTAAAAAAGAGAAAATAAAGTAAAATAAATAAATAAATAAATACATAAAATGTGTCAATGATATAAATGATGGATTGTAGCTACAAAATACGAGCGCCCTCCGACATTTCTATTCCTGTCTTCATGTAATATGACATGTTAAAACAAAAAACTGCTTTTATTATTTCCTGCCATCAGGGAAATAAGATGTCAAAAACATCTCTTAGGAGGGATTACGGAAAGCTGTGACCTTCAAAGAGCGGCGTGATTTGTCTGTTTGTTTAACATGCCAGGAAAATTATTTGTCTACATGATAATTAATAATAAATTAAGATTATTTTTCTTTTTTTTTAAATTGATTACATTTTACAATTGCAAATATTAATAAAAAGATAACAAGGAGATCTATTTCAGCTCCATCGACTACAGCAAAGCCTTTGACTGTTGACCACCAGAAACTGTGGAATATCATGAAGGGTATGGGTGTGCCGGACCATCTGATCAGCCTCATCAGGAACCTTTACATCAACCAAGAAGCAGCAGTCTGGACAGAACATGGTGACCCGGAATGGCTCAAAGTAGAGCGAGGCATAAGACAAGGAGGCATCCGGTCACCATTGCTCTTTAGTTTATATACAGAAGATGTTTTCAGGAAGGCTGGACTTGCCAAAAAAGAGAGAATCAAAATTACTGGATGAATCATCAACAATCTTAAATACACAGATGATACAATATCGATAGTAACAAGCGTAGAGGGAATGATTACGGAAAGTTAAGATGGAAAACTCGAACATAGGACTCCTACTCAATACAAAGATGTGGCCCCGCTGTACCTGGCAGTAGTCAACATTTGAGATGGTCGGTGATGAAATGGAAGTTGTAAAGGACTTCAACCAACTCAGATCAATGATCACTCAAGATGCAGCAACGACACCGGAAGACAATAGGAGGATAGCCAGGGAAACATCAACAATGAAGACAATAGAATAGCTAGGGGCAAATCATCAATGAATTCACAGGACCAGGTGTGTCACTTTTTTGAAGCAGTTCCTAATAAAAAAAAATGCAACAAACTAGGTACTGTCCAATCAAAAAGTTGAAAAAAATTACATCAGAATAAAAAACAACATTAAAAAGTTCAATAAATTTTTGAAGTCAGTTCAGGAAGCAAAAAACTTATCCAGAAACTCGCCAAAGAAGTTGAATTTCCTGAATGATGGGGGGGGGGGGGGAAACATGCAAATCACTTTTTTGAAGCAGTTCCTAATTACGAATACTGCAAACTCAGCACCATCCAATCAAAAAGTTGACATAAGAATTAAATACATAAGAATTAAACATATTCACTAAAACCCTTCAAATAGTTTTCTGAGTCACTTTATGAAACAAAAAATGTGTCCAAAAACTCCCCAAAGCAGGAGAATTTCCTCAATGATGGAAAAAAAAATGTGCGTGTCACTTCTTTGAAGCGTTCTTAATGAAAAATGCAACAATCTAGACACCATTCAATCAAAAAGTTGAAAAACAATTACATCAGAATAGAACATTATTTTAGAAGTCACTTCAGGAAACAAAAAACTCATCCAAAAGCTAATAATTGAAAAAATGCATCAGAATAAAAACAACAACATTGAAAAGTTTCAAGAACTATTTTGAAGTCTCTTCAGGAAACCAAAAAACTGGTCCAAAAATTGGCCAAAGAAGTTGAATTTCCTAAATGATGGGAAAAAAGGCCATGTTACTTCTTTGAAGCAGTTCCTAATAGAAAAATGCAACAAACTAGGCACTGTCCAACAAAAAGTTGGAAGAAAAAAATATACCAATTTTTTTTTTTAAAAAACTTCATTAAAGGCCTCAATAACTCTTCAAAGTCACTTCAGAAAACAAAAAAAACTCTTCCAAAATCTCACCAAAGAAGGAGAATTTATTGTATGATGGAAAAATAATGTGCGTGTCACTTCTTTAAAGTGTTCATATTGAAAAATGCAACAAACTAGACACTGTCTAATCAAAAAGTTGAACAAAATACATCAGAATAAAAAGCAGACAACATTAAAATGCTTGAATAACTTTTCAGTCATTTTAAGAAAGAAAAAACTCTCCCAATAATTTGCCAAAGAAGTTGAATTTCCTGAATGATAGGGGAAAAAAAACGTGCATGTCACTTCTTTAAAGTGATTCCTAATACAAATTGCAACAGACTCGACAATGTCCAATCAAAGAGTTAAAAAATATACATCAGAATAAAAAAAAATCACTAAAACACTTCAATTAGATTTCTAAGTCATCTCAGGAAACAAAAATCTTGTCTAAAAGCTCGCCAAAGAAGAAGAATTTCCAGAATAATGGAAAAAACGTGCGTGTCACTTCTCTGAAGTGTTCATAATGAAAAATGCAACAAACTAGACACTGTCCAGTCAAAAAGTTTAAAAAATTACATCAGAATAAAAAACGTTTTGAAGTCACGTTAGGAAACAAAAAACTCATCCAAAAACTTGCTAAAGAAGTTGATTTCCTGAATGATAGGGGGAAAAAAAAATGTTCGTGTAACTTCTTTAAAGCAGTTCCTAATAAAAAAAAATGCTACAAACTCGACAATGTCCAATCAAAAACTTGAAAAATATACTCCAATCAAAAACTTGAAAAATATACATCAGAATAAAAAAAAATCACTAAAACACTTCAATTAGCTTTCTAAGTCATCTCAGGAACCAAAAATCTTGTCTAAAAGCTCGCCAAAGAAGAATTTCCAGAATAATGGAAAAAACGTGCGTGTCACTTCTCTGAAGTGTTCATAATGGAAAATGCAACAAACTAGACACCGTCCAGTCAAAAAGTTGAAAAGATTACATCAGAATAAAAAACGTTTTGAAGTCACGTTAGGAAACAAAAAACTCATCCAAAAACTTGCTAAAGAAGTTGAATTTCCTGAATGATAGGGGGAAAAAAAAATGTTCGTGTAACTTCTTTAAAGCAGTTCCTAATAAAAAAAAATGCTACAAACTCGACAATGTCCAATCAAAAACTTGAAAAATATACTCCAATCAAAAACTTGAAAAATATACATCAGAATAAAATAAAAATCACTAAAACACTTCAATTAGTTTTCTAAGTCATCTCAGGAACCAAAAATCTTGTCTAAAAGCTCGCCAAAGAAGAAGAATTTCCAGAATAATGGAAAAAACGTGCGTGTCACTTCTCTGAAGTGTTCATAATGGATAATGCAACAAACTAGACACCGTTCAGTCAAAAAGTTGAAAAGATTACATCAGAATAAAAAAACAACGTTTTGAAGTCACTTTAGGAAACAAAAAACTCATCCAAAAACTTGCCAAAGAAGTTGAATTTCCTGAATGATGGGAAAAAATGTGCGTGTCACTTCTTTAAAGTGATTCCTAATAACAAATGCAACAGACTCGACAATGTCCAATCAAAAAGTTGAAAAGTATACATCAGAATAAAAAAAAATAATCACTAAAACACTTCAAATACTTTTCTAAGTCATCTCAGGAAACAAAAATCTTGTCTAAAAGCTCGCCAAAGAAGAAGAATTTCCAGAATAATGGAAAAAACATGCATATCACTTCTTTAAAGCGATTCCTAATAAAAAAAAATGCAACAGACTCGACAATGTCCAGTCAAAAAGTTGAAAAATAAAATTACATCAAAAAAGAAAACAATTTGAGAAGTTACTTCAGGAAAAAAACTCATCCAAAAACTTGCCAAAGAAGTTGAATTTCCTGAATGAAGGGAAAAATTGTGCGTGTCACTTCTCGGAAGCATTCATAATGAAAAATGCAACAAACTAGACACCGTCCAGTCAAAAAGTTGAAAAAAAATTACATCAGAATAGAAAACAATTTTAGAAGTCACTTCAGGAAACAAAAAACTCATCCAAAAGCTAATAGTTGAAAAAATGCATCAGAATAAAAACAACAACATTGAAAAGTTTCAATAACTTTTTAAAGTCTCTTCAAGAAACAAAAAACTCATCCAAAAACTAACAGTATCAGTTTTAGTATATTTTTTATAAATTCATAGATAAGAAGAACCCAATGATATTTTGTTTTATTTACTTTTTACGTTTCTTTAAAATTTGCGTAAATTTTTTTTTCCGCATGGTCATACCTAAAGCCGGCATTGCCTTTGTTTACTTTCCTCCTGTGAACCCTTCGCTCTATTAGCATTTTAATGGGCATTTCTACAGTCGCCCGGCGCTTCTTGTAACCGGAGATAAGCGGAGGCAATTATTTCATAATGAGTACATCTTAGAAAATAGAACGAAGTAGTGTACAAGAATTTCTTCTCATAATTCATTTCATGTGGTTCTGAACATGCCTACATCACTTCACACAGCTCAGACCTACGGGGTAAATAAATAATGTTCGTTTAAAAAAAAATAAAATAAAATATAAAAAAAAAATATTCAGCCGTCTCTCAAGTTAATCCCCTTTTTTTTTTTTCCAACAAACATCTTTGCCGCATTATAGGAGACTAAATCCTCGTGGCCATTAAACATTCTATTTTTGGCCACCGCTATCTCTCCGCTACATAATTTTGTATAATCTTTTAAGGATATTGAGCGAGCGTCTGAGGGTGGCAGGACTTATGGTGTATAAATTCACACAGTATAATGACAAATTGAGAAGTGGGCCAGCATTAATCTAAGGATTAGGAAAATGAAAAATATTATGTTGAAAAGAGTGCCTAGAAGAATTATTCCTTAGCCGATAACTTTAAATTACAGCCTTTTTTTCTTGCTTTAGAGACATATTTAAATGTCATTAACTCCACAAAGATGTCTCTTTTTTCACCTTGTTTTGACTTCTTGGAATGTTTTTTTTTTTTATTATTCTGTCTGGGAAAGAATAAAAACGTAATTGCCTGGTATGTGTTCTGAAGTCTTAGGAGAAGAAAAAAAAAACAAATTCTGAGATAACAGTTTGGGGGTCTCCTGTTTAGAATCCTCATTTCTTGCATTTTAGTGGAGGACCTGTCCTGTTTGTCACGATCCACATGACTGTGCTTTGCAGAGCTATTGTATATGTTTATGTTCATGCTGTCTGTATTCTCTGGGGTCAAGTCCGGTGGAACGAGCCTATCCTGCCGTGCCTCATTCCTAGGGTCACGCTGCATTTTCTGGGTTGTTTCTCTTGGTATGGCACCAGTTATAGTCCCTGCTCTGCAGTTTATGCATCTGGTCCCTGTAAGTTTGTTCTGATCCTGCCCGCTACCCAATCCTATGTTCCCTGACCTCCATCCTCCCTGTCTCGTATGTCCTCCCTATCTCCCTGACCTGCTCTCTGTTTAGTGACCCTGCCTTCGTTCACTCCTCCTACTGACTTGTCCTCCCAGGCTCCAACTTTGGCTTGTTACCTGACCTTGGCTCTGTTCCCCCTCTGGCTCCTAACGATACCTCCTGGCAGAAGTCACTCTCGACTCTCACGTGACTCTGGCTCCGCTTAAACCTCTGTATTTAGGTTACTTCCTGGCTCTGACCTCAGCTTATATGACCACACTATTGCATCCTTACTTGGATGCTAGTGACATCTAGTGGGCCTACACCTAACTACATGTAGTAGCTCCACATCTCGCCAGAGTACCGGCTCCCCCTGGTGGTAGCTTCACACTGTTACTATATTCTTAGCCCATTGATTTGAATTGACATTGGTGTAATACCTTATTGCTCCAGTGGTGGCACTGTAGGGAAATTCAACCTTATTGCTTCAGTGGTGGCACTGTAGGGAAATTCATCACTTATTTCCAGGTTTTCCCCGCAGATCACAACTGATCACTGAGGTTCTCGGAAGGGAGACATTTTCTGATCAGTTATTTTTTTGGCGACAGACCACTGTAGGCCCTTGCACTAGGGAGAGGGGAGCAGGGTCACCTCCTAACACTCACCTGAGGCTGATCCCTGCACTTCCTAAAATCCCTAGACGGGTACTTCCCCAATGCGCCGATCACGTGCCTAGACCTTTGCTAACTCTAAATTAACCATGACTAGTGAGAGCCAACAAGACAGTAGTCTGGCCATTACAATAAGACAACATGAGGTAGGTAAGACAAACAGGTGAAAAAGACACAATGAAAAGCACCAAAGCTGTCATGATTCGTGCCTGGCTCAGCCGCTGCTGAGCCTTTGCTTGTATCCTATCCTAGGGTTACAGGTCATTGGAGGTGTTAATTTCTTTCTGCCTCATTCTGGAGAACAGGCCGCTATATTGTTAACCTTGATCTGTCCTGCCTCAATTCTACTTTGTCCTGACCCGTGTCATCCTCTCTGTTCGTCCGTCCCATTCCCTGCTCCCTGGTCCTGCCTATTGTTTACCCTAGTCCTGTCTGTATTACCCCGATCCTGACCCTTAACTCCTCACCCTCATACATTACTTTGACTTCCCGGCCTCTGACCTGTATCTTCATTTTTGACCTCGGCTCTGTCTCTCCCTGCTGCTGTTTACCTGACCTTCCGGCTTCTGATCCCTGGCTATCACCTGACCGCGTCCTGCTTTCTCCTGTACTATTGAAGAGACTTCCTGTTGCAGACCCGGCTTGCTGACTACTCTTTTGCCCTCTAGTGGTTAGTTGTCTAACTGCACACTGAAGCTATTCCTCCAGCTAGCTTCAGTTTTTCCTTAGTACAACGAGACAAAAGCTATGTATTGACGAGCTTCTTCCACATGCTCAGCTTAGGTATGAGCTCTAGCCGGCATAGGGAGGAGTGAGGAGCAGATATTTAGAGCAAAAGGGTGTAGCTGCAGCTGAGGTTACAACCGGTTAGATCACCGCAGGATAGAAAGGAACCTTATGGTTATGGAGATTGATAAAGGGAATTTGGCTGTAAGAGGGGGGGCAATACACCAGTTTCATAGGCCAAAACAGAAACAGTGTTGTGGACGTATCATTTGCTTTGAGCGATGGAATCATAGCTACATTTCTGGTAGAGGGGTTCACAAGGGTGAACGATACCTGTATGACAAATGTATCATTAGGAATCAGTTTATCTCACAAAAGGTATGTCCATGAGGCAGGGATGGGGACGGGTGTTCTTCGATTTCCACCACTTTCCATTAATTACCATGATCACTTAGACCAATAAAAACTGCTAGGAATAACTTTCAGTATAAGAAGTGATGACACCTGTACTACAAAAAAGACACTAAAATAAAAAATTGAAAATGTTATAAGTCGTAATTTTGCAGTAACATGTATATAGTTGTATGCACAAAACAGGGCACGCCGTACAGTCGGCCGCAGTAGACTTGTGCTTTATAATAACTCATTAGTTTTATTATTACACAATCACTGAGGTACAAAGACAACAATCCAGAGTCAACGCAACGAGCGTTACATCCTATGGATGCTGGAGGTTGATGTGGCACAAGTGACTCCTCGACACTAATCTGTTTGTAAATATTTTGATTACTTCCAACATCTCCGTCTAATGCGGAGTAATTATCCCCTCGTTACCATGTGATGGTCGCGTCATTAACTCTATATGTGTAAAAAAACAAAAACAATACAGATTAACTCAACATATAATTACCTGGAGGCTAAAAGAGAGAAAACTATCAGCCTCATGTCTGGGCCATGGAGCCATAGAAACTCATCACCAGTGATCATTCTTCTGGACTAATTGGAAAGTAAAAACTGAACTCTGGTGTTTATGGTCAAGAAAAGCGTCAGAATCGCTTACCAGTCACCAATATCATAGTAATGTAGCACAAACACGTCTACTTCGGCTGTATAAGAAATCAGATTTATATAACGTTATGTGTCATATTATATATTTCTCTTCTTCCCCTTCTTACTTTCCCTCATCATTTTTTAATCTTTCCAACTTCCTTTAATTTACTTCTTCCTGGACGGAAAGAAAGAATAAAAAAATAAAATAAAGCCATAGGGGGGAAAAGAAATTAATGGAAAAGAAGAGGATGAATAAACACTGGAAAAAAAATAATAGGGATTTGGAAGAAGAAAGAAAAGAAAGAAAGAAAGAAAGAAAGAAAGAAAGAAAGAAAGAAAGAAAGAAAGAAAGAAAGGAAAGAGCTAAGAAAAGAGAAAGAAAGAACAAAAAACTAATTTTTATCTTTCGTTCCTTTTTTTCTTTCCTCTTTCCTTCACTCTTTCATTCCTTCTTTGCTTTTCTTTTCTGTTTCCTTTCTTCCTTTACTCCTCTCTTTCCATCCATTTTTTTTTTCCTTTTTGTTTTTTTTTTTCTATTTTTCCCTTCTTCTGTGGAATTAGACCACACGACTGCGGGATCAAATCACACGACTGCGGGATCAGACAACACGACTGCGGGATCAGACAACACGACTGCGGGATCAGACAACACGACTGCGGGATCAGACCACACGACTGCGGGATCAGACCACACGCCTGCGGGATCAGACCGCACGACTGCGGGATCAGACCGCACGACTGCGGGATCAGACCGCACGACTGCAAGATCAGACCGCATGACTGCAAGATCAGACCGCATGACTGCAAGATCAGACCGCATGACTGCAAGATCAGGCCGCACGACTGCAAGATCAGACCGCACGACTGCAAGATCAGACCACACGACTGCGGGATCAGACCACACGACTGCGGGATCAGACCACTCGACTGCGGGATCAGACAACACGACTGCGGGATCAGACAACACGACTGCGGGATCAGACAACACAACTGCGGGATCAGACAATACAACTGCGGGATCAGACAACACGACTGCGGGATCAGACCACACGACTGCGGGATCAGACCACACGACTGCGGGATCAGACCACACGACTGCGGGATCAGACAACACAACTGCGGGATCAGACAACACAACTGCAGGATCAGACAACACAACTGCGGGATCAGACCACACGACTGCGGGATCAGACCACACGACTGTGGGATCAGACAACACGACTGCGGGATCGGACAACACGACTGCGGGATCAGACCACACGACTGCGGGATCAGACCACACCACTGCGGGATCAGACAACACAACTGCGGGATCAGACCACACGACTGCGGGATCAGACCACACGACTGCGGGATCAGACCACACGACTGCGGGTTCAGACCACACGACTGCGGGATCAGACCACACGACTGCAGGATCAGACCACACGACTGCGGGATCAGACCACACGACTGCGGGATCAGACCGCACGACTGCGGGATCAGACCGCACGACTGCAAGATCAGACCGCACGACTGCAAGATCAGACCGCACGACTGAAAGATCAGACCGCACGACTGCAAGATCAGACCGCACGACTGTGGGATCAGACCGCACGACTGAGGAATCAGACCACACGACTGAGGAATCAGACCACGCGACTACGGGATCAGACCACACAGTCACATGGAGTTTTGCACAAACTTCACCAACTGTCATGGTGGCAACAAGCTCTGTTCAGATTGTAGATTCTGACACTCCACCCAATGATTTTTCAGTTTTTTCTGGTGTCTTGGATCAAGACAGGCAGACTCGGGTGTCAATCTGCTGTGTGCTGGTTCATACGCAGGCTTGCAAGAGTTAATCTCTGCTGATCTGCTTGCTCCTTTTGTCGCATGTTGTAGGGAGGCCTATCACATCTGCTCCTCTCCCATTTATGCTGGTAGAGACCTTGCACCCATGCCACCTATAATTTGCATTTGGTAGGCTGCGAGGTGGTGTGTCCCAAACTCTCTGGTGAAAGTAGTGCCTATTGCTTGGTGTGGTTGTGTAGTTTACCCCTGTTGTTTTGTAGCTTCCCTCCTGTTCTTGTTTTTCTCCTGAATCTCTTATTGTCTTATCCTTTGTGTATATGCATGTTTGTGTGTGCTGTGTGGCAGAGTTTTGGTTTTCCCTTGGCTGTACTTATGTGGGTTTCATCACACTCCTCTCCCATCCCTCCCTGCGGAGGAGGAGGAATCAGATCAGGACTGGTCAGGAGTAGGACCAGGAAGGAGACTCAGGCCTCTCCACCATCTGAAGTATCCCTGAGATTAAGGATAGCCTGGAGCCCCCTAGCTTTAAGGTCAGCTTAGGAGCCCCAGTACCCCGCTATCCCATAGTCATTGTGATAACATGACTGTGAGATCAGACTGCATGACTGCAGGATAAGACAATAAGACCGCACAACTGCAGGATCAGACCGAACAACTGCAGGATCAGACCGCACAACTGCAGGATCAGACCACACTACTGCAGGATCAGACCACATGACTGCAGGATCAGACTGCATGACTGCAGGATCAGACCGCATGACTGCAGGATCAGGCCACACTACTGCAGGATCAGACCACACTACTGCGGGATCAGACCACACTACTGCAGGATCAGAGCGCACAACTGCAGGATCAGACCACACTACTGCAGGATCAGACCACACTACTGCAGGATCAGGCCACACTACTGCAGGATCAGGCCACACTACTGCAGGATCAGGCCACACTACTGCAGGATCAGACCACACTACTGCAGGATCAGACCGCATGACTGCAGGATCAGACCACGCTACTGCAGGATCAGACCACACTACTGCAGGATCAGACCACACTACTGCAGGATCAGGCCACACTACTGCAGGATCAGGCCACACTACTGCAGGATCAGACCACACTACCGCAGGATCAGACTACACGACTGCAGGATCAGAGCGCACAACTGCAGGATCAGAGCGCACATCTGCAGGATCAGAGCGCACATCTGCAGGATCAGAGCACACCACTGCAGGATCCGAGCGCACCACTGCAGGATCAGAGCACACAACTGCAGGATCAGACCGCACTACTGCAGGATCAGACCGCACTACTGCAGGATCAGAGCGCGCCACTGCAGGATCAGACCACACTACTGCAGGATCAAAGAGCACAACTGCAGAATCAAAGAGCACAACTGCAGAATCAGACCACACTACTGCAGAATCAGAGCGCACTACTGCAGGATCAGAGCGCACTACTGCAGGATCAGACCGCACTACTGCACGATCAGAGCGCACAACTGTAGGGCCATTCCACACTACTGCAGGATCAGAGCGCACTACTGCAGGATCAGAGCACACTACTGCAGGATCAGAGCGCACTACTGCAGGATCAGAGCGCACTACTGCAGGATCAGAGCGCACAACTGCAGGATCAGACCACACTACTGCAGGATCAGAGCGCACTACTGCAGGATCAGGCCACACTACTGCAGGATCAGAGCGCACTACTGCAGGATCAGAGCGCACTACTGCAGGATCAGACCGCACTACTGCACGATCAGACCGCACTACTGCAGGATCAGACCACACTACTGCAGGATCAGAGCGCACAACTGCAGGATCAGAGCGCACAACTGTAGGGCCATTCCACACTACTGCAGGATCAGAGCGCACTACTGCAGGATCAGAGCACACTACTGCAGGATCAGAGCGCACTACTGCAGGATCAGAGCGCACTACTGCAGGATCAGAGCGCACAACTGCAGGATCAGACCACACTACTGCAGGATCAGACCACACTACTGTAGGATCAGACCGCACTACTGCAGGATCAGACCGCACTACTGCAGGATCAGAGCGCACAACTGCAGGATCAGACCACACTACTGCAGGATCAGACCACACGACTGCAGGATCAAAGAGCACAACTGCAGAATCAAAGAGCACAACTGCAAAATCATACCACACTACTGCAGGATCAGACCGCGCAGGTTTGCTTGTATTGTGGCATCATTTCTGCATAGAGGCTATATGCACAAAACGGTCAAAGGCTGAAAACATTGCAGCCATGCAGAAAATGAATGTAAAGCAAGTGAAACAATAAGAGCATTGATAATTGCATCCCAGGGTATATGGGAAATGACATATCAGTAAGAATACTGTCTGTATGGAAATGAAAGGCAACGTCTTATCATCCAGGACATACAAATGGAGAATCCTTCCAAAGAATTCATTAATCAGAATAAATATGCGCCTCATCACGTGGGGTTTAATCTTTTTAATTAAAGTGAATGCTAATAATATCACATTGGCAGAACAGAATGTCGCCCTGCAGGAAATTCTACCAAATGAATCCAGGCAACATTTACTATATATTCCTTCATGTGTGACAGTCCTGCCTCTATCCCCGCTGAATGTCATGTCATGGTGGTTAGATAACTATATACATGCGAGTATCATGAAGCCCCTGGGCCCCAGTGTACATGTGCCTCTTTCAGATTGCACAAAACGATAATATATTATTTACTGTTTCCAATGCAAAACTGCAGAATTGTGAGTGCAGCTCTGAAGTATCATACATTATATAACTCAGGATCAGTACAGGACAATGTAATGTATGTGCACAGTGACTGCACCAGCATAATAGTGAGTACAGCTCTGAAGTATAATGCAGGATGTAACTCAAGATCAGGATCAGTAATGTATGTAGACAGTGACTGCACCAGCAGAATAGTGAGTGCAGCTCTGGAGTATGATACAGGAGGTAACTCAGGATCAGTAATGTAATGTATGTACACAGTGACTGCACCAGCAGAATAGTGAGCGCAGCTCTGGAGTATAATACAGGAGGTAACACAGGGTCAGTACAGGATCAGTAAAGTAATGTATGTACACAGTGACTCCTCCAGCAGAATAGTGAGTGCAGCTCTGGAGCATAATACAGGATATAACTCAGGATCAGTAATGTAAGGTATGTACACAGTGACTGCACCAGCAGAATAGTGAGTGCAGCTCTGGAGTATAACACAGGATGTAACTCAGGATCAGTAATGTAAGGTATGTACACAGTGACTGCACCAGCAGAATAGTGAGCGCAGCTCTGGAGTATAACACAGGATGTAACTCAGGATCAGTAATGTAAGGTATGTACACAGTGACTGCACCAGCAGAATAGTGAGTGCAGCTTTGGAGTATAATACAGGATGTGACTCAGGATCAGTAATGTAAGGTATGTACACAGTGACTGCACCAGCAGAATAGTGAGTGCAGCTCTGGAGTAAAATACAGGAGGTAACTCAGGATCAGTAATATAATGTATGACATAGTGACTGCACCAGCAGAATAGTGAGTCCAGCTCTGGAGTATAATACAGGAGTTAACTCAGGATCAGTAATGTAAGGTATGTACACAGTGACTGCACCAGCAGAATAGTGAGTGCAGCTCTGGAGTATAATACAGGAGGTAACTCAGGATCAGTAATGTAATGTATGTACACAGTGACTGCACCAGCAGAATAGTGAGTGCAGCTCTGGAGTATAATACAGGAGGTAACTCAGGATCAGTAATGTAATGTTGCTGTGGAAGACAGGTAGGTGTAAAGGCCCTGTCACACACACAGAGAAATCTGCGGCAGATCTGTGGTTGCAGTGAAATTGTGGACAATCAGTGCCAGGTTTGTGGCTGTGTACAAATGGAACAATATGGCCATGATTTCACTGCAACCACAGATCTGCCAAAGATTTATCTCTGTGTGTGACGGGCCTTTAGAGTTTTGGCTGTCCTGGATTACTAATGAATTTGATCCTGCTGAAAGTTGTTATTTGGGGATTTCATGATAGAATATGAATTTACCGTAGAAAACAATTCAGAAATGAGGGACCGGTCACCATGCTGCTATTGAGAGTACAAGCCTGATTGACAGTCGTGACTGAGAGAAGGGTCCTCCGTGTATTTATCTTAGCAAACGCTCCTGTCTGTGGGCAGGTGATGGACTGCAGCGCCTCCATGCTGTAAATCTCGCTGGCCATAAGCTCCTGTGATCCATTTCATACAAAAGTGCTGACTGTATCGGTTTTCCCAATAAATATTTTACATGTGAAGGTCTGCAGCAGGACCCGCACTGCTCACTCTATCTCAGCCGCTCTACTGCTGTAATTATTACTTTTTGGGGACACATCATCATTTTCAATTTGTTGTATAATGTTGATTATGTATGGATCTTTTTCAACCAATATTAATGTATTCGAGGCTGAGCAATGTAGACAACGCATTCGCCCAACTGGTATTGGCAATTAATCACATTGGCCTTGGTAATGAGCCTAGTGGTGTTGGTATTGGTAAAGTACTCCTTTCCTTGTGATTTTGGCATTGTAACTGATTGGCCTTGGTCTTAGTAATTACTAAATTGATTTTGGTCTTGGTAATGTATCACATTGGTCTTATTTATTTGAGTAATGTTCCCTATTAGTCTTTTAAATAGACCCTATTATTTTTTTTTATCTTGGCAATGTACCCTACTGGTCACGGCTTTGATATTGTATTCTTCTAAGTGTGGTCTTGGTAATATAGCCTACTGGTCATAGTCCTGATAATCGACCCCCTGGATTTGATCTTGGCAATGTATCCTACTAGTGACAGTATTGTTAGTCGGCCCACTGGATGTGATCTTGGTAATAGATCCTACTAGTGATTGTCTTGATAATCGACCCGCTTGATGTTGTACTGGCAATTTATCCTACTAGTGTTGGTCTTGATAGTCAGCCCACTGGATTTGATCTTGGTAATGTATCCTACTAGTGATGGTCTTGATAATCGACCCACTTGATGTCGTACTGGCAATGTAGCCTACTAATGGTTGTCTTGATAGTCGGCCCACTGGATGTAATCTTGTAAATGTATCCTACCAGTGATTGTCTTGATAATCGGCCCACTGCATGTGTTCTTGGTAATGTACCCTATGTTGTCATGGCCTTGTTAATGTATGCTCTGTGTGTGGTCTTGGTAATATATCCTACTGTTAATGGTCTTGATAATCTACCACTGAATGTGATCTTGGTAATGTATCCTATTTTGATGGTCTTCATAATGTACCCTCTACATGTGATCTTGGTAATATATACTACTGGTCGAGGTCTTGATAATCAACCAACTGGATGTCGTATTGGCAATATTTCCTACTAATGATGGTCTTGATAATTGACCCCCTGGATATGGTATTGATAATATACCCTACTGGTGATGGTCTTGATAAATGACCCACTGGATGTGATCTTGGTAATGTACCTTACTGGTGATGGTCTTGATAATTCACTCACTGGATGTGATCTTGGTAATGTACCCTACTCGGGATGGTCTTGATAATGTACCATCTGCGTGTGGTCTTGGTAATATATCCTACTGGTCAGAGTCTTGATTATTTACCCATTGAGTGTTCTTGCTAATGGATCCTCCTAGTCTTGGACGTGTATCAATTAGCTGTAGTCTTGATAATATATCCTACTGGGCAATATCTTGATGATTTACTCACTGTGTGTCAGAGTTCCGGGATTTCCAGTTTTCTTTTGAAGGATCTTGCCCTTTGTTAACATGGAGTTTTCTGTTCTGTTGCCCTACTTCCTGTTCATCTGTTTAAAAGCCCGCCCCTAAGCTTAGTCTAGTTGCCTGAGTATACTGCTTTCTGTGTACTCCTGCCCTGCTGCTCTCATCTCCTGATTGCTGTTGTAATCCGGTTGAAACACCTGACACCAGCCCTGGACTTCACCTCTCATCCAACTGTGCTCGGACTCTGTCTGCTGTCTCTGGTCGGCACTTCTGCCCGGTCCCTTCCGTTCATATCCACCCTAGGACTCACATCACGTACGGACATTTTGTGGACTATATCTGTTGCCCTTTTGTGTCCCGGCTGCTGTACATTTGGGCCTTCTGGGGTGATTGCCGGACAGCCCCTGTATAGGGGTTCGCTTCTGGCGGTCTCCCTGGGGGAGTCCAGTGCGCGGCCCCGGGAATTCCCCTTTGCTCAGAACCCGGCAGGTATTTACTGTGTTTATGTTCCACTGTGTATATACTGTTCTGTGTACATATTGCGGTTACATATTATTGTGCATATTCTGTTCTGTGTACATATTGCGGTTACATATTATTGTGTATATTCTGTTCTGTGTACATATTGCGGTTACATATTATTGTGCATATTTTGTTCTGTGTACATATTGCGGTTACATATTATTGTGCATATTCTGTTCTGTGTACATATTGCGGTTACATATTATTGTGTATATACTGTTCTGTGCACATATTGCGGTTACATATTATAAAATGTCTTTTGCACCAAGAACTCGTCTCTGGTTGTCATTGCCCTAACGCAATCGAAATCCTCAGTACATACAATAGTATTACACTGTGTGTGGTCTTGGTTATTTACTTTACTTGTCATGGTTTTTATATTGTATGTCTCTGGTTGTGAGCTTGGTAACGTATCCTAGCCGTCATGTTCTTGATCATTTTCCACTGTAGTTGAGGTGTATGTGGTGTTGTATTTGTGGTGTGTGTAGTTGAAGGGTAGTGTGGTGTCGTATTTCTGGTGTGTGTGGTCTTGGTTATTTAATTTACTTGTTATTTAGTTTATTTGTCATGGCTTTGATATTGTATGTCTTTGGCTGTGAGCTTGGTAATGTATCCTAGTGGTCATGTTCTTGATCATTTAGTTGAGGTCTTGGGAATTTACTCTACTGGTGTTGGTCTTGGAATTTGTGTTATTGATCTTAGTCTTGGTATTGTACCCTATCACCCATGGTCTTGATAATATCACCCATTGGTCATGGGTTAGGTATACTAAGAATATTTATGAGCATCAACATATTCCCTCTGGCCTTGGTCTTTGTAATGTTCCATACTTGTTGTGATCTTGGTAATCTACCTAATTGGCCTTGGTCATGTGCTCTCTTTCTAAGAAAGTTACTTTGAAGTTCTGGATATTTGCCTTGATTGACATAATAATTCACTCTATAATACACTTTGTAAAATAGTCCAAGTCGTGTATTTGTTTCGCCCAACAAAAATGTTGGGAATAAAAATAAAATAGCTTAGAGTCTTATCATGCATTGAACACTTTGATCAGCAAAGCATTCACACGCAGCCTAAGTAAGCTAAGCTGTATGGAAGATCCCATCTGTTTTTCTAATTACTTCCGTCAAACAGTAGCTGCACTTGTTTTTGTCCTAGAGCTTTTCTTGTTGAATCAGCAGCTGTACGCACTTATAGAAAAGTTACATTTGTAGCTTGGAATCTATTATGCCATTCTCCTTTAATGATGAAGCATTGCCAAAAATCTGTTGCTGTAAACACACTATTACAGAGATTCGAAGAATGCGGGAGGACAATTGGGTTGTGTCTACGAGAAGACAAATTCCATCCTACTCTTTCATTCCTTCAAGAAAGGTCCACTTCAGAAATAACAGTGCTTTTACGTTTTTTCTTACTTTGGGCTCAAAAGTAATGAATAAAGCCAAGATGTAACGTGTGATGACCCCGGCTGTCAGTGTTCCCTGGAGCATGGCCGATGGGAGGGGCCCCCCTCCGTGCCTCGTTCCCGGGATCACGGCGTCTGTATCTTCAGGACACTTCTGTTTACACGGTGCCAGTTATAATTCTGCTCTGCAGTGTGCCGCTGGTCTCTGTAGGTTTTGATCCTGCCTCCCGTCCTGACTACGGCCATCCCCCCTGCCTCCCATCCTACCTGTGTCTGTTCCCCCGCCTCCTGTCCTGACTGTGTACGTCCTCCCTGCCTCCGTTCTGACTTCCCGTCCTCCCTGATTTCCGTCCTGACCGCCACCATTCCTCTCTGACACCCGTCCTCCCTCCTCTGCTGTTTTGTCCTCTTGTACTCCCTGCTATCACCTGTGCTCCTGACTTCGGCTTGTTATCAAACTCAGTTTTTCCGCGCTCCCCCAGTTTTTGACATTTTCCTTCGGTTTTCTAACTTGGCTCTCCCTACACATTGTCTCCGTCTAACCCCTGGTACCTTGTCGACGTCCTGGCTCTTACTCCGGCCCATGCATCCATCCACTTCTTCCACTTGGGGGACTAGTGCCATCTAGTGGAGAATTTCTGTCTAGCACTCTCCTAGTGGTCCAGCTCCTTCTGCTGGTTTGTTAAGTCCAATGCCATCTAGTGGATAATTCCTACCTAGCACGCTCCTGGTGTTCCAGCTCCCCCTGATGGTTCATTACATAACAAACTTGTGGTGATTACATGTCAGCAGGGGATCTTGCTATATATATATATACATATATATATATATATATACATATATACACATATATATATATATATATATATATATATATATATTTATATATATATTTTTATATATATACATATGTATATATATATATATATATATATATATATATATATATAAAAATATAGATTTTTGAGAATAGGTTATAACCTTCTGATGACTGGGTGTCTCACCATCAGGTCTACCTCCGATCCTGAGAATAGGCAATGCAGATCTTTTGTTCTAATTTGACAGAACACATTAAAGCCCATTCTGAGGAACTCAGGAATAACCCATCGATGTTGGAGTGGTATACTGTCACTTCTCCACCAGAGTCCGCTCCTACAAATTCTGCTTCGGTCACCAGACGCCAACGGGGTGGTAGGGGCGGAGTCAGTACACGTGGCTCTGGTGGGCTCAGGCTCTGCCCATCCACTAAGCTGGGTTTCACTAGGACCTACAGTACCACTGGCTGACTGTGGTGGTGAGTGCCTTCAGCTGAAGTTATCACCCTTCAGCTATGACCAATGGGAAGGCACCACACCCTTCTTATTTCTCCTCCAGTCTGTTGGTCACCACCAGATATAGTCTGTGTATATTCACTGTAACGTCTCTGGTTCCTTGCCCTTGTAACTTTGCTACCTGTGTTTTGACCTCTGCCTGCTCACTGACAACTCTCCTGCCTGCTGCTTTTGTACCTCGCTGTCATCTTCAGTTTGACATCAGCCTGATTTACTGACCACCCTTTTGCCTACTGATTTTCCCTCTTTTGTGCCTCATGGTTTTGACACTGCCTGGCGACCGCTCTTCTCTAGATTGCAACATTTAATAGGCAGTGACCTCCTGGACCTTGTTGCAATTTCAGATCCCTGTACAGGGGTTAAAGGAAACCTGTCACCAATTTTTTGCCCTATAAGCTATGGCCACCACTACCGGGCTCTTACAGTTAGGTCCAGAAATATTTGGACAGTGACACAATTTTCGCGAGTTGAGCTCTGCATGCCACCACATTGGATTTGAAATGAAACCTCTACAACAGAATTCAAGTGCAGATTGTAACGTTTAATTTGAAGGTTTGAACAAAAATATCTGATAGAAATTGTAGGAATTGTACACATTTCTTTACAAACACTCCACATTTTAGGAGGTCAAAAGTAATTGGACAAATAAACCAAACCCAAACAAAATATTTTTATTTTCAATATTTTGTTGCGAATCCTTTGGAGGCAATCACTGCCTTAAGTCTGGAACCCATGGACATCACCAAACGCTGGGTTTCCTCCTTCTTAATGCTTTGCCAGGCCTTTACAGCCGCAGTCTTCAGGTCTTGCTTGTTTGTGGGTCTTTCCGTCTTAAGTCTGGATTTGAGCAAGTGAAATGCATGCTCAATTGGGTTAAGATCTGGTGATTGACTTGGCCATTGCAGAATGTTCCACTTTTTTGCACTCATGAACTCCTGGGTAGCTTTGGCTGTATGCTTGGGGTCATTGTCCATCTGTACTATGAAGCGCCGTCCGATCAACTTTGCGGCATTTGGCTGAATCTGGGCTGAAAGTATATCCCGGTACACTTCAGAATTCATTCGGCTACTCTTGTCTGCTGTTATGTCATCAATAAACACAAGTGACCCAGTGCCATTGAAAGCCATGCATGCCCATGCCATCACGTTGCCTCCACCATGTTTTACAGAGGATGTGGTGTGCCTTGGATCATGTGCCATTCCCTTTCTTCTCCAAACTTTTTTCTTCCCATCATTCTGGTACAGGTTGATCTTTGTCTCATCTGTCCATAGAATACTTTTCCAGAACTGAGCTGGCTTCAGGAGGTGTTTTTCAGCAAATTTAACTCTGGCCTGTCTATTTTTGGAATTGATGAATGGTTTGCATCTAGATGTGAACCCTTTGTATTTACTTTCATGGAGTCTTCTCTTTACTGTTGACTTAGAGACAGATACACCTACTTCACTGAGAGTGTTCTGGACTTCAGTTGATGTTGTGAACGGGTTCTTCTTCACCAAAGAAAGTATGCGTCGATCATCCATCACTGTTGTCATCCGTGGACGCCCAGGCCTTTTTGAGTTCCCAAGCTCACCAGTCAATTCCTTTTTTCTCAGAATGTACCCGACTGTTGATTTTGCTACTCCAAGCATGTCTGCTATCTCTCTGTTGGTTTTTTCTTTTTTTTCAGCCTCAGGATGTTCTGCTTCACCTCAATTGAGAGTTCCTTAGACCGCATGTTGTCTGGTCACAGCAACAGCTTCCAAATGCAAAACCACACACCTGTAATCAACCCCAGACCTTTTAACTACTTCATTGATTACAGGTTAACGAGGGAGACGCCTTCAGAGTTAATTGCAGCCCTTAGAGTCCCTTGTCCAATTACTTTTGGTCCCTTGAAAAAGAGGAGGCTATGCATTACAGAGCTATGATTCCTAAACCCTTTCTCCGATTTGGATGTGAAAACTCTCATATTGCAGCTGGGAGTGTGCACTTTCAGCCCATATTATATATATAATTGTATTTCTGAACATGTTTTTGTAAACAGCTAAAATAACAAAACTTGTGTCATTGTCCAAATATTTCTGGACCTAACTGTATATACAGCATGTTAGAATGATGTATATAAGAGCCCAGGCCGCTGGGTATAACATAAAAACACTTTAGAATACTCGCCTAGAAGGTCGCTCCGGCGCACAATGGTTGGAGGGGTGGTGCTGTTCTCGGGAGCGGCGCCTCCCCTTTTGGCCATCTTGCTCTTCCTTATTCTGAAGCCTCGGTGCATGATGCGTCTACGTCATGCACACGCGCTGGCATTGAGATCCTGCGCAGGCGCACTTTGATCTGCCCGGCGTAAGAATTGAAGTAGAGATAGGAATAAAGGTAGATAATTTTATCATGTGTAGGTCTTGGATACGGAATTGGGAATCATAAAATTGATTGATAATCTATGTTAATAAATATGCAAGGATAAGTAACATTTTATCTTTTTGTTTAAGGATTTATAGATACCTGATCCATCTACAATATAATGCTAAATTAGGATCATGAGGAAGTAACCATACTCGATGCGAATCAAGAGAACTGATGAAAATTCTACATCTGGAACAGCACTCTCATATTATATCTACATTGCATGATTTACGGATGTGCATAAGCATAATAATTTAATTGAAATGACTGTTTCTAATTCACTGCGGATTTATAGGGATTTTTAAGGTGGTGCGTGGAGCTGTGGTGGAGTCTGGACATGCCCTCCTCACTCGGTCCATCGGACCGAGTGGGGGAGGCGACTCTGGAGTCTCCCGGAGCTGCCACGCCAATTAACCTTATGGGTACAATGAGGTGTTGCTGCCACTTGAGGACGCTCAGTGTGGCAGTACCACCATTATTGTCTAGGTTTATGAATAGGTGTAAATTGCGATCAGATGATTATCCTGTGGGATCGATATAATCTTGGACAGCTAGGAATATTATATATGGTGCATATAAATTGTATAGAATATTATTGACACTTTACTTCATATGTGTGTAACTTAGTGATCATAGTTGCAGCACAGACCTGACTCTGGAACATGGAGTTGGTTAACTGTGTGGTGGCCAGAGCCTGGTATGCGTTGTTAGAATCCAGTTTAGATATATATGGGGATAGGAGAGGCTTTAATTGACTACATCTTCATGATGTAGTCCAAATACTTGTTCTGGTCGCCACTATATCTAAGACATATATGTATTACGGCCGTAGCCATATGCGTTATATGCTGTGAGGTAGATATGACGGGCATACTTGGCATTTCTTTTTGGTTAGTCAGATATTCACAGTTGCGCGTCCCTCGTTGCCTTGACTAAGATCCTTCAGTTGAGTAGATGGATTACGTGACTTGCTTTAGAGCAGGCGGGTACTGGGTGTTATAAACATGTGAATTACGGCTGTTTGATCATGGGCTCCGCCGTCACACTGATCGGCATTGGGATCATGTCCTTGCAACATATGTATTTGGATTTGATGAGGCTTTGTTCGTGACATACACTTACCATTCAGACGCTTTATGTTACTATAACAACACATGCTATGTCCGGTGACGCGGGTGGGATGGGCTGACTTCACCACAAGTAAACATCACTTCCAGTGACGCAGTTGTGCGTCCCTCGTTGCCTTGACAAAGATCCTTCAATGTAGTAGACGGATCATGTGACTTGCTTTAGAGCAGGCGGGTATTGGTTGTTACAAGCACGTTAATTACGGCTGTTTGATCATGAGTTCCGCCGTCACACTGAGCGGCATGGGACTTTTTTGAGATCATGTTCTTGCAACATAAGTCCGTATTTAGTTTTGATGAGGTCTTGCTCGAGACATGCATTTACCATTCAGACGCTTAATGTTGCAACACATGCCATGTCCGGTGACGTGGGTGTAATGGGCGGACTTTACCACAAGTAAACGTCACTCTTTGTGACGCGGCTGTAATGGGCTGACCCTGCCCCCTTTCCGGCACCCCAGGTTTTCCACAGCTGTCTGTATCTCAGAGCACAACCATGTTAGTGATTGACACCTGGCTCTCCCTATAGTAACGCTGGATACCATCCACATAGATTTGCAGGAAGTCCATCCCCTCCTAGTTTAGACTAATTGTCCATACTATATATACCTGGCCTACACACAGTCCACCATACGTCCCCTGAAGAAGAGGTGAAACGCGTGTAGGGACTGGTGGGTTACCTGGACTTGCTGAAAAGTGGTCAGTATTGTACTATAACTATAATTGTGATCAAATTGTTGGTTGTGGAGATGTGGATAACAATTAATTGACTATCTTTAGCCATATATACAGGGCTTCTTCTATATCATAACAACAATATGGATATGACACACAATTAGGCGATCACTATAGGTAGTAGTGAGTTTGGGCACACTACCATTAAATGATGTAAATGGGAAATTACAGTGTGAGTTGACTTATATTCCATTGTATCACATCCTTAGTCGTTTATAACTAATATTTTGATCCTATTGTGTGTACTATACAATGCCAACTGTTCACAATCACTGCTATTGACCTTTTGCATGCAGTTCTGTTAACCCCTTGAGGACTCAATTGCTGTATAATTTTAGTATATTCATAATAAAGATTATAATTTTATCAAAAGAAATCATACCACAATTCTTTCGTTGTGTATAATTGCATAGTGGTGTTCTGGCACTTTCAATAAGGTTGGGGAGTGACCTAAATTAAATAATTTCAGATCCCTGTACAGGGGTTAAAGGGAACCTGTCACCAATTTTTTGCCCTATAAGCTACGGCCACCACCACCGGGCTCTTATATACAGCATGTTAGAATGATGTATATAAGAGCCCAGGCCGCTGGGTATAACATAAAAACACTTTAGAATACTCACCTAGAAGGTCGCTCCGGCGCACAATGGTTGGAGGGGTGGTGCTGTTCTCGGGAGCGGCGCCTCCCCTTTTGGCCATCTTGCTCTTCCTTATTCTGAAGCCTCGGTGCATGATGCGTCTATGTCATGCACACGCGCTGGCATTGAGATCCTGCACAGGCGCACTTTGATCTGCCCGGCGTAAGAATTGAAGTAGAGATAGGAATAAAGGTAGATAACAGGGAGAGGTAAAGGGTGTAAGTAAGGATAAAGAGCAGAGGTAGAGGGTAGAAATAAAAGTAGAAGGTAGAAGTGAGGATTAAGGACAGAGGCAGAAGGTAGACATATATATATATAGAGTCAATGTAGAGTGTAAAGGCCACTTCACACATAACGAGATTGCTAACGAAATTCTGTGACGAAACAACGACTTCACCAGTGATCTCGTTATGTTTGACATGTTCCAACGATACGCCCCCTGCTGTGATATCGTTGGTCGTTGCTGAATGTCCTGGGCCATTTTTGGCTTGTTGAAGTCCTGCTGGGCAGGATGGATCTGTAGGTTTGACACCTACCAACGATCTCGTTAACGACCTAGATGAGAACTTTAAGTGTGACCTGTAGATGTGTAGTTGCGTCTCCTTTTTTCCGCGCCCCCTATGGCGCTGAGAACAGTACTGCATTCTGATTGAGTATCGCCTCATGCTTTGTTCCTTTTTGAGCCTTGCTTTGAGGATAGAACTTGCGACTACACCCGGATTCATTCGTACTTTGTTCCGATTTCTTACTTGCTTTTCGGATCGAAGCTGAAGTCGCAGGTTATATCCTCAAAGCAAGGCTCAAAAAGGGACAAAGGATGAAGGGATACAAAGTTGCCTTCTAGGCTGGCCGCCTAATCAGAACACAGTTTTGGCCACCAATCGGAGCAGAGGGGTGTGGAAAAAGCGACGCATATACATGCCTACGTGGCTTACAGCGTGAAACAGTACGCCCCCATTTGAGGTCGGAATCGTTACATAGCTGCTGTGTGACATGATCCCAACAGCCAACGAGATCGTTATACAGGTCGCTGCATTGTTACTAAAGTCGTTGGGAAAATGACTGTGACATCTCACCAATGATCTCACCAACGATTTAACAATGATCCGGAAACGGTGACATAGTAACGATCTCGTTATGTGTGACTGGACCTTAAGACTTGTAATAGAAATAATAGTAAAGGTAGATAATAGGTAGAGGATAGAAGTAAGCACTAAGGATAGGGGTGGAGGTATAGGGTAGATGTAAAGTAGAGGGCTTGAGTAGAAGTAAAGAGAGCAAGTAAGAGAAGAGGAAAAAGCTGGATAAATAATGTAGAGGGTAGAAATAGAGGTAGAAGGTAGAAGTAAAGGTAAAAACCCTTGATAAAGAGTAAACGTAAAAGGTAGGGGGTAAGAATTGAAGTAGATAGGAGTAAAGGTAGATAATAGGAATAGAAGTAGTAGGTAAGAGTAATGGTAAATATTAGGAATAGAAAGGAAAGTTTAGGGATAAGAGTAGAAATCGAGGTAGAGGGTAGAAGGAGTAGAGCCGAAGGGTCGGAATAGAGGTAGAGAGTACAAGTAGAGGTAGAGGTATGGCTTTTGATTTGAGGACCATTCAAGTTATAGACAAAACTTTGGGTTAACTTTGGGTTATGTCTCTGGATATCACCATGTGGTCAGGTATATGTTGTGTACTGATGGAGGACGAGCACAGAATAATGAGGTCTAGCGGGTCTGAGGAGCTCCGGTCCGGCACTGAGCAAGATGACTGAACTTCTCCCAGCACACTAGTATTCCAGAAAGATACAATTTAAGAAATAAATAGATCTGACACTTTTATATCCAATAACATGGGATTATATGACACCATAATTTATTTAAAGGCACATTACAGGCAGCTATTTTTTCATGATCCTTCCCCATGGAAATTACAACACATGCATAGCAGGTCTGGGAATTGAGAATTACGGCTCATGTCTGTCTCCCGATTGCAGGTTTTATGGTCTCGGTGAACGGCTATGTTAAGTAAATCAATACATCTGTATAGAGATATTCATTACAACTTAAATGGCCAAATGTATAGCCGGTATATTTTATTTTTATTGTTGGACTCCCAGGTACTTTCCATTGAGATGCAATTTTGGAAATAAAATCATGTATTACTGTGGAATATCCACGTGGGTCTTCCGTGCTACGAATTAGGTAACGCTATGCTGCCAGCATTTCAATATCGAGTAATATATGTAGAAGGAGGGGGGATTTTATAAGCCAGCCCCAACTTCCCAATATTTGTAGGCATGAACAATGGGCTGCTTATATCTCTGGTCTTCTCCCGAAACGCGCGCAGTCGTCCCTGTAATTTTAACCTTTGTTTTAACCATTTAAAATAAACAAACGTTTTATTACTTGGTGCTGGATACAAACTTAGTTCCTACTCAAATTCTATGGATGCCAGCCACGTGGATCCGTGCACTAGTCTCATTCATCATAAAATAGACATCATTCAGTGCTGTTGATGAGCTGATTACTTCCTTCATTTTTCCCCGTCTTCTTAAAAATAGTTTCCGGTCTCAAAATTGGGGGGATTTTATATTCTATAGCATACTGCTCCTTGACGGTGTCTTAGCCAAAGAGGACGTGCTTGCAACCTCAGCCACATCCCCAACATAAACTGTCAGTCTCAAGGAGAGCACCGCTTCCGGCAAGCAGTAAGTCAGGAGGTAGCAGAGTTGTGCATTCTGGACCTGAAGAAAGGAACTTGAGATAACCTCTTTAATGGCAAAGTGTTTGTGTAACGTTCAAGTCATTTAGGGATGTGTCACGGGTGACAGACAGTCATGTGGTTTCTGGCCATAGAAGGTCACAGCGTTTGACTGCACAAAATGCTCCTTGACTTTCCATTGTTCCTGCTGTCAGTATTCATTGGTACAGGTAGCTTTTCTGTTGGATTTTCATCTCTTCCCCTTTTGGACTCGTCAGGAGCTCGACTTCCACCCAGCTGCTGATCATCAGTATTCCCTTGTTACTTAAATACTCCCTTCTTCCTTGGACTGGTGCTGATGATATTATTCAGTTCATTCTAGCTATAGTTGCAAGCAGGTGGCTTTCTCTCATCTATAGTATCATTGCTGGAAGCTTTGCTGAACTTCTACCTGAGTCCTCTGTGGATACGTAGTTCATGCTTTATCCCCGTGTCTTCATTTAGTGGGGTTGATGAAGAGCTCATCCCATCCATTTTCTATTTGGATGTACTACATTCACCAGTTAGCCTGGATCACAACACCTCCCCAGATCAGCTTAGATAAACTATAGCTGGCATAGAAAGAAGGATCTAGCCAGCATACATAGGTGGGCTTCAGCACAAGTGGTACCCAGGGTCAGATATCCAGCTTGGTGCATAGGTGCAGAACCTATCTAGGGCAATAAGGGACTCCAGTGACCAGCAGTAGATTTGGTCAGGGGGTCACCATCTTCCCCTTCCCTAGATCCAAGAGTACCTTTGTCTTACATTTCTCGCTTGGTTCTTCCCTGTTCCTAGCGTGACAAGATGATCACACTTATTGCAAAACTTCACCTATAACTAAAACGTGGCAAGACAGGGTCCTAAAGGGGAAAAGATGACTATTCAGCAGGAAAGCTACCCAGTACAATGAATACTAACAGCAGGAACAATAGAAAGTCAGGGAGTATTTTACACAGCCAAACGCTGTGACCTTCTATTGCTAGAAACCTCATGACTGTCTGTCACCTGTGACACACCCGTGACAACTGGGTAGTGGATTCCCACTAATAGTTTCCAGAAGAGCAGATTACTTTGTGCTCGATTGGGTGAGAACATCAGATTAAGTCAAGTATCATCTAGTTAACAGGCTAGAAAAGAGAAGTATCCAGAGTCGGGCGTCCTTCATTACGTTTCTTCTTGGCTTGACATTTTTTGAGATGAGTAGGATGAGATGACCATCTCGGGACAAAAATATTAATTTTTCGATATTGTGTCACGAGATGTTTATGCTATTTCGGTCTATTAAGTTTTATGACGGGAATTGCAGACTGATTTTATATATATATATATATATATATATATATATATATATATATATATATATATATATATATAATATATATATATATATATAATGAGAAATGTGGAATACTTAAACTTTGCAGAAGGTAAGGGTCTCTCGATGTATCTACTCAACCTCAATTATTTACTTCTAAGAGCTGATTCGGGATGTAATCTTCACACCCGATGATAATGACGCTTCTCAAATATGTAAAAAATGCGTAAAGTGATCAAACACCGTATTTGTGAAATTGTCTGATTTCTTCTGGTTCATATCCCTGGGCTACGGATGATGAACCCGACACAGATCCACCTAAACCTCAGCGTAACGTGGTTCATTAAGGAGATGCAAATGCTCAATCATCGCATCTCAGCTGCTTCTAATGACCGAGAAGCATCTGGTAACTTTCATTATAAATAATCACTTGATTCAAAAAAAGCGTCATCATGATTTTTTTTTTCGTATTGGTGCGCTGTGAAAAAGAGGCAATCAACATTTTGGCAAAACTGCTGCCATCAAGGATCCTAAAGATGCAGATTGTCCTACTAGTCTACGATGGGGGCTATTTACTAAAAGCTTCACAAAGTTCAGAGAAATGTCAAGCTTTAATTCAGTGACTTTGCACCATTTCGATAGTCACTGTGCAATATTCCTTTTGATGGTGCTACTAGGAAATTGAATATGTACATTGGGCTTTTACCATAAAACAGTGGGGACAGCCACCAGTAAAATAATGTGTTTTCAGCTTATTATTAGGTAAAGAATCTAAAGTTCCCCCACCTTAGTCACACTGAGGTTTTTACAAACATCGCCGACTGTCATGGCAGTGTCAGGATCTGTTCACACTGCAGATTCTGACACTCCGTCTGATAACTGCTCTGATGTCAGTAATCAGCGCAGGCTGACTCGGGTGTCTACCAACAGATTTGTAGTTCACAGGCAGGCAATGAAGTGATGATCTCTGCTGGTCTGCTTGTTAGTCTCCTTTGATCACATGTTGTGGGAGAGCCAATCACAGCTCCTCCCCTCCTATGTATGCTGGCTAGATCCTTCTTTCTATGCCAGCTATAGTTTATCTAAACTGATCTGGGGAGGTGTTGTGATCCAGGCTAACTGGTGGATGTAGTACTTAGTTGCCGTGTGCAGTCGTGGAATTTTCCCTTGTTGTCTTTTTGTTGCTACCTTCCTGCTCTTGCTTTCTCCTGAGTCTCTTTGTTTATTCTTGTGAGTTTGTAGTGTGTCTGACCTTTGATTTTCCCCTGTCTGTCTTTATCTGTGTTTACTTCACACTCCTGTCCCTTCCTTCCCTGGGGGAGGGAGATATCAAATTAGTTCTGGTTAGGAGCATAGCCAGGAATGAGACTCAGGCATCTCCACCATTAGGGGTAACCGTGATGTTTGGAATATTCTAGTGTCCTCTAGCACGGCAGACAGCATAGAAGCCCCTGTCCCTCTCTATCCTACAGTCACATTGTGATGCCCATTGACTCATTAACCATCTAATATGCATGATATTGGTTTGGGATATGTGGAGTAGGAAAAAAAAAAAAAGATTAGGCATATTGAAATTTTAACAGTGTCAGAATGCCAAAAAGTCCTGGTCACCATCCGTGGCTCAGAAGACCGGACCGAGCGACTTCGGGTATGGGGAGGAACTGCTCCAGAAGGCAAACGAGGAGTCCCTGTACCCCGGTTCGTGACACCCAGTGCTTCATTCTTAAATGGAATCTGTCAGAAAGCTTTCAACCGCCAAACGGTGTATATGCGCTTGTAGATTTTGTAAACACAAGTCCTTTCATACCTTTAGCCTGTCAGTCTGATTCTCCATCATTGTGAAATTGCTGTTTGCATCAATATGCAAATGAAGCCGAAGTGCTTTGGGTGTGACAAAGCACTTCCCAAGCTCTATCTCCCTAATTTTATTTCTTGCTTGACTGACTCTTTGCTGTGTGACCAAGCAAATAAGGTGTCAAACAGGAATGGTGTCACTAGGCTCGGAATAGAGCTGGAATATTAGAAGTTTGGGAAGTGCTCAATCACACCCAAAGCATTTCAGCCTCATTTGCATATTGATTGAAAAAGTTATTTCTCGGCAACAGAGGGACGGCCCTGGCTAGCTATAGGTATGGACAAACATGTCTTTGAAAAAGCTACAGGGACATCAAAACTATTTGGAGGGTGAAATCAAGCGGACAGATTTCCTTTGAGGGAGACACTGCGAGTGTCTGGTATTGGCTTACTCCTTTCTCCTTAATGACAGCACATGCATATGGAGGAGTTACCAGGAGTAGATGTAAGACGACCAATGTATGGTTAGAGAATACATTTTTAGTTCTCTTTTTTTTTTAATTTTCCTGGCCGTCAATTAGAGATGGTTCAATTCATTGAGGAGGATTCGGCCAAGTGAGAAATCTTTAGTGGCTGGATGGGAGCCTTAAGGACGGCTTCTTACCTGATGACATCTTACATCAGCCGATCTGGCACGTCGTCATAATTGTGGCATTACACACATGATGTGACGACAGGCAGGCTATTCAAAAAGAGAGCTGGGATGTTGGTGATTTTTAGGGCTCCCATCCAGTGATCACTGACTTGACCGCTTGACCCGGTTGTTACGAACTGTTTCACACCAACTCTGCTGTCAATATAAAATAATAGTGAACTCTTGGAATATTATTGTATTCACAATGCTGATGCTTCCGGTTTTCTGTAGAGCCCTTGCCTGCTTTGCGATGCTCAGGAAACGAGAAGGTGCAGGTGCGCTGTCACGGAGGATAGTGGAGACACATTTTGGATTATAAACTCATTTTTGGCTCAGAACCAGAAGCTTTGTCTGGTGATATCATCCAAAAACCAGTTTGTGACCCTGACTGATTTAAAAAAAGTTATCTAAATTCACCTGCTGTGTCTTCACTATCCTCCATAACAGTGCACCAGAACCCCCTCGTTTAATGCTAACATCTAACCTGTTCCACTCTCGAATGGGCATCCAGTTGGTGCTGCTTCTTGCTTCCTTTGCATGTATGTGCCCCAATCCAACACCACCAGACTACTCACCATTATAGTGCCAACATAACCTCATTATTCTCTACTGGTTTGCTGTGTAGACTAGGGCAGAATGTGCAGAGCTCAGTTCAGTAATTATTAGGAGATGTGCACATTAAAAAGGTTGTCCAGTTTAAAATGAACAGTCTCTAGCCACTCTATGTGACTGCAGACTTATGAATCCTCCCAGAGCACACACTGTGTGCTGTGAGGATTTTCCCCTTTTTGAGCTGGGAATTATTCTCTACTGCTTTGCTGTGTAGACTGGGGCAGAATGTGCAGAGCTCAGCTCGGTCATTATTAGAAAATGATGTGCAAATTAAAAAGGTTGTCTAGTCTAAAATGAACATTCTGTAGCCACTCTATGTGCCTACAGACTTATGAATCCTCAGAGCCCACACTGTGTGCTGTGAGGATTTGCCACATTTTGAGCTGTGAATTATTCTGTACTGCTTTGCTGTGTAGACTGGGGCAAATGTGCAGAGCTCAGTTTAGACATTATTAGGAGATGTGCAAATTAAAAAGGTTGTCAAGTCTAAAATGAAAAGTCTGCAGCCACTCTGTGACTGGAAACTTATGAATTCGCCAAACACATGCACTGTGTGCTGGGAAGAGTAGTTGATTTTTGAGGCAGGAACAGTCGTCATGTAACCGAGAGTACAGAACATGCATACTCCTGGCCAAAACATGACTAGTGGGTACGGCCTTGCTCAATACAAGTGTATGGAGTGAGGTTAAATCCTGTCTAGTGGGTGCATCCTCTTTCAATACACTTGTATTGAGTAAGGCTACATCCACTAGTTGGATCTTGTCCGGGAACATGCATATCGCGTACTCACGGTCACGTGACCACCGTTCCCGGCTCAGAAACCGATAAATCCCTGCAACGCTCAGTGTGTGCGTTGCAACTGTGAGGATTCATAAGTCTTGTAAAGCTTGATACCTACAGAAAAAGAAAATTAAACATTTTAGAACTTTGTTCTCCTCAAGACTAGACTATTGATTAGGGAATAATTGGAACTTTGCCATCAAAGGTAAGTAGGAAGACTACTAATAAAATAAAAACAATACTATTACTACTATAGTAATAAAAATAGATCTTTTTATACTGTATTTTTCAAAAAGAGGCCTCATATGATATTGGCTATTTGTGCTCATAAGCCAGGTCACCCATTTGTAGGACACATGAATAGGGAGTCGATGACCAGGAGTAATACATTTTAGATCTTAATTTGGCACGAGAGGGGCCTGGAAGAGCAAAAAAATGCTCCAAGGTTCAACTAACCACACGATTACTATTTTTTTTAATTATTTATGTCTACAATAGAAAAAAAATTATCCTTTAAGCCAGGAAGTTCCAAGACATCTTAAGGCAGGAGTAAAAAGATATATATAGAAATAGTATATATATTGGAAATGGTTACATGGGGGGTAAATGAATAATGATTAAGTCTATGTATTGAAGTTAATGAGAACAGTGGATTCCCTTTAGCAAAATGTAGGCAAAAGGACACATACTACCACTAGGTACAGAAATCATTAAAATATTCTGCATGAAGGAAAGTCAAGTAATTTCCAACCTGCAGGGAAAAAGAAGTAAGAAGATATTAACATAAAGAGGACAGAGAAGGAATGATACAAAGTGATTGAAGAAATCACTTGGAAACAACAAAGACGGTGTTTTTAGAGATGGCGTAAACACAGTCAGGACACAAAAAAGAGCTTAAAGGGGTTGTCCACTGCTATTACATTGATGGTCTATCCTTAGGATGGGTCATCAATGTTTGATTGACCGCGGTTCGACATCGGCACCCCCACCGATCAGCTGTGGCCCCATGCCAGGAGTTTAAAAAAGCTCAGTTCCGGAGCTGCCCCATCTTCTGATAGAGGCCACAGCCAGGTACTACACATCTGCCTCCTATTGATTTGAATGGTAGGCAGATGTGGAGTACCCAGCTGCAGCCACTCAAAAGCAGCTGATTGGCGGGAGTGCTGGGTGTTGGACCCAAGCCGACCAGACATTGATAACCTATCCTAAGGATAGGCCATCAATTTAAAAGTAGTGGACAACCCCTTTAATATTCAATAAATGTAGGAGAGCAGAGCTAGATGGGCATGTGTGCCGCCCCAGCAGCAGATCGAACCGCTCGGATCTGGGGGTAGTGTCCGTTCGTGGCTCGAGGGTCTCCGGACCCAGGGGGCTTAGGGGCCGCACTCTGAAGTAAAAAGGGGGATATTTACAGGGGAGTTATAATTCATGACACCACCCGTGGTGTGCGGTAACTGGGAGTACCGCCGATGCCGTTAGGAGTACCCGGGGTGATGGCATGGGGCAGAAAGGTGTCGTTGCCCTCCACGGGTAGGGGTAGGCCCTGGGACTCTGTATGATTCTACTGGGTGCCGTGAAGGGGAGATCACTCAGGTACTCACTTAGCCAATAAGCAGACGATGACAACCGGGTAAACCAAGTCTCTGGGTGCTGCTGCCTCTCAAAGGGGACCTTGTCCGTGTCCCGTCCCCTGCAGTGCTGCCTGGTGATCCATGACCTGCCTTCTGGCACAAAGTTTAAATTCCCCGTAGTGGCCCAGTAGTCTGGAACTTGCCGGGCCTCGCTCCCCACTGTGGCTAAGTGTGGGAGCATGCTCTCAGGGCTCACGCTTGGGATTTTAGTAGGCTGCTTGTATTGAAGGCCCTATCCCCCTCATTCCGCTAGTGTCCCGATTCTGGAGCTATTGGAAACAGTCCATAAAGGCTCCATTCTCCGCAGGTTAATTGCCCGGTTGCCTGAAGCTTCTCCCCAACCTAGAGTCCGAGTACCCCGCTGTGCCTTTGGTCCTGGACCGGTGATAGGAACAGGCTGCAGACCGTCCTCCTTGACAGGTCTAGGCACCTAGCCTCAATCCCCTGCGACCAAAGGTCCGACTCCTCTAGGTCCAGACAACCGTCTGCAACCTAGTCAGCTTCTCCTGGGAGCCACTACTCCCAGCCTCCTCTGAGCTCCTCTCAGCTCGAGGGCTACATCTCTTCACCTCTTCCACTTCACTTCTCTACTCTACACTCCTCACCTCCCCTTCCTGACCCCTAGGTGGGTGACCCTATTACGCTTAAGCCGTCCACTGCTGTGTCTAGTGGGTGTGGTGCAGGGTGTATCTAGAATTTGATTTGCTGTTGGAGGCAACACTGTAGATGGGGACCCAGAACCATGAGGGATTTGAATACCGCACTAAAGAGAAGGAGTGTGCAGTACCCTGTGACGACATGAATAGTCCAGAAGCGTCACACATGTACCCTAAATGTCTAGCGCCGTTGAAGGGCATATTCCTATGTGAATGATGGGTAGAAATTAAATTTACCTCCAATATTATACAAATAAAAAATGGTTTCTCTGGAATTTTAATTTTTCCAATTGACTTTGTGTAAATTCAGCAAAATACTGATTTGTATAAGATAGAAAGGGGGAGGATATCGTAATACTCACATAGACGTTGACTTATACTACTCCCACAGCCCCAACTCCTTCTGGAACTGCATATGTGGCATCCTGTTCAGCTCATCCGGCATTTTCACTCTGCCTGGGGGCATCTGGCACTGAGTAGGAATCTGTCATCGCAACCCATATGGGTCATATCAGAACGTGCACCGCCTAAGTCACTAACTAGCCATAGGGCGATGTATGTTGTAAAATCACCATGTCCATCATGATGTCAAGGACTTACTCAATGCTGAAAGCCCCGGTTAAGAGTGAAGATCCTGGAGGAGCTGGGTTGAATGTTGCGCAACCGGTGCTGGAAGTCAAGACAAGGGGCTCCATCAGCATAGCATGTAAGTAGCCATGTGAGTATTTTTTTTCAATCTACAGCTATTATCCTTTGATGTCCAGAGAGATCCTAGAAAATTATACGGAATATTCAATTTGCATTAAATTATGTAGATGCAAATCGAATTTCCTGGCCAAATTTGAGTGAACTACCAAGTTTGAATTTTTGTTACTTGCTCATCACTAGTCCAAGATAATTGACTTTCTCATCATTTTTACAAACCTCTGTCTTACTTTACGACGACTGGGCTTCAGCAGGAGCCATGCCCCACCGCCCCGGCTGGAACGCTTAGGTCCTTTCCTTAGGCTAAGCTCGGCCACCATTTGAAAATGAAAAGGATCAGGAGGAAATCATATCCTGTTTCTACAAGAAAGGGGTTTTTTTCAGTATCTACTGATTTTTTCAGTTTTTTTCTTTTACTAATAATTTCCAGGCTTAGTATTTCTTAGCTAAAGAAATGTCAGTTCACACTTGTCACTTGAACAATCTATTTGACTTAAAAGTTTAATTGTCATTCCTTCAAATTTTTGCAGCAAACGTCTTGACATGTTGAAGCTCGAATGTAGTCTGGCTTCCCGTCTGCATTTGTTTTCATCCCTATCTCCTTTAAAATGTTCTTCTGCCTGGAGGCAGTCTTTTAAAAATGTCTATTTCCCTTTTACATAGAAGAAGCAGTCCCTGAGGTTCGCTCGAAATAACCTATAGGCACTTCATGTGCCACTATAATGTGCCCCCTGAGGCCCCATATTTTCCACTAGATCCAATGTCATTTAAAGGAGTTGGCCACGTTCTGGTAAAATTTCTAAAAATCAGTTGTGTATGGACACAGAGGAAAATAAATACCCTTATATCCTACTCCTGCGCATGTTCTTTCTCACCTCTGGTCCACAGTTCAGCACTTAAGATGGTGCTTACGCAGATACAGGGGACTTGTACTGGCGGAACAGGGGCTCCTAAGCTGGCCCTCAGACTCGAGACACTGCGCTGTCCCTTATCTCAGAAATAGGCTTGATGGTAGCCAGGTCCGATCCCCAGCGTGACTCTGACTCCTGTCCGAGCCCTGATCTTACTCACCCCCAACCAGGGAGTGGGCCAGAAACCCAGTAACAAAACCCCACAGAAACGACATGGACAATGGAGAATGAAAACTCGTACACACTGCACTCAAACGCAAAGGAGAGACAATATGTGTACAAGGGAATAAATAAAAGGGTAGGAAATAAAAACACAACAGGGGAGCTTTCACACCACGCAGAAAAGCAACTGTAGATCACCATAAACTGGATAACCACTGAGACCGGAATCGCTGGAGCTACGCTGAAGCTATCTTCAGTGGTCTCCTAACACACTTCCCAGCCTCAGATAGAAAGAGATCAGCTGTGAATGGTGATCAGCGACCTGACTCTCAGAAGAGTTGCACACTGATCCAAAAATAATTAACTCTTGCACGTCTGGGAGCAGTGAAATAACTTAGCCGACACCCGGCAGAGCTGAGCACTTAATAAGAGAGAGCAGGTTGCCTGTCGGACTGTCTGCAGTGTGAAGAGTCCGACGTCGTAGCTGTAATCCATAAGTTCGGATCCGGACAGTGCATTACAAGACTCTGCAACCTCCAACCTCTTTTATAAGAAAGATAAAACTACATCTGTCTCCAGGTTTTTGCCATGTAATCTGAGAGCAGCATAACGTAGAGACACAGATTCCAGCAATGTGCCACTTATTGGGCTGCTTAGTGTAATTTTTAAAAAATCATTGTTTTATCAACAGGAGATCATCATCATTAGAGGACTAATAAACCTGCTGCCATGTAATCCAATCACTCCCCAAGTAATATTTTACAATTAAGACCTCCTGGTCAAAACGTGCCAACATGATTTTTCCCCTCTATATTAATGACCAATTTTAATGGAATTTAAATAAGAAAACATTTTATGGTATCACCAGATATTTTCTTTTTTTTTTTACTTGAAAAGTTGGACTGACTAGAGAAACCTTGGGTGTGTCCAACACTATAATGCTAACTTAAAGGTGTAGCATAAGACAACCCCAATTGGAGCCAAATACATGTTTGTATTTTTTATCGGGTGCTTCACACATAATCTATTCTCTCTTGTGTCATGGTGACTATGGGATAGCAGGGAACCGGGGCTCCTAAGCTGTCCCTCAAACTAGGGGGCCCCAAGCTATCCCTAATCCCAGGGATACTCCTGAAGGTGGAGAGGCCTGAGTCTCCTTCCTTGCCCTACCCCTGACTAATCCTGATCTTGTTCCCCCTCCACCCAAAGAGGGACGGGACAGGAGTGTGATCAAACCAACAGATGTAGACAGACAAGGGAAAATCAAAATTCTATAGCGCGCACAAACACAGGTAAAGACAATAACAGATATTCAGGAGGAAAACAAGCTACAAAACAACAGGGGTTAACTCCACAACTGCACCAAACAATAAGTACAACGATCTCCAGAAAGTCTGGGACACCACATCTCACAGAGCAACAAAAACAAACTATAGCTGGCATGAGTAGAAGGTTTCCACCAGCATAAATAGGAGGTAAGGAGACGTGATAGGCCTCCCCACAACATGTGATCAAAAGGAGCAAGCAGAGCATCAGAGATTAACACTTTCTAGCCTGCCTATGAATCATCACACAGCAGGTCGATGCCTGAGTCTGCCTCTGATACCAGACACCAGAGAAACTATTGGACGGAATGTCAGAATCTGCAATCTGAACTGAGCCCAACGTCGCTATCAAAGTGTAGACTGGATGAAAAACGGGTTTAAAAACTGCGCTAGGAAACCACGAGCAAGGATGTAAATGAATATTTTTCTTTTATTTAGATAATTCCAACGCGTTTCGGAGACCCATCTGTCTCCTTCCTCAGGGAAAAAGAATCTGAAGAAGAATGAATGAAGATTCTTTTTCCCTGAGGAAGGAGACAGATGGGTCTCCGAAACGCGTTGGAATTATCTAAATAAAAGAAAAATATTCATTTACATCCTTGCTCGTGGTTTCCTAGCGCAGTTTTTAAACCCGTTTTTCCTCCAGTCTACACTTTGATATCCTTTGCTCAGACATGGGGCCGCTGCTGAACCACTAAAGCACTCATCCACGTTCTCTAAGGGGTTGTGACTGGCACAACCCAGCCAGGTGAGTGTGTTTTAACCCTTTTTCCCTCTGCCCTGTAAATCGGGTAAGACCCTATTGCGCCTTTTCTCTCCTACTACAGCTTCTCCCAACGCCGCTATGACAGTCGGCAACGTTTGTGCAAAACTCCGTGTGACATCTTGATGATGTATGATGATGATAACAAAGGTTACTGTTGACCTCAGAATCACCTTTTCTGTTGCCCGCCAGAAGCCTTATAATAACTAAAAAACAACATACAATCTATAATATTCTCAAAAAATGGCCATGTGAAGCAAACTTTGTATTCAAAACAAAATATAGTGTTCACCACCCAGAATGGTGTTTCTAGTCGAATGGGCAGAACCTCCCATTGGGTTTGGGTAGAAAGACATCTACGCTCGGCTATAAAATGCTTGGTGCACACCGGAGAACAAGAGCCATAATGAACGGGAATTATTTTTGAACACACGTCAGCTGTAGAAGAATGTATTTTAGGATCCTGCCGAGTTTTACACGGCAAAACCTCTTGAGAAAAATACCTGCAGGTTTTTAAACAGTGGGCTTCTTATTTCAACTTTAAATTGCATAAAGGATAAACATGCTATTTTTCTTCAAGATTTTTGAATAAAAATGAGTCTTTGTCTGTTTCGGTGTAAAATCAGTAAAACGCGTTAAGTAATTCAAGTTTGGTAAACATTTAAAGTGGCAATGAGGATGGGTGAGATCTGTTACAATGGCGTTCTATTAGATGGGAAAATAGAACGCAGCATCACCGGGAACACCCACTGGACTCTGAACTTGCAGCTCCACAAGCAAACATGTCAGGTCTAGAAAATTAGGCTATGTGCCCACGGGAGAAAGTAACTGCGGATTTTGCTTCGGAAAACTCCCAGATTTTCTAGATTTTTCAGATAAATCCGCGGGTTTACGCAAGTACAGACACTCCCCATGTTATCCTATGGGATTTGGGGAGTGCTGAATCAATGCTGCAGTATTTGCAGCTAAATAATCAAAATATTTTGTATAAACTCACTATTAAATATTCATAAATATCAAAAAGCCTTTAAACGAGAAACCATACAGGGTTCAAAATAAAGGGGATGGTGACCATTTCATAATAAAATAATGTTTTTATTTCAATTGTTAAAAATAACATATGTTGAGTATTCATAGAAAATATAAGATTGGATCAGATTCACAAAACTATTAGCAGCAGTTTGTCAGGTTATAAAAGTGCTTAGTGCAATGACCAATCATGTATATATATATATATATATATATATGTATATATATATATTTATATATATATATATATCAATTGATTATATATAACATATAAATAACAAAGTGCCAAGTGCAAAAATAATATTAAAATAATGAGAAGTTATATATAATATTAGATATAAGGTATAGTAAATAAAGCCTAACAATGTAAAGTGCTGTGAAGTGCAAATTGATTAGGGATTTAGTATACCTTTAAATTGGTCAGAGAAGTCCTGCGTGCGGCTATGCCCCGACGCACGTTTTAAGTCTCAGGGCATAGCACCCCTCAAGCACCCCCTGAGGAAAAGAGCGCTAGAAACGCACGTCGGGGCATGTTCCCGCAGGTTTACTGCAACAATTACGCAGAAATACCGCAGCAATGGATAGCTGCGGATTCCGGGGAGATGCTGCGTGAACCTGCGGAAATACCTGCAGAAAAGTCTACAGTTACTTTCTCCTGTGGGCACATGGTCTAAAAGTATGACAATTAATTTTCTTGCTGGTCATGTTGCAAGGCACAATAAAGGGTTATATATTAACTTATAGGGTAGTGTAACATGTATGGGCATTATAGGGTGGCACGGCAGTGACAAATGGAAAACAGTCCATATAAAGTAAATAAGAGGCTTTTATTTGCAGCCAGAGAATTGAAAACAAACATACAATACAAAACAATAAACACTTGACCGTGTAGGCACTTACTAACATATATTACCGTGACTCACACAACCAGGGGCGCTTGCGGGGCTTGGATCTCCTGTCACAGGTCTTTAGTTTGCACTATCATGCATGTCCACCTCACAACATAGCATGTTACTCCTCAGGCTGTCTCCCCCTCACTGAATGACTTCTTCAGCCTTTTGTGTGGCAATAATTAGGCAAGTTCCCTCAGGTGAGCAGATAGGCTGCTGCACCAATATCTTGCCTAGGTTAACTTTCTTGGAGAGATATACACTCCATCCAGTATTATTCCTGTCGGATGATAACAGTAGATACTCAAATTTGGCCAAGAATTTGATTTGCATCAAATGTGCCCCAATACGTTTTGGACTAAAAAGAAAAAGAGAAAAAGCGCTGCAGGTTTGTTACCACCAATATATGGGAGTGTATATGCTCTCCTGCCTGGATTGTAACTTGGCACAGCTCCGTATATGTAAGACTGAGGAGGAGCTGCTGCTCTGACGGATGACCCACACGCCGGTGGGAAGAAATGTATTCAAACCAAACTTGAAAAAATAAAACTGATTCCAGGCGCTACTATAGAGTGAAGACAACCTGATGAAGAAGTCAGCCTGGTATCGAAACTCGTTGCATGAATAAAAATCCAAAGAACATGCACCCTTGTCTTCAGACTGTGGCAGTGCCAGGGAACCACCATTTTTTCTGTTTTGGTGTTACTGTTTTAGGGTTTGTGGTCTTTTTAGAAAAAATACTAACTTTGCTGCTCATTTGTTACGGTGTTAGTTATAGTCTCCCATCCAGTTGTCTCTAGCTTCAAGTTCTCCAAGGTAGACAATGCTCTACATGGTACGTGAAGCTGGAGGTTTCTTCTAATAGGGCCAAACGGGGGAGCTACAGTAGTGAGATAAGTGAGCAGCCTAGTTTAGCCCTGAAAAATGGCAACAAGTCAGCCATCACTTCAAATTCATAAGAAGCAAGTCAAAATATTTTTTTGGGGAAAATTTAAGACAAACTCTGGATCTGAAGGCTTTTTCACCACCGTGAGGATCTGGTACTGTATGAGCCTAGGACCTGGCTGCACAGTACCTCCCTCTTTTTCTTCCCTGTAAATCATAAGGGAGGAAACCTATGGAGCCTCTGGCACTCCAACTCTATTCCCTCCCCAGCACCGCCTCTTCCTGCTTGACTGATGGCTCCTTTTCCTAAAGTCACACAGCATAGAGGCTTTCAGTCAAGAAAGGAGGAGGCAGCACAGGACAAAAATAAATTGTTACTCAGTACTGGAGGAATGGACTGGCCATGTAAAGGTATTGCTTGTCTTTAAAAGTAGAAATAGTTTTGGGGGGGAAATCTTGCTAGTACCTTCCTAAATGTGAAACTAGAAAAACAATACAGAAATCAGCCAACCTCATCAGAACCTTTCAAAAGCTGCCATGGGTCACAGGTTCTAGTACATTCTCCCTTGCCACCAGGTTACCCGTCTTAGAAATAACGTGGTAGGTAGGGGCCATGTTAGAGATATTGCATTGTGGACCTGGATACAGTCTTGTTGATCTATTTCATATTGCCATGATGACTTATGGATAGCAAAGAACCTGGTCTCTTAAGCTGTCCATCAAGATAGGGGACTCTATCTCAGGGATACTCCTAATGGTGCAGATCCCCGAGTCTCTATTCTGGCCCTGCTCCTTTCTGAGAACTAATCCCAGGGAAGGATGGGGCAGAATTGTGTAGAAACCCACAAATAAAGAAAGATAGGGGAAAAAACTAAACTCTGTAACACAGCACTCACACACAATGGTAACAGACAATTAGAGCGTCAGGAGGAAAAACAAGAGCAGGGATGCAGTACAAATACAGGGGTAAAATCCACAACCGCACCAAGCAATGAGCACAACTTTCACCGGAGTCTGGGACACTACACCTCACAGAACAAAAGAGAGAATATATTATAGCTGGCATGGGTTTAAGGTTTCCACCACCATAAATAGCAGAGCAGATGTGATAGGTCTCCCAACAACATATGATTAAAGGAGCAAACAGACCAGCAGAGATTAACTCTTGCTAGCCTGCCTATGAATTAACACACAGCAGGTTGACACCCAAGTCTGCCTGTATTGATTCCAGAGACCAGAAAAACCATTGTGCAGAGTGTCAGAATCTGCAATCTGAATAGAGCCCAATGCCGCCATGACAGTCGCCAAGGTTTGTGCAAAACTTCGTGTGAAACATATATTTGTTGGACATTTCACATTTGTGTCCAGTATTGTGTTAAACCGTGATTTTCAGGATTATAAAAGTGATCTGTTTTTGTTTGTTTTTGAATACAGCACCCCATCAGGTTGGGTTTGGTATTGCAGCTCATTTTATATCACCTGAATTATCAGACAGAGCTAGGGACCACAGTGGTGCTATTTCTGTTTACTAATCACTCAGACCTTTTTCTTTTCTGCCAAAATATTCTTTAAAAAATAAGTGTAAAACTTTGTATTTTTAAGACCAGAATTCTCCATTTTGGAGAGAACAACCACATTTTAGGTTAGGAATTCTTGAATAATTTCCCACAACGTGAACGCCCATCAACCTTCAGATCACAGGCAAAGCGAATGTACGGCAATGTTCTGCAGGATACGCCATTCCCGCATTTGTTCCGTCTCGTTTTCATGCGTCATGTGGCACAACAATAGTATCGACATCTGCACCTTTCCGGAACAGCTGTGCTACAACAGAGCGAATCAATACAGTGCAATAAGATCTAAAGGAATGTCAGATTTATTGCTCGTGTTTAATTAAGGCTGATAGGGTTAACCCTTTAATTATATGGGAGCAACAACAAAATGGCAAAGCTGATTATGGAACCGTTTTTGTAGTTCTTGCTGTTATGCGCACTATAGACCACACATGGTAAATAACGTAAAATAAGGTCTTACTTAAAACTACTATACCTGACACGCCCAATACTTGCACAGACTAGGGGTCTCAGTTGCGCAATCCCTAATGGTCCCTGCGCAGACTGAAACAACCCTAACTGGATGACTCAGATGACCACTTGAAGCTTCACTTCCTAAGCAGCCATCAAGGGTTCCACGTACCTCCTAAGGAATCCTGGGGAAGGTGCAGAGTAAGATAAGGAAAACCAAAAGTTATAATCTGAGAAACACAAGACAAACAGGCTGTAGTCCCAAGCAGGTCCACTTCAGAAATATCACCAGGAGGAAATGGAAGCCCGGGGAAGCTTTAAATAGTTGTACCTGCTGGGTAATAGGGCAGAATAAATTACAGCATTGGAAACACTTGTTGGCAGAAAGGCAATGAACACACAGTTTCCACACAGAGACAAAGTGTTCAGAACCAGGACAGTGACCGAACCTCACTGTGGTTCAGTGGAGAGGGAAATGGACCACAGCACAAGAGGCTGCCAGATCAAATCTGAGGCATAACACTTGTTTTTTGTAGCAATGGTTTAGAGCGCTCGGTAGAGGGAGTGCTCCTCTGTATGGAAGAATTGGGAGGGATAGATGCTGGCAAACAATTGGCCAACAGCTATCTATTGTGTATGGGTGCTTTACCTTTTTTTTGCACTTTCCGCCAGTGCAAGAAAGTCAGTCTACCCATGTACATATTTTATAATGGACATGTCCTACTAAAATCAACCGGTTTGGCCAACTTTAGTCTTATGAATATGCCTAGCCTAAGATTTTAGTTTGGAAAAAAAATTACAAATGTGAGGATGAACAGTCCCATCACAGTCCCAGCAATCCTCTACTGAATCTAGATTCTATTAAAATCATTGACCCAAAGGTGAGTGCTTGCGCTAGGGAAAGTGGAGCAGGGTCACCTCCTAAACTCACCCAAGACTGATTCCTGCACTCCCTAACAGCCTTATATGGGTTCCTTTACCCCATCACCATTCGCGTGGCTTTCCCTGTCTTTCCCTGGGCTCAGCCCTGTATAGTGCGCAGGGCAGCAGAAACACTAGTCCCATTCTAAGTTAGAGACACAGAGAGGATAAGACAGACAGGTGTAAAATAAATAGCAATCATACAAAGCACTCCAAATAACAAGAGGTAATAATGAGGAACGGACCAGAGGGGAAAACCAAATGAGGACTAAGGAAGAGAAACAACTCAACTTTCACCCATCAAATGTTCTTAGAATGGTTTCCTGGTCCTCAGCTCATAGGTTCCCTCTAGAGGCAAGAATAGCAGAAACAATAACCAGCGATTACCTGGACTAGGAGAGAAGTCTCTATAGCAGAACTAATTATCACTAGAGAACAGCTGACTATAGTTTTCATTCAGAGTTCAGGAGACGAGAGGATCTACTGGGATGAAACTAAAAGGAAGGAGATTTAGATTAGACATTAGGAAAAACTTTCTGACAGTGAGAACAGTCAGAGAGTGGAACAGGCGGCCACGGGAGGTAGTGAGGGCAATTAGAGAGTGATACAGGCTACCACAGGAGGTAGTGAGGGAAGTCGTAGAGTGGAACAGGCTTCCACGGGAGGTAGTGAGGGCAGTCAGAGAGTGGAACAGGCTACCACGGGAGGCAGTGAGGACAGTCAGAGAGTGATACAGGCTACCACAGAAGGTAGTGAGGGAAGTCGTAGAGTGGAACAGGCTTCCACGGGAGGTAGTGAGGGCAGTCAGAGAGTGGAACAGGCTACCACGGGAGGCAGGGAGGGCAGTCAGAGAGTGGATTAGGCTACAACGGAAGGCAGTAAGGGCAGTCAAAGTGAAACAGGCTACCACAGGAGGTAGTAAGGGCAGTCAGAGTGAAACAGGCTACCACGGGAGGCAGGGAGGGCAGTCAGAGAGTGAAACAGGCTACCATGGGAAGCAGGGAGGGCAGTCAGAGAGTGGACTAGGCTACAACGGAAGGCAGTAAGGGCAGTCAGAGTGGAACAGGCTACCACAGGAGGTAGTAAGGGCAGTCAGAGAGTGGAACAGGCTACCACGGGAGGCAGGGAGGGCAGTCAGAGAGTGGATTAGGCTACAACGGAAGGCAGTAAGGGCAGTCAAAGTGAAACAGGCTACCACAGGAGGTAGTAAGGGCAGTCAGAGTGAAACAGGCTCCCACGGGAGGCAGGGAGGGCAGTCAGAGAGTGAAACAGGCTACCATGGGAAGCAGGGAGGGCAGTCAGAGAGTGGACTAGGCTACAACGGAAGGCAGTAATGGCAGTCAGAGTGGAACAGGCTACCACGGGAGTTAGTGAGCTCTCCATCAATGGAAATCTCCAAGCAGAAGCTGGATAAACATATAGTTGGGAAGATTTAAGAAAACCTGTACTCGCAGGGGATTGGACCCAATGGCCCTTGAGGTCCCTCTACCATTCTATTATTCTATGACTTAACCCTAGCAGCTTTGGATAAAGGAGAATCTGCACAGCCAGCAGTATTAACCTGAGCAAGTGTGTATGAAGCCCTGTGCTGTGATCTCCTGACACTAGAAATAGGAGGGACCACTCTCTGTTGTGGTACCCTCATGACCGTCCCCTGTAATACCACACACTACCTGTAGTCAGGTGCGGTGCTGTTTTTGGAAGAAAAAAAATTAGCCACCTTCAATAATAATTTGTACTGCGCTACATCTCAATATTTCAAACCGCCGCAGCTGAATGGTCAATGACTTCCTAGGGAATATTTGATGGAGACATTTAAGAAGATGCCATATATATGTAAGAAAAAAAATGACTCTATCTTCTGGTTGCTTCTTATTGTTTCACGGGAGGAAATTCCTGAGGCTACAGATTCATCAACTCCCCAGAGACTATCACAATGTCTCCATTAATAACATCCCAAACTCCCATTTTCTCCTTCTTCTTATAAAGCGCGCATGGTTTTATGCATAAGTCCCAGGTTTAATGGGATTTCCATTGCTCCCCCGGTGGATGTCTTGAGATGAATTTCCTCCGAACGTTCATTGTACAAGCTCCTGCTAGAAACGGTAAACAAATTGCCACTATGGTTTTTTGATAAACTAATCTAGGCCACCGGCAGAAAGCCGCGATATAAAGTAGAACCGCTAACATAATGATATTGAGATGAGAAAAAATATAAAAAAAAAGAGGTCAAATCCCGGCACCAACATCCCTCATTGGAAATTGTTTTGGTGCCGTTCCGAAATAATTTATTATGGGTTTTTTTACGTGTTTTTTTTCTTTTCTGTCTTTTGCATCAGTTTTATTTACAGCGGGAAATAAGTAAGTAATGGCTTCTTTTATGCCATGTTGACTGCACTTTCTAAAAAAAAAAAACGAAAGTTCCGAGCCAAAAGTTCCTGACGGGCAATCAATAATACTAATAAAAATCCGATAATATTTTTTTCTCGCTTTTTTGCAGAAATGAACAACTTGGTTCCTTTGCTAAAAAAAAAAAGAAATCAACAGTCGGAGATAATTTAAGGAACATTGAAAAAGGGAAAAATAAGACATTTAATGGCGGATAGAAAATATGTCCTTTATTTGTGACTTGTTTACGCTACTAATCAGGTGTCTTTATGGGTTTTAGATATAATATACGGGCACTTTCTGTCACCGGGACGGGCAGAGCATCAATCCCTTTTATGCCTCCATTTGTTCCCTTACAGAATGTTCTGTGCCGTCGTACATCGACCAGAGCGGATTCTGCTTGAGGCGAAAATATAGAAAAAAAAGGAAAAAAAAATATAATCTTCAATGTAGAGTGTTAAAAAACACATCCTACAGAATTATTTTACATGTTCCCCTATTGACACGAGTGTGTCTGAGCCTGATGTGATCTCGAGGGAAATATGAGATCAGAAGGTCACAGCGTGTTGTTAATCGCAGCTTATCGTTTAGCCTAAGTTGGAGCGAATTTAATTCCTTCCAGTATGGAAGGGGTTAAGGTTCATGTCTATCCTGCAGTGATCTAACACGTAGTTGTAATCTCAGCTGCAGCCACTCCTTTCTGCTATAAGTATCCGCTGCTCACTCCTCCCTATGCCGGCTATAGCTCACACCTATGCTGTCCACTTGGAAGGAGCCAGTCTCTATAGAACACTGAGGTGTGCCTTCACTTGCAGCTGAGAAGTTCTTGCTGGAGTCTTATTTCTTGTGATGAACAAGAGAAGTGGAAAAAGCCAGCAACTATCTTAGAAAAACTCTGAAGCTTTATTGTGAAAAATCCATAAAAAACATACAGTGGATAAAAAGCTCAGCGCATAGACAAGAGTTTACGTGTTTCAGGCCTAACATAGAACTGGCCCTTAATCATTCTATGTTAGGCCTGAAACGCGTAGACCCTTCTCTACATGCTGAGCTTTTATCCACTGTATGTTTTTTATGGATTTTTCACAATAAAGCTTCAGAGTTTTTCCAAGAGGGTTGCTGGCTTTTCCACTTCTCTTGTTCATCGCTATTACACCAGGATCCAGCCTGATGTGCCGGGCACCATCCACCATTTGGGATACATATAGGTCTAGGTGAGCTGTGATTACATTATTCTTTTTGTTATTTCTTGTGTCTTTCCCCGCCTGTTTGTCTTTCCTACCTCATGATGTCTTATTGCAGTGGCGAGATTAGTATCTCACTCGCCTTGGGTACTCAGGGTGAGTTCAGGGCCAGCGAGGGCCCAGGCTAGTGATCGGTGCATGGGGGGGGAGGACCTGTTTAGGGACATTAGGGAGTGCAGGGATCAGCCTCCAGTAGGAGGTGTCCACGCTCCCCTCTCCCTAACACCAGGGCCTTCCATTGTATCGTTCCCTCTGTGTTGTGCCACTCATCAGGTGTACTCTCAGACCTGGCTCCACAGGTGCAGTCACACCAATATGGAATCTTCACTCTTCCTTGTAAAAAGGACTAGGTGAAGATACCTCTGTATTACATCATATCACAATACAGAGGTAGACAGAGGTATCTTTTTAACACATACTTTTTTATGATTTACCTTTTTTGTTGACATTATACTCAGTTGTATGTGGTTTTCCCCTTATTTTCCTTCATAGTTCGTTTTCTTTTCTTTCATCACACGTCACACTATCTCCCATTTTCTTTGTTGATTTTTCCTATTCTAGCCAGTGACTTGTGCCCTTAGTAAAAATGGTGATTTTGAAATGGCTATCCGGGCCCTTGAGATAGGTTTTGTATGATTGGCGACCTTCCTAGGATGGTGCCCGTGATTATATATATACTATATATATATATATATATATACATATATATATATATATATATATATATATATATATATATATGTATAAAAGGAAGAATATATCTTTGTACCGTGTTAGCCAGTAGAGATAAAAAAATTGTTTAAAAGAACAGAGAGTCCTCAGTGGTTGATACCTTTTAATGGCTAACTGAAAAGATGGTAATAATTGCAAGCTTTCGAGACTACTCAGGTCTCTTCTACCATGCCTGATGAAGAGACCTGAGTAGTCTCGAAAGCTTGCAATTATTACCATCTTTTCAGTTAGCCATTAAAAGGTATCAACCACTGAGGACTCTCTGTTCTTTTAAACAATTTTTTTAAAAGGAAGAAGGAACATCCAGCTCTTCAGGCGAGGAAAGCCATTGTCTTTATTTTAGCATGCAGACAGCGGATGACATGACCAGCACAGCACTACGCGTTTCAGTTGAAACAATCTTTCTTAATCATGAGCTGGATGTTCCTTCTTTCTTCTATTTGCAATATCGGGCTGTGGCAGTGCCTGTCCGTGCTCCAGGGAGAGGCCAGGAGTGAGCGTGTACATAAATTGATATATATATATATATATATATATATATATATATACAGTGTGTCCACCCATATCCTGTCCACCGCCATTAACTTGAGAACGGCAGCAGCTATAGGCATAGAGGTGGTGTCTAGGTATAGTAAAGTAGCCATGCACTATGCAATAAAACCACCTATAGCGCCACCTGGTAGAAAACAACAGAGTTAGCATTTTTATCTCGAAAACGGAACAAGAGAGAGGAAAAAAGTGAATTACAAAACTGTAGGGCATCATCAATTCAATACGAATCGACACTTTGCATACAGAAATGCTATGATTAGAACGTATAAAACTCACAAGGCTGCGGACCTTCCTACAAGTCTGTTATGATCCGGAACCATGGAAGAGCACCACAATTATTGGCAAAAGGTGACAAGAGCATTGGCAACTAATTTGGCTGCCATCCCCTTACTAACCATCACAACTAGAAGTAGCCGAGGGGTGAACTAACATCCTGTGCACCGCGAACCCAGCCGGAGAACTAACTATCCTAAAGGTAGGAAAGATGAATAACTCTCTGCCTCAGAAAACAGACAAGAATAGCAAGCCCCCCACATTCAAAGACTGCGGTGATATAGGAAAACACAATACACAGGTAGATGACAGGATTAGCAAAAGGTGAGGCCCCCGCTGACTAAAATAGGAAAGGACAGGAAAGGGACTGATGGTGGCCAGAGAAAAACCCTGCAAAATACCAACTTCCTGATAGTACAAAAAGGACCTCAGATCGCACGATCTGAACTCCGTCCTATACCAGGTGCCCTTTTCATACCAATGAACAGAAAACAAGAATCATAACAAAGTCAACAAGCCACAAACACATGGACCCAAAGGAGCTATACTCCACACAGAACTGCAGGGAGTTCCTCAACAATCCACTGAGGGGGAAAATCCCTGCAAGCAAATAACCTGAAACCAACCACAGCAAATGACAAACCCAGATAAACAAAAGAACCAGACAAAAATAAAGAGCAAGCACTTATCTGGAGTAGATGTGGTGTAGAGCAGAATTAAGCAGGCTGAAGATACAAAGAACAACTGACATCCGGCAACAGCCTGCAATCAGACCAGGATTTAAATAAGCAGAGAGTTAGCAAAGGAAACACCCACTGCACAACACACCTGGTCCAAGTCCAAACCATTTCTGGCCACCAGAGGGAGCCTCCCAGCAGCCAAAACATAACTAACATTCACAACACAAGTCATTGGGTATGGTGGCTGTGTGGAGTGGCCTCCACGCTCACCTGACCTGACCCCATTGGACTGCTTTCTGTGAGGTCACATCAAACAGCAGGTGTATGCGACCCCTCCACCAACATTGCATGACCTACGACAACGTATCACAGATGCTTGTGCAAACGTGTCACCTACCATATTGCACAACGTGCAGCAAGATACAGTATGCTGTCCAGAGTCCAGATGTGCATTGCAGCTGACGGGGGCCACTTGCAAGGTGTCGATTCGTATTGAATTGATGATGCCCTACAATTTTTTAATTCACCTTTTTTATCTCTCTCGTTCCGTTTTCGAGATAAACATTTTTTAATCTGGTGTAAAAGCCGCAGTTCTCCCGACTGCGGTGATGTTTTTCTCTTGTCTCTGCACCTTTTTGTTCCTGAGATATGACCTTTTTTCCCCCTGCACATAAATCTGGGGTGGGCTTAAGTCAACTGGGTGTGGTCATCAGGCAGACACCCATAGGACAGAGCTGGGGACCACTCTCACTTGACTAACAAGACTAGATTTATACACAGGGCCATATCTCAGGAACAGAGGGGCGCAGAAACAAGAGAAAAACATCGCCGGATTCAGGAGAACAGCGGCATTTACACCAGGTGAAAAAAAATTACACATTTATGGAGGTGACAGGTCCTTTTAAAGGGGTTGTCTACCTTTTATTTTTTTTCTAAAATAAAGTTCAGCACACTCACTCACTGGTTCCCCACTACTCCTTTGTAGCTCAGGTAGCATCCCACTTCAGTCTCTTTACATTGTCTTCCAGTAGACAATGACATGTGACCGCTGCAGCCAATCAGTGGTCACCATTGCTACAAGAGACTAAAATGGCGACAAAGTCGATCTTGGCGGGCTAGTTTCCCTGTGATCATGTGATCACCATACCCAATCTGTTACTAATTTTACTTTGGGCAAAAAAAATATATATATTTACTCAAGTTTTTATTCATTTTTTTTCATACACCTTTTTGTTTGTACCAGAAGCTTTATCATATTTGACTGATTTCTTGACATGGTCATCGTAATGCGTGGCAGGCAGTCGGATTACCGCACCGATGCTTCAGCCACAGGACTGGGGATTCACGCCGTCCTCCGTCTATCTGACAGTGATTGGAAACAATACAATTTTCCAGGTGGTTGGGCATTCACCGGTCATGGATAATTTGATCAATACTCAAAAGAAACAGAAAATACGTAGCAAGTGCAATGTTACAGAAGAGGGATTGGGCGGATTTTTTTGCAATAATTGGTGATAAATTGAAAAACTCAAGTGCTGGAAAACTTCGGACTACATCTACCGTAGACTTATTTATTAAAGTGACATACTAGGCAAAACTCTGAATTTCAAGGGGTTGTCCAGCGATAACAAGTTATCATCTATCTATAGGATAAGTGATCACATCAATCGGTCGGGATTTAACTGCCCCCAATGGACAGAACAAGGAACCAGGATGGACCGTCAGTGCGCATTCCCAACCATTTCTCCATTCTCTATGGAGCTGCTAAGTGCACTCATCTTTTTCCAAATGATTGGATTGGCCAATGAGCATCTGACCTGATAGTCCATTTTGGAACAGCTATAAAACTGCCCCATTCTGCTGATCTGTGCGGGGCCCCACCAATCAGTAAGGCCGCTTTCACATTGCGTTCCTCTCACCGTTCAGTGGTCCCATAGTGGCTTCTGTCCAAAGCCCCCGCAAATTGGGTTTCCGATGTATGCACCGATGAGGGCCACTGACTACAATGGTGCAGACGGATCAGTGCTCTGGTGCGGATGGTGCAGATCATGTGCTCTGTCGTGCATCATTTTTGGGGGTATATGATTACTGGAGACGGACACCCAGATACAGTCTACTATGTCTGTGTGTCCGCCTCCAATAGGCGTATCCTAAAATGGTGCACGACAGAGCACATGGGGACTCCGTCTGCACCAGTATAGTCCATGGCCCCGTCGGCACATATGTCTGAAACCCATTTTTCAGAGAGCTTGGATGGAAGCCCCAATGGGACCACTGAACGGGCAGAGGAACACAGTATCTCCAGTCCTGCAAATAGGTGATAACATGTTTTCACCACTGGACAACCCCTTTAAGGCTTTGTTCCAGGGCTTATTCCTGCAAAATTGTGAATCTATGTAAACCTGAAGCTTTCAATACAATACTGGTCCAGAATGAGACACTTTGCCATCAAAGTATCTCAGTAGCACGATGCAGAGTTCTACTGTTTTATGTATACAGCTACTATGCAGACTTATGAGTCACCATGATTATAAAGCACAAAATAAACTCCTGTGTAGTCTGATCCTGCAGTCATGTGTTACTCCATTTCCCTGCCCCTTGCTTAGATTTTGAGAATAAGGAAGGGAGTAGTGTGTGGCCGGAGGGTCAGACTACACAGGGTTTGTTTGAGGTCTGTAGCAATGGAAACGCATGGTTCTGTGTTACTGCTGCATATAGTGATGATTGGACCCTTGGATGTTCAGGTTCCCGGGTTTGGCCGGACTTTATAAAAAAGTTTGGTTGGGTCCCAAACTTGACACCAGACACTAAACCCCATATAAGTCAATGGCAACTTGAACTTGTGTGCTGTAAAATGGCTATAAAATGTTTGTATTAAGGGCTAGGGGCGGCAAAAGGAAGCAGAACAGGGGCAATAGCCCTGAAATCAAATGTGGATAGGGAATAAAAGACATATGGTCCCATCTCTTTTTGATAACCAGCGTGATTAAAGCAGACAATTGTGGGCTGCAACCCTCAGCTGTCAGCTTTACCTTGGCTGGTTATCAAAAATAGCAGGGATCACTTATATTATTTAAATAAAACATTAAATAAATGCTGTGGGCTCTGCCCTAGCTTTGATAACCAGCCACAGGAATGCAGACTGCGGGAGCTGGTACTATAAGACTTGGAAGGTCCATGGTTATTGGGCCTTTCTCAGCCTAATAATATTAGCCCACAGCCGCCCCAGAAGTGGTGCATCCATTGGATGTGCCAATTGTGGCGCTTTGCCCGACTCTTCCCGATATCCCTTGTCCGGTGGCAATCGGGATAATACTTGTGGGTGGTTGATGTCAGCTGTCAATTGACAGCTGGTAATCAATCCCTGGTGTTAGCAATGGAGAAAGATCTATCAGACAATCCTGTTACTTTCCCAGTAAGTAAAGAGTAAAAAAAACACACAAACACTGGGGAAAAAAAGTTCATTTGTATAAACACTCAGCCACACTCCCTCAATTACCAATTTATTCGTAAAAAATCCTTGATATTGCGATGTACTTTAATTGGTGAATAAAGACTCCCCCACACTCCCTCGTACACCAATTTATTAATTAAAAAGAAATCCTGTACATTCCGACGTAATACAAAGAGTAATGTCCCACAACATCCTTCGATTCATACGGTGCGTCGTTCTGATAATTTTCTCATAATGACGCTCCATAGGTCATTACCAGGTCAGCAACAGAATATCTCACGTTCATACCTGCTGCTAACCGGCACTGATCTATGGAGTGTCATTATGAGAAAATTCTCGAAATGATGCACCATAGGAATCAATGGGCATCATGGGACATTAAACCATTGGATTTCTTTTTAATTAATAAATTGGTGAGTGAAGGAGTGTGGGGCAGTCTTTATTCACCATTGGATTACGTCAGAATATGACATTTTTTTAATTAATAAATTAGTGAATGAGGGCATGTGGATAAGTCTTCATTCAAACAAACTTTTTTTTTCTTGTGTCTTTCTTTTTTTTTTTTAACTCTATACTTACCAGGTTAGTAATGGGGGTGCCTGATAGACGCCTCTCCATTACTAACCCCTGGGCTTGATGAAAGCTGTCAATTCACAGCTGACATCAACCCCACTACTATTACCCTGATTGCCACCTCACCACGGCAATCGGGGGGTGGTAGGTAAAGTGCCAGAATTGGTGAATCTAAAGGATGTGCCACTTCTTGGGTGAGTGTGGGCTGCTATTTTTAGGCTTCGAGGGGGCAAATAACCATGGGACTTCCCAGCCTGATAATACCAGCCCCCAGCTGTCTGCTTTACCATGACTGGTTATCAAAAATGGGGGGGAACTGACGTCATTTTTTTAAGTTATTTATTTAAATAATTTATAAAAATTACCACTATTTTTTCGAACCAGTCAAGGTAAAGTAGATAGCTGAGGGTTGCAGCCCGAGGTTGTCTACTTTACCTGCACTGGTTATCAAAAAATAGGCGGGAGCGCATAATTTTTTTTTCTTTATTTACAACAGTGTACAGGTAACGTCTGCATGCAATAAAGCTCATTGATTGACTGCACTGCTGCCTTTCAACAAACTTTATTAACATACGAACAGTACCCAAAATCCAAACTCGGACATGGATTCTTTTTTAAAGTACATGTTTGAGTCCAAGACCCAGTTCAATACCAGTTTGGGTTCACTCATCCTTAGCTGAATGCACAAAATGGTTAATTTTGCTTTAATCAAGGATTGTGCTGAAGAATGTCTTCATTCTTATTTTAGATGCACTGGAACAATATAAGTATTACAGATGTGTATAGACCCTTCAGATTTTTTCTGGTAGGCTTTCTGCAGTCTCAGTCTACCGGCCAGGCTATAAGATCCCAAGTATACACAGTAAGCTACAATCTCATGAGTTTTTCTTTGCATAATATCAATGAAGTCCTAGTATAAAATGATATGCGGTAAGATGAAAGTCTGCTTTGTCAAGGTCATTTATAGATTTTCATAATTTCACTCAACACGGTAAAACTAGGTGTGATCTAGTAATTTGCATTTCCCTTTCTTCTCGGCCCTTGTTTACAATTGCTTGCTTTTATCGGTATATAAACACATCTGTTGTCTGTGCATCAGCTGTAATGTTTGCTCACGAGCTCTCCGGAGCCGTTCTACTCCAATAAATAAATATGGCTAAATCTGGAACGCTGCTCTCCATCCAATCTCTGCTAAATTATAGCCCTGTAACCACAATGAAGCCTTCTATTCATTTCCTTCTTACCATCAATTATTTGTTTATTTTAATTAACTTTTTATTATTTTTTTATATTTGTAAATACAACCAGCCTAAACCACAGCCGGAGGTTTAGGCTGAGTCTACACGGTAACATTTAACTTAGACCCCGTAGACTTTGGAAGAAAATCTTCAGAACCCTAAAGGCCGCTTTACACGCAACAACATCGCTAACGAGATGTCGTTGGGGTCACGGAATTCGTGACGCACATCCGGCCTCATTAGCGACGTCGTTGCGTGTGACACCTATGAACGTCCGCTAACGATCAAAAATACTCACCTTATCGTTGATCGTTGACACGTCGTTCCAATCCCAAATATCGTTGCTGTTGCAGGACGCAGATTGTTCGTTGTTCCTGCGGCAGCACACATCGCTATGTGTGACACCGCAGGAACGAGGAACCTCACCTTACCTGCGGCCGCCCGCAATGAGGAAGGAAGGTGGTGGGCAGGATGTTCGTCCCGCTAATTTCCGCCCCTCTGCTTTTATTGGGCGGCTGCTTAGTGATGTCGCTGTGACGCTGAACGAACCGGCCCCTTAAGGGTGCTTTACACGCTGCGACATCGCTAGTGATCTCATTAGCGATGTGACAAGTCAGATCGCAGATAAGATTTGCCGAGATCGCACATAGGTCATTTTTATAGCGCCGGTCACGTGTGATCTCGGCAAATCGTATGTGCGATCTGGCGTGTTACATCGCTAACGAGATCGCTAGTGATGTCGCAGCGTGTAAAGCACCCTATAGAAAGGAGGCGGTTCACCAGTCACAGCGACGTTGCTAGGCAGGTAAGTCCGTGTGATGGGTGTTAGCGATGTTGTGTGCCATGGGCGGGGATTTGCCCATGACGCACAACCGACGGGGGTGAGTACTTTCACCAATGATATCGCTAGCGATGTCACTGCATGTAAAGCAGTCTTAAGCGGGCTTTACACGCTACGAGATCAATACAGCGATCTCATTGGAGTCACGGATTTTGTGACGCACATCCGGCCGCTGTAGCGATCTCGTTGTGACTCCTAGGAGCGATTTTGGATCGTTGCAAAAACGTCCAAAATCGCTCGTCGTTGACATGGGGGTCCTCTCCTGATTATGGCTGCTGTCACTTGAGCGAAGTTGATCCTCGTCCCTGCGGCAGCACACATCACTACGTGTGACGCCGCAGGAACGAGGAACCTCTCCTTACCTGCTACACACCAGCAATGAGGAAGGAAGAAGGTGGGCGAGATGTTCGTCCCGCTCATCTCCGCACCTCCGCTTTGATTGGGCGGCCGCTTAGTGACATTGCTGTGACGCCGAGCGAACCGCCCCCTTAGAAAGGAGGCGGTTCACCGGTCACAGTGACGTCGCGGAGCAGGTAAGTACGTGTGACGCTGCCGTAGCGATAATGTTTGCTACGGCAGCGATCTTCACATATAGGCATAACGATAGGGGCGGGTGCTATCACGCTCACCATCACTAGCATCGGCTAGCGATCTCGTAGCGTGTAAAGCCACCCTTAAGAAAACCAACTACCCCGAGGCATCCCAACTCTCCCCCGACAGATTATATCAGGGAAAAGAAACATTGGGCACGTTGAATATTAATGTCCAATTATTTTGCCACCATGGGAACGAAACTGCTTGTCATGCTATGTACAGGGAAGTACCAAGCGAGCGGTGAAAGGTAATGGAAGAGGTCCCCTGTCTCTAGAGAAGCAGGAAGATGGTGACCCCTGGCCAAACCTACTACCGGTGCTTGGGGTTCCTCTCCGCTCTTGACAGGTTCCGCACCTATGCGCCGAGCCGGATACCTGACCCGAGATAACCTTAGTGCTGGACCCAAAATAGAGAAAAGTTGGGATGAGCTCTTCATCAACCCCCCTAAATGCTAAATGAAGACACAAGGTGGAAAACTACTTAACCACAGATGACACAGGCAGGCGTTCAGCAAAACTTCAGTAATGATACTACATATGAGAGGAAGCCACCTGCTTGCAACCAGAGCTAGAATGAACTGAAAATATCACCAGCACCAGTCCAAGGAAGAAGGGAGTATTTAAGCACCAATGAAAATACTGATGATCAGCATCTGGGTGGAAGGCGAGCTCCTGCTGGGTCCAAAAAGGGGAGAGAGATGAATCCAGCAGGAAAGCTACCTATTACAATGAATACTAACAGCAGGAACAATAGAAAGTCAGGGACCATTTTGCGCAGCCAAACGCTGTGACCTTCTATAGCCAGAAACCACATGACTGTCTGTAACCCGTGACACACCTGTGACAGCTGCAGCTGGAAGTTTCTAGTTTCTCCCTTCTCCCCATATAAAGATATAAAGGCATGCTCAGCCAAACTGAGCATGCATGTACATAGTTGGGTAGCTATCAGCCAAACAAGTGTTAGGACAACCTCTGTCTACAGTGTATGGGCACATTAAAGAGAACCAGTCAGAAACCTTTACCTCCCCCAAACCATTCCTATGATTGTGTAGCCCTTTAAAAGATAAATCAGTTGACCCCTTTATGACCCCCAAAGTGCTGCTTCAGCAGCAAGAAATTGGGTTTTGAATTTCAGTGTGGAAGTGTAATAAAGTGTGCCGATGCACTTACAGCTCCTCAGTCTCTGCGGTATTTCTGACCTAGCAGCCCCTCCCCTGGATGACTGATAGGTACTCTGCTCTGCTTCATGGTCACTGACCTGTCAATCATCCATGGGAGGTTGCTTCCAGGTAGGAAATACACTGTAAAGCTGAGAAGCTGTAAGTGCGCTGTCACACCCAAATGCATCTACAGAATGAACTTCAAAATGCGATTTCTCCCAACTGAAGTAAAATTTTGGGGTCATAAAATTGTCGACTTGCCTATCTTTTAGTGGTCTACACAGTCATATTAATGGTTTGGAAGGGTTAAAGTTTATGACAAGAAAATCCATCATTTGACATAAATATGTAAAATTTTACATAGGGAAAACGTTGCTGTTCTCCTAATTCGGCATGTTTTTTTTGTTCCTGCCCTCTTAAATTCCCGAGATATGGTCCCTTCTTCCTTGTATGTAAATTTACATTATTATTATATTATTTTGAGCCAAGTAGGAGTGGTCTTCACCTCTTCTCTATAGTCATTCTCTTGAGGACCATATCCAGTTGGGTAATATACTAGATTTGTGTAGAGGGAAGAGGAAACCAAATCTTCGTAACGGAGAAGAGTAAGAGCAAAATATAAACATCGGATTCAGAAGAACAGTGGCATTTGCACAAAGTCAAAATAATTGTGCATTTTTGGCAAGTGACAGGCTGTCACGTCCCCATCGGAGTCCGCTCCTGCGACTTCTGCTCCGATCGCCCAGACGATGCCATGTTCCCACCATGGATAGTACTGGTGATGGGAGAGGAGTCGGTGCCCGAGGTTCTGCGGAGCACTGTGTCACGTCCCCACCGGAGTCCGCTCCTGCGACTTCTGCTCCGATCGCCAGACGATGCCATGTTCCCACCATGGATAGTGGTGGTGATGGGAGAAGAGTCGGTGCCCGTGGCTCTGCGGAGCACAGGCTCCGCTCATCCACTAGGCTGGGTTTCCCTGGAACCTGCAGTACTACTGGCTGACTGTAGGTGGCGTGTGTCTCCCGGCTGAACTGGCCAACATTCACCTGCAGCCAATGGGAAGACACCACACCCTTCTTATTCCCCCTCCTGTCACATGACCACTGCCAGAGATAGTTCTGTTCTCCTGGCTCATGTGCTGTTTGTATTGTGATTCCTGTGCGCTGACCTTGTTTGTGTTTGACTACCCTCCTGCCTGTCGTTTTTGTACCTTGCTGCCAGTTCCGGATTTGACCCCTGCTTTGTCTCCTTACTACACCCTTGCCTGCCGATTCTGTTCCTGTTTTGCATCTCCTGGATTTTGACCCTGCCTGACGACCACGGACTACAGTCTACCACAGGTAGCGATCTCTGAGGCTCTGTGTAATTCCAAATCCCTGTATAGGAGTTAAAGGGTTGCAGAGTTCTTGAGGTCCTGCTTTGTGAGCGGCTTTTCACTAGATTCCCCTTACAGCCAGTCTGAGTCTGTGGCTCCTATCAGGCATTACACAGGCCCTGTTTAAGCCCCATTAATCAACAACATAAAGAGCACTTTATTCTCATCTAAAAATGTGTCTCATTTCAGCAATATTATTATGGTGGTCAGCAGGTTTCGAGGGAAAACTCCTAAAACTAGGCCATATTGCCATGCTGTGTTCAGGTCCAGACGCGTTAGGTGTCATGGATGGCGACATCAAGCTCAGTTCACATTGCAGAGCCTGACAGGCAACCTGATATTCCCTAGTTGTTCAGCTAGAGCCGGGCATCGGCTGTTTCATGTGCTTTGTCCTTCAATCCTGCAGGACTTAATTCCTGCTGAATTGGGGAACTCTGCTAGGACTTCAGGTTGCTAATTACCAATCACAAACGTCTCCTTCCTATATAGAATTCTAGATCTTGCTACTCAGCACCGATTATAGTTTCAGGTTAGCTCCAGCAATTAATGTCTTTGTGGTGATCCAGTCTGTGGTGATCTGTAGTTGTGATTTTGAGTGGTGTGAACATTCCCCTGTTGTGCGTTACTTCCTACCCTTTTCTTTATTCCCCTGTAAACGTATTGTCTCCCCTTTGTGTTTGAGTGCAGTGTGTACGAGTTTTTGTTCTCCCTTGTCCATGTTGTTTTCGTGGAGTTTTGTTAATGTTTTCCAGCCCACCCCAAGGGTGAGGAAGGGGTGGAGTAAGATCAGAGCTCGGACAGGAGTCAGGGTCAGGGTCAGACTTGGCTACCATCAAGCCTACCTCTGAGATAAGGGACAGCGCAGGGTCTTGAGTCTAAGGACCAGCCTAGGAGCCAATGTTCTGTCATTTCATACCCAATGACACATTTATTATATGAAGCTCAGTCTATGTATGTGTGTATGTCTGTATGTCAGCTAAAGGAATTTGCATCGTCGCATTTACAATCACGAACTGTAGTACAGACACTTCATGTGACTCAGGGAACGTCATAAACTATGTTTTGACAGGAAAATGTAACCCCGCGCTTTACAGTTACTCTCCAAAATCCTGCCTCCATTAAACTGAATTGAGGTGGGAGCTACAGGCTATTAATAGCAACTGTCAGTTGTTGCTATAGGAACAAAATACACTGTTAGTATAAGAAGCTTATGTGTGAGGTAATAAGATGTCGGTGAGGAGACAGATAGAGAAAGACAGAAAAAGACAGACAGAGACACAGACAGAGACAGATTTGGAAAGAGACAGACGGGCAAAGAGACAGATGGGCAAAGAGACAGACGGGCAAAGAGACAAACGAGCAAAGAGACAGCCCTGGGAAGAGACAGCCCTGGAAAGAGACAGACCTGGAAAGAGACAGAAGGGGAAAGAGACAGACGGGGAAAGAGAGAGACAGACACACACGTAGAGACAGACACAGAGATAGAGAGACACAGACAGACACAGAAATGGAGACAGACTGATACAAATACAGACAGAGAAATAGAAAGAGACAGAGACATAGACAAACAATGACAGACACAGACAGAGAGACAGACAGACAGCGACACACAGACAGAGACTGGGAGAGAGAGAGATAGACAGTTACTATCCTGGGCAACGCCCTGGTACTACAGCTAGTATATAGATAAATCTCAACCAAGTTCTTTTAAGATTAATTCTGAAAAAAAAAAATCAAGGTATGCCCTATCCGTAGGATAATATATAACCGGCTTATTGCTAGGGTCTGACTAGTGGGACCAGAAGCAAACCTGAGAATTGGGCTTCGGAATATTGATAATGAGGCTGTAGCCTTGTCCTCAATGAACCAGAGGTTCGTATTTGCATCCCTCACTCCATTAATTTTCTATGCGGTGAATGCACACTTCCACTGCATTTATCGTACATGGGGCTACAGAGCCCCATTCTCGGAGTTTCAAAGCCCCAACCTCAAGATTGCTAGCGGTCCCATTCTGTACTTGATTTTTTGGGAGAGAATATCCTTTTAAGGGTTCAATTTTGCAAAATGTTTGATTTTCCGCAATGCCTATGCTCCCGGGGTTCGGCTCCAAATATTGAGCATATTGATAAGTTTGAGGTTGTGTTCTTCACAGATGGTTTATCCAATCTTACAGGAAGGAACATCAAGATCTAGGGAATCTCAAATGCAATTATGACAGCAATAAACCTGAAACCCAACTAAACGATTTATTCCAGAACCTGCTTCTAACCTGGACTGGTGGAAAAGATTTAATAGCTGAAATTCCATAGATTCCTTATGAGATGTTTACCATCAATTCTTCCCCTCGCTAATCCATCATCCTGTGGATGAAAGGCGCCTAATAAAATCTGTCTTTCCACAGTTCACCTGCTTCTCAACTTTAAGCTATCCTCTGGTATGGAGTTTAATAATTGATCTAAGAGCAATATCTATGTTTATGAGCAAGAACAAGTCTTAACGAGAAGGCAATGCCGTATAGAAATGTTCTGCAGTTATTTTTCTATTTTGCAACTTTTTGAACTTTTTCTGCAGATGAGTTGTACATTTTCTTAATTCTTTTAATGGGGTTGTGTTAGAGTTCAAAAAAGGGGCTTTTTTAAAAAAAAACCAGCGTCACCCTTTGTTGGTTTCTGGTATTACAGCTCAACTTTTATTTACTTAACCCCTTTGCACAACCTGTATGAAGCCGGCTCATGGGTGAAAATGCAAAATAAATGCAATTCCCCTTTGCCTTTTCAGGGTTTGTTTTTATGGCATTTACAATGCACTAAATATGTCCTGGCGCTATGATTCTTCAGGTAAGTATGAGTACTTGTATACTTTTTTTTATATTTTAGGGCTGAAAGTAAAATTCAAAAATTTAGTGCAAAAAAAGGACAAAATAAGCTCTCATCCAGCTCGATAGACAGAAAAATAAAAAAAGTTACAGGTCTGAGAAAAACAAAAAAATTGGAAAATTCCAAAGGATTTTAGTAGACACAGCCAATTCAGTAGAGTGTTTTCGTTTCTGGAAAAATGAAACCAATGGGGGTTTTTTTGGGAACAAGCAAGTAAAAAAAGTAGGCAACGAAGTATAAAAATCTGATTTATTGATAGTTCATAAAAAAATATGGACAGGTAAACCGCCAGAACCAAACTGAATGTTACCTATGCGTTTCGGTTTTACCATGATTAAGGCTTAGTGCCGAAATGCATAGGTCCAATTTCGCTGAGGTCCGGCGGTTTACCTGTGCATATTTTTTTAATAGACTTTCAATAAATCAGATTTTTAAAGTTCATCGCCTGCTTTTTCGTTGGAGAATCCTTGCTTTTTCCAGTATTTCTTCCGACTTTGGCCAGGGCAGCTTCGGGCGTTTCTTGTGATCATTTCCAGATAAGTTGTCGATGGTGAACTGATCTTTTCCTGGGTTTTTTGTTATCACAAACTATAAAAAATCATGGTTACTGAACATTTCCTATAGAGAGGGGATAATTTCCCGGTTGGTTGGAGTCTCACCAATCCTGAGAACCCTATGTAGAGAAAGCGGAGGTCAAACTGCTCAATTCATCCTTATGGGATCACCAAAGATTAAGTGTTTAAAGGGGTATTCTCAACTTTGCAAGTTATCGCTTATCCAAAGATCATGGTTACTGAACTTTCCCATTGGAGAGGGGACAATTTCCCGACTGGATGAAATCCCACAGATCCTAAGAAACCTATGTACATAAAGCAGAAGTCGAGCACTCTATTCATCCTTATGGGACCACCAAAGATTAAATGTTTTAAGAGGTATTATCAAGTTTGGAAGTTATCCCTTATCCAAAGATCATGGTTACTGAACATTACCATTGGAGAGGGGACAATTTCCCAGTAGGTTGGAATCTCACCGAGCCTGAGAACCCTTTGTAGATAAAGCAGAGGTCGATCCGCTCAATTCATCCTTATGGGACCACCAAAGATTAAGTGTTTAAAGGGGTATTCTCAAGTCTGGAAGTTATCCCTTATCCAAGGATCATGGTTACTGAATATTCCCATTGGAAAGGGGATCATTTGCCGATTGGTTGGAATCCTACCTATCCTGAGAACCCTATGTAGATAAAGCAGAAGTCGAGACACTGAATTCATCCTTATGGGACCACCAAAGATTAAGTGTTTAAAAGGGTATTCTCAAGTTTGGAAGTTATCCCTTATCCAAGGATCATGGTTACTGAACTTTCCCATTGGAGAGGGGATAATTTCCCGATTGGTTGGAATCCCACCTATCCTGAGAACTCTATGTAGGTAAAGCAGAAGTCGAGCCACTGAATTCATCCTTATGGGACCACCAAAGTTTAAGTGTTTAAAGAGATATTATCAAGTTTGGAAGTTATAACTTCCCAATTGTTGGGGGGTCTGACCACTGGGACCCCAATGATCTCAAGAATACAGACTTGTTCCCTTTAAGACTGTCTTATTAAATGGCTAAAATTCTCAAAAGGCAAAACTGTGTCTTCTAAAACATCGTGTTTGTTATTTTGGCTCATTGCTTTATAAACTGTGCTCTTGTATTTGCTGTAGCCTAAACATTCTGGGTCATTTCAGGATACGCGGCATTTATTCAAGGCTCACTTAGCTCGCAGGTCTGACACATGATGCTTAATAAAGCCGGCCAAGAAAATGCAACAGCAACACAGAGAATCAACTCCTGGAGACTTAATAAAAGTAGCGGTCAATGTTACAATGCCAGGTGGGAATTACTGGACAGGAGGGGCGCTGCACCACCATCTGATAGAACAAATTACGTGTGGGCGTTTATTAGAATTGAGCCTTTATTTTCTCTCCTGTTAATATTTATTCTTTACGTGGCTTTGTAAACTACTTAAAAAAAATCTGCCAATGTGCAAAATGTAAGTGAAATATAAAATATAAAATTAATTATACATTTCTATGCAGGAAAAGTGCTAATAAAATCCTGGTGACCGGTTTTCTGTTGCGCCACTTCCCGTTGAAGCTCCCGCTGTATCCATCAGTCATGACCGCAATGGTGGAAATAACATCCGGCCACCCTCTTACATGCTTACTATCTTCCTTTGACTTTCTGTATTTGTAAACTTATTTATCTACCTTCATTTATTTACATAAGTGTGCAAATGTTTTAGGCAGGCGTGGGAAAATAACATCAAAGTAAGAATTTATTTAAAAATAGAAGTGTCAATACTTTATTATTATCAATTAACAAAATATGAAGTTAATGAACAAAAGTGCAATCAACTCAATACTAGGTGTGACAGCCCTTTGATATCAAAGCATCATTTCTTCTAGGTACTCTTGTACACAGTTTTTGAAAAAACATTTCATGGAGGTTGTACAAAACATCTTAAAGAACTAATATTACGCCAGTGATGGTACATAGCAGGGCCTAGTGTGCTCTTATGGTTAACCAGGCTTTCCCTGTCCACAGGATTATCCCTAAAGGTGGAGATGCCTGGGTTCCATACCTTGCTATATGTCGCGGGCGGAGGAGGGGACGCTGCGCTCACCCACTGCTCGGATCCGGCTGCTGCGGCTCGGTGGTGGCTCGAGCGGTGGGCCGGATCCCGGGGACTCGAGTGGCGCTCATCGCCCGTGAGTGAAAAGGGGAATGATTTTGGGGATTTATTGTCCGTGACGCCACCAACGGTTGTGGTGAGGTTGTGACACCACCGCTGCTCTGTAGTAAAAAATTACACCTTCACTTATACCTTTTGGTGATGTCCAGTTCCTACTGAATTCACGTCCCCCCATTATGATATAGATAATTCTATCCTTGATAACGACTAAGACGTCGAAACGTTGGATGAATTTATCTTTATTGCACTAATAAAATTGATTCTGCATTCAAGAAAAAAAATTTTTCATGCTCTTATTCATCTTAGTGTGCCAGAATTATTCTTCTTTTGAACCACCGCTGCTCTGGACGGGGATCCCGGGAGCGATGACAGGGAGCAGCTTGGATGTTGTTTTGCCCCTCCGTGGGTGGGGGGGTTGGTTGTCCCGGGGCCCGGTGAGGGGAGGATGGCAGGTGGGTTACGGGACCTGGTAAGGTGCAGGGTCGCGGGGGCAGCGCGGTGCCGCACGGCACAGTGGTACTCACTCAGCCAATGATGAACACAAAGTCTCCGGTAAAACAAACGGCTGGATGGATGGGTCCCACAGATGGCTGCGGTGGTTCTTCTCCCGGTAGGTTGGCGGTGACTGCCTTTCCCTGCACCTGTGTTGTGTTCTCGGTTCTGGTGGCTTCCCACCGGTAACCCGCTCCCCAGCTTGGATAGAGGCTGAAGGAGCCCCTTTTGCCCGCAGGCTCTGGCCCTGGGAACTGTAGCCTTGGCGGCGACTGTATTTCCCTTCACGGTTTGAGCTGTTGCCTTCAATCGGGTCTTGGCTACTGGGAAACCCCGGAGGTTCCCTTCGCTAATGGATTTGACCGGTTTTACGGCGACTCCAAGCCTGTTCGGGGTCCGTAGGCCCTGTCGAATGGTGCTGGCTTCTCTTCGCTCCCCAATCCGGTACCGGCGGGCCACCGCCCGTCCCCGGTCCTTACAGTTCACGTCAATCTGCCTCGTCTGCAGATGGTCACCACCGTCTGCCAACCTTGCTGTATGTGCCCGGGCCACGCACCCGGACACAGTCAGTCTCCTCTACTACCACTTCCCTCTTCAACTCCACATACTACACTCACTTCCTTTTCCCGCCTCCAGGACTGTGAACTCCTCGGTGGCTGGGGCCAACCACCTGGCTCCACCCCCTGGTGTGGACATCAGCCCCTGGAGGGAGGCAACAAGGATTTTTGTCTCACTTTGGTGTGCCTAGCCGGGGTGTGGGGTGTGTTGTTGCAGTACCTGTGATGACCTGGCTTGTCCAGGGTGCCACACTATACACCTAGACAAGACTCACCTTTACGCCCGCCCTGCCCCTCCAAGGGAGTGAACAGGCAGGAGTGCAAGGAGGGGAACACCCGGCCAAAACAGGGAAGGAAACAAATATAAAAGGACTCCAAATCTTCTCTAGTCGGAAGCTTGGCTGCTGCAGTTGAAACAAGCACCTCAGCTATACAGAGACAGACTCCTTCAACATGGTCAGTATAGAGAACCTGTATATCCGGCATGAAGTGAAGCCAAGGGCAGGTAGATATAATGGCAGGGAAAGATAATAACAAGCTGCAGTTGAAATTAAGGCTAAAAGAATTCTCAGCCAGCATGAAAGGCAACTTAACTCCTTCAGCAAGATAACAGTCAAGTGAGATCTAGAGAAGGCCTGAGATCAATTACACACTGAGACCTCATGACCCCAGGTGCGTCCGAGGTGATATCACGATGTGACACACTCATGACAACTAACCACAAATCTTCTCTAGTAGGAAGCTTGGCTGCTGCAGTAGGAACGAACACCTCATCTATACAGAGATGAGCTCCCTCAATGTGGTCAGTATAGAGATTCTCTATATCCGGTATGGAGTGAAGCCAGGGGCAGGTAGATAAAATGGAAGGGAAAGATAATGATAAGCTGCAGCTGAAATGAAGTCTAAGAGAATTCTCAGTTGGCATGGAAAGGTACCTTAACCCCTTCAGCAAGATAACAGTCAAGTGAGATCTAGAGAACTCCTGCGATCGATTAAACACTAAAATCTTCTGATTCTAGATTCGCCAGAGGTGACATCAGAATGTGTCACCCTCACGATAGCCAACCATAGATCTTCTGTGTATGGGCTTGAGCAGATCTTTCTATCCCTTCAGGTAACCCCAGACAACTGGATGATGTTTAGATCTGGACTGGATTATCACTTCCATTGTCATTAATGTGAATTTTCATTAAGAACCATCTTCAGCGTAAAGAAGAACAACCATCCTCAGCGTAAAGAAGAACAAGTTGTGCTGGAAGATATTATATATTTCCCACAGAGTCCTGATCTAAAAATCATCAAGTCTGCCTAGGATTCTATAGAGACAGAAGTATCTGCACAAGCCTTATACACAGAAGATCTGTGGTTAGTTCTCCAAGATGTTTGTAACAACCTCCTGCCAAGTTCCTTCAAAAACTGTGTGCAAGTGACAGAGAAGAACTGATGATGGGCAGTCACAACAAATATTGATTTTTGAAAGTATTCTCACAAGGCAGCATTTTTTACATACCTGCCTAAAGCTTTTGCACAATAATATATTGTATAGGTAGTTCTATCTCTCCGAGGATGCTCATTTCCATTGTTTCAATTGCTTCATGTAACTGCCGATTTTTGAAAAGATTTCATATATTACATCTGGATAGTAAATATTAATTGTAGTGATCGTAAATTGTTTCTTCTTCATTGACAGCACCTCCGACTGTTCGGATTATTCACTCGGGGTTGGCGTGTAATATAGAGGAAGAGAGATATTCAGAACGAGTGTACACGATACGTGAAGGAGAAACGTTAGAGTTGACATGTCTAGTGACGGGACACCCGAGGCCACAGGTGAGTAAGAAAAATACTTCAATCTTCTAAAACATTGGACCATGTGATCTGAAACCATTTATAAAGATTGCTACCCTATGTATATATCCAAGGTTGCCACAGGATGGCTCAAGAGCAATGAAGGTTTATAAACCTCTTTTGTGAGGTTTCCAATTACTCAACCCAATATAAAATTGGATCTTTACTGAGTAATATCATCCTTTTTCACCATCACTACAAAAATTAAGGAGTCTGCATAGAACAGAAACATGGAGGTCACAGGTCTCACCATTCTTCCTCATCATCATTTGAAAAGTAGGAAGTGTTCATAGGGTGGCACTATTGAGGCCCTATGTCTCACCATTCCTCCTCATCATCACTTCAAAAGTAAGGAGGAGTCTACATAGGGTGGCACTATAGAGGTCCTAAGTCTCCCCATTCCCTCTCACTATCATTCCAACATTGAAGAGACTCTATAGAGTAGACGTATGGAGGTCATGAGTCTCACCATTCTTCTTCATCATCACTCCAAAAAGTAAGTAGTCTGCATAGAGCAGAAGCATGGCGGTCTCAACTCTCACCATTCCTCCTCCTCATTTGAAAGGTAAGAAGTCTGCATAGGGTGGCGTTATTGAGGTGCTATTTCTCACCATTCCTCCTCCTCATCATTTCAAAAGTAAGGCGGAGTCTGCATGGAATGGCAGTATAGAGGTCTTAAGTCTCACCATTCCTCCGCACTATCACTCCAACATTGAGGAGTCTCTATAGAGCAGACGTATGGAGGTCATGAGTCTCATTTCTTCATCACCACTCCAAAAGTAAAGAGTCTGCATAGAATGGCAATATTTAAATGATAGTAGGAACAGTATGACTCATGAACTCCATATATCTACCTTATGTACATTTGTACCGCCCCGCGGGCTTGGCTGCCACCGCCGAGCCGCTCGGATCCGTGCTCGTACTGCGGGTGGTGGCTCGAGCCTCTCACGGACCCGAGGGTCACGTCGCTCTGCAAGGGAGTTGGGCTACACGCGGGGATTTGGGTGTTTGATTTGGAATGACAGTTCGTGACGCCACCCATGGGTTGTGGTGTTTATGAACACCACCGCTGCGGTGAAGGTACGGGGATCCCGGGAGCGGTGTAATGGCGCAGCTAGGTGTTGACCCCTCCGTGGGTAGGGGGTGTTGGTCCCGGGGCCCGGTAAGCGAGGGCCGGGGTGCAGGGTGAAGTGTTGCGGTGCAGTGCGGTGCGGTGCCTGATGGCACTGGTGTACTCACTCTGACACAAGACACTGGAGTCGCTAGTAAACCAAACGGAGTGAACGGGGCCCGCAGCCGACTGCAGCTTCTTCCAGACTAGGTTGGTGGTTTCCACCTTTCTCCTGCACCTCTGTGTGAATGTTTTGACTCCTGTGCCTAGACACCGGTAGTCCGCTCCCCGACTGGTATATGCCGGAGGAGCCCATTTGCCCTCAGACGCTGGCCCTTTGGGTTTTTATGCCTTGGCGGTGGCGTTACCTGGTATGGTTGGGCTGTTGTCTTCTAAAGGGACTTGTGTGGAGTAGGTCCTTAAGTCCAGCCCGCAACCAGTTGATTTGACTCGGCCCTGTCGGTTCAGGGCTTTGTGCTGGGTCTGAGTACCCTGCCTGGTGCTCCGGTATCCAGTTGGCTCGGCGGGCCACTACCCTGTCCCGGTCCCTTACGGTTCCACCGGTCGTATTCCCGGTCTCCTGCAGGTGGCCACCACCGTCTGCCTCCTTGCCAATGGTGACTGGGCTCCGACCCAGCCACCGGTAGTCTTTGGCAGGCCTGAGCGCAGGTCTGCCTGTGTACTCAACCTCCCTCCTTCACTGTCAAAACTACTCTGCTTCTACTTGAACTTGAACTTGACTACTTAGGTTCCCGCCTCCAGGCCTGTGAACTCCTCGGTGGGCAGAGCCAACTGCCTGACCCCACCCCCCTTGCTGTGGACATCAAACCTGGAGGGTGGTGACAAGGGTTTTGGTTTGGCTGGTGTTACCTAACCGGAAGGGGGTGTGGTGTTGTGTGTGTGACTACCTGGGACAACCTGGATAGTCCAGGGCGTCACACATTCCTCAAGGTTTTAGTAACGTTGTTGAGTAATTATGGAAGTCCTGAGTCTCACCATTCTATCTCACCATCACTACAACTTTAAGGAATCTCCATAGAGCAGCAATAAGGAGGTCCCAAATGTTGCTATTTCACCTCATCATTACTCCAACGGTGGGGAATCTGCATAAAGTAGAGGTACAGAGGTTCTAAGTAGGAGTCTTCATTGCACGTATGGTTTCATTAGTTTTCCTCACCATCAATCCAAAGGTAAGAAGTCTAAAGTATAGATGTCTTATATCTTATCATTCCTGCTCACCATCACTCCAATTGTAAAGTGTCTGTATAGAGCAGCAATATGGGGTCCCAAGTAGCATCATTTTGATTTACCATCACTCCAACTGTTAAGGCTGCTTTACACGGTACGACCGATTGTGCGATTTCACAATCGATCGTACCCGCCCCCGTCCTTTTTGCGTCACGGGCAAATCGCTGCCCGTGTCGCACAATGTTAGTAACCCCCGTCACACATACTTACCTCTCATGCGACCTCGCTGTGGGCGGCGAACGTCCACTTCCTGGAGTGGGAGGGACGTTCGGCGTCACAGCGACGTCACACGGCCGCCGGCCAATAGAAGCGGAGGGGCGGAGATGAGCGGGACGTAAATATCCCGCCCACCTCCTTCCTTCCACATAGAGCCGGCGGTGGCCGCGGGAGGCAGGTGAGCTGCTCATCGTTCCCGTGGTGTCACACGGAGCGGCGTGTGCTACCACGGAAACGATGGTCAACTAAATTAAACGATATTATGGAACCTAGCGAGCAGTACCCGACTCACGATTTGTGAGCGATACTGCGTCGCTAGGAGGTGTCACACAGGCCGGCATCGCCAGCGATGCCGGATGTGCGTCACAAAAACCGTGACCCCGACGATCTATCGCACGATAGATTGTCTGGTGTAAAGCAGCCTTAAGGAGTCTCCATAGAGCAGATGTATGGAGTTGCAGAGTCTCCCCATTCCACCTAACCAACACTTTAAAAGTAAAGGGGCTGCACAGAACGACACGGTTGTAGTAATGATGAGAGTTTTGGGAACAATATGAGATTCAAATAGAAAAAAGTCCAGCTTCAACAGAGGGATATCAATTTTTCTTTTCTTTTCTTTTCCTTCTGGCACAAATATACTTTTATACAGCACATTGCAGTCAAGATAATAACATGACCGACGTCAGCGACACGTTTCAAGTGACAACGCACTTTTAATCATGATTAAGAGTGCGTTGTCACTTGAAACGCGTCGCTGATGTGCTGTATACTTGTGTACCGCCCCGGAGCTCGGCCAGCTGCCGAGCCGCTTGGATCCGTGCTCGTCGGTGGGTGGCTCGAGCTCCTCCCGGACACGGGGGTCACGGCGCTCTTAAGGGGAAGCTGGCGCTACCTGTAGGGATTTCGGTGGGGAAAGTTCACGGCCGAGGCCGTGGCGTTTAGGGATGTAAGTTCGTGATGCCACCCACGGGTTGTGGTGAATGTGAACACCACCGCTGCCGTTAACTAGGCTCCCGGGGATGGTGTTATGCAGCCTGGTGTTGACCCCTCCGTGGGCAGGGGGTGATGGTCCCGGGGCCCGGTGGTTGTGAGGTGCGGGCAGGATGGTGCGGTGCGGTGCGCGGCCCGAGGGCACTGTTGTACTCACTGTGACAGATACACCGGAGTCTCTAGTAAACCAAAAAGGATGGTGGTCGGTGCCCACATCCGGCTGCGCTTTGCCCCTTTCTCAGGTTGGTGGTTCCCGCCTTTCTCCTGCACCTCTGTGGTAGAACTTGACTGCCTATGCTTCAGCAACGGTAGTCCACTCCCCGGCTTTATGTGTGTCGGGGAACCCGTTTGCTCGCAGGCGCGGGCCTGTGGGATCTCTCTGCCTGTGCGGTGGCTTGCTATCCCCCTCGGTGGGCTGTTGCCGTCTTTCGAGTCTTGGGGTGGGAATGAACCTAAGGTCCAGACCTCAATCAGTGAATTCGACGTGGTCCAGTGGCTTCTGGACCTCGTTCTGGGTCTGAGTACCCTTCCTGGTGCTCCGGTTTCCAGTTGGCTCCCTGGTTCGGTACCGGCGGGCCACTACCCTGTCCCGGTCCCTTACGGTTCCACCAGCCGTCTTCCCGGCTCCTGCAGGCGGCACCACCGTCTGCCTCCTGGTCACAGGGTATCTGGGCTCCCTGACAGACGCTGACACTCTGCTACTACTCTCCTCTCCTCCCTAACTCATCTGCTTGTGTTTTTCCCGCCTCAGGCTATCTGAACTCCTCGGAGGGCGTGGCCAACAGCCTGGCTCCGCCCCCGGGTGTGAACGTCAAGACCTGAGAGGGGTGACTCAGGGTTTTTAGGTTGGTTGGTTACACCTTTTTAGGGGCTGGTGTTTGTGCAGGGGGTCTACCTGTGACTACCTGGCTAGTCCAGGGTGTCACACTTGTACCAAAAGGAAAATAAAAGAAAAGAAAAATTGATATCCCTCTATTTGGATCTTGCTTGAGGCATGGTAGCACCTTGTCCGGGTAGCTGAGATTGATCGACACGGTGAGATGAACCTGTTTATTAACAATATGAGATTGGCTGCCTCCATAATTCCTATAGAGTTTTTTGGAATGACAGCACTCTTCCTTAATGTTCTGAACTCAGAAGGATCCCAAAACTCATGACCCAAAAACTATTTTGTAGATAAGAGATTAATGTGGAAAAATCCCTTGACATTGCTACTGATTAGGGAACTTTAATCTAAGGTAGATATACACATTACATGAATGTTGGCCAAACCTACCAGTTTTGGCAGGACCAACCGTCTAACATTCATAATGGTGGCCCAACTCAGAAAAGAAGATCAGGCTTGTCAATTTCAAAATGTCGGCTCTGTTTGTCACACAAGAAAACCCCCTTCTTGTTTTGCCTCTTTGGCTTCCATGTGTATTGATGGTGGTAGAGGGATGGGGAGAAATTCCCGTCAAATGACAGTTGTCTAGAGTTTATGGCCTCAACAGGTTTCTTCAAATAGAGTAGAAATTAGTGCAAGACCATTGAGTTAACAAATATGTTGTGTTATTTGGCAGCCATGGCTGCGACATTTGCATGGAAACCCTGTGGGGGCTGCAGCTGTAGTAGTGATATAACTACACTAATGTATGGTACTGAGTAGTTATTACCATATCACGCCATTTGTGCTTCCTTCCCAGGAGTGGCGATGTCACCCCCCCACTCACCGCTCTGGTCCCCGTGTCACCTTCTTGGTCCCGCACCCTTCAGGTTCCCTCTGCACTCCTGCTGGCATCCCTGCAGTCCCCCGCTCTGAAGCACCGACAGCCCTCTCCAGTCTCTCCCTGCTGCCTGCTCTGGTATCTGGGTCCCAGGCTTCACACATGCACACTAGGGTGCGAGCACACGCTCTCCCCTTTTCTTAAGGGCCAGCACCACCTGACCCATATGTTCCTCCTATGACCTTTTGCAGGCACTGGGTACTTAAGGCTTCCTCCCCCATTGGGAAGTGCATGTTCAACATGTCCCTGTAGCCTAGTCTCTCATGCTAGTTGTCAGGTCCCCCTTCCTACCCCACACTCCGTGTCTGTTGTGACTTTGCCTCTGCTTCTGTCTAGTAGTGCCAGTGTTCCAGCTTGTGTCCACCTGTCCACCTCTCGGTCCTGTATACACCTTCCACCAGCCTGTACCACCTGAACCAGCCCAGACCACACGTGACTCTGCTACATCTGTCCCGGTTCCAAGTCTACGTCCTGTAGCACCAGCTGCTGAGTTATCGGGATCCCCTGGGGCTGCCTCCGTTCGGACACTTACCAGCGTGTGTACCTGCTGCCACCTTCAGTGGTAGTAGCGAAGAGTCGGTGGCTGTCCAGGTCTGCTCCTCCGGGTCAGTAAACGGTGCTTTGGTTCAATGGACCACTTCACCTCGTCCGGTAACCCGGACGTGACATACCATGGATGCAAATCCCATAGCACCATACCATGTGGATGTAATTTGGCCTTTCAGGGCAGATTATGGAGCCCTGCTTGTGTACCACCCCGCGGCCTCGGCTGCGACCGACGAGCCGCTCGGGTCCGGGCTCATATGTGTCGGTGGCTCGAGCGCCTCCGGACCCGGGGGTCACGTCGCTCTGGAAGGGTGTAGTGGCGGTGCACGCAGGGGTTGTGGGGTGGTTGTATTGTAAAGTTCGTGACGCCACCCACGGGTTGTGGTGATTATGGACACCACCGCTGCGGTAAAGGTACGGGGACTCCTGGGAGCGGTGTAGGGGCGCAGCTAGGTGTTGACCCCTCTGTGAGTAGGGGATGTTGGTCCTGGGGCCCGGTAGTGAGGGCCGGGGTGCAGGGGCAGTGTTGCGGTGCAGCACGGTGCGGTGCCTGATGGCACTGGTGTACTCACGATTAAACCACACAGAGTCACTGGTAAACCAAACGGGGTGACGAACGGGGCCCGCAGCCGGCTGCAGTTTCTCCAGATAGGTTGGTAATGTCCGCCTTTCTCCTGCACCTATATGTGATCTTGGCTACTGTGCCTAGGCACTGGTAGCCCGCTCCCCGGCGTATATGTGTCGTAGGAGCCCGTTTGCCCGCAGACACTGGCCCATGGATCTCTGGCCTCTGGCGGTGGCTACTATCTGGTTGGGTTGGGCTGTCGCCTTCAATCGGGACTTTGGTGGGAATGAACCCCTGAGGTCCAGACCGCAATCAGTTGATTTGACTATGGTGGTGGCTTCTAGCCTAATTCGGGGTCTGAGTACCCTATCTGGTGCTCCGGTATCCAGTTAGCTCCCCGGTTCGGTTCCGGCGGGCCACTACCCTGTCCCGGTCCCTTACGGTTCCGCTGGTTGTATTCCCGATCTCCTGCAGGCGGCCACTACCGTCTGCCTGCCTGACTGATCTGGGGTCCTTTGGCTCCAACCCAGTCCCCACACAGAACTGAGCTCCTCTTTCTCAACTCCTCTCCTCTAACTCCAAACTTCAACTCTTTGTGTTTTCCTGCCTCAGGCCAGCAGACTCCTCGGAGGGCGTGTCTTTCTGCCTAACTCCGCCCACCTGGTGTGCCTGTCTGACTCTGAGGGAGGCAATCAGGTCCTTTGGTTGACTGTTGGTACCTTACTGGGGTGGGGGTGTATGTGGTGAGTGTAATGACCTGTGACCGGGTGTCCAGGGCGTCACACTTGGTCTCATTCCTTGTGCTAGTGGTTGATGGGAACCAGAGCTGGACTCATCTTTACCTAGCAACCAGAAAGGGCATGAGAAGGAACAGTTTCCATGTTGGTTGGCATAGCCCAGAACCATTAAGGGGACAACCCATCATGCGCTCTCATTTTTTGGTGTATGTCCCTGGTCACAGTGTGGCCCTTGTCTTAGGTTACTAATTTTACTTTTAGAAGTGTGAGTGTATTATTGATCTTGGTAATTATGCCCGCAGTCCTCTAACGTGTTATGTACTCTAGAAAACAAACATCTTTATCGTTTGCCAATGTTGGCCCGTTACTGGCTCTTTGCCTTCCTCTCGGGCTCTACGTGCTGTGAATTTTAAGCAGCGAACATCTTACAGAGTGTGCAAATGACAGGAAATGCCGCTGACTCCATTGCGGCACATTAATCTGCTTATTTGGAGATAACATCCTTTATTTAAGGCTATGTGACAATGCCACGTCGCTGACGTCTAACATGAAGAAAGCCTGACGAGTCGTGTCGTGACAGAACCTTCTATTTGCCGAAATTCTTTGTAATACCAGTCGGAGACGAAATCTTAGTAGACTAATGAGCAATCACCGGCCTGTAGTTCAGGGTGAGGAGCGACGCGGTTCCCTTCATTTTTTTGCGCTAAAGTAGATGATCAAAGAGAATTCTAATGCACTTAAAACACTTTGTCTACAAAACTTAATATAAGGGTTTATTTAGAGAGGTGGGAATTCTATCAAGATGAGGAATTTGGAGTGAAGACTATCACAGTCTACGCTGGGGTTCGTGTACTTAATATAGAGAAAATGGTATGTTTTAGTCATTCAGAAGTGTATACGTGCTTTATAGCAACTGCAGGGACTTTAGAAATGTCAGAAAATTGTTTCCAGAAAATTATGAAAATAAATGATGTAGTAAAGACCCCTTACTAGTGTAAGGAATGTTTGCCGAGAGCTCCATACAGAGCTTTCAATGATAATGAGATGACTCTGCTTATTTTGTCTAATTCTACACAGGAAAGTTGCTGTTATGGGTGTGCCCCCCTCTAACGAGTCTTTCACCAAAAGGTCACAATGCCTTATTATGCACAGGTCTGCAGCCTGTGCTAAAATGTATCTGCTTTCTTTGGTGCTATAGGGGTAAGGACTCTATCCTGTCTTTCCTATCTGGATATCCTTTGCCGCCTTAATCCGAGGTGCAGCTGTTTGTGATCACTCCCCTTTGATATAAATAGTCACATGTCTTACCATCTGATGCCGGTTATAGAATCCCATCATTCTTATGCTGATCACTTTGGAAGGAGCCTGTCTCTGGAAGAAGGTGAGAAGTAGTGACAATTGCAGCGGTGGTGTTAAGCTACATTGGAAGAGCTTGGAGTGTTTTCCTTTTTGTGTCCATTTTCACCTTCTGTCTCTGTCCCCTTGTCTATTATTATTGTAGTGATGAGACTAGTGCTCTCGCCTGCCTTCTCACTAGCCAGGGTGTGTTCAGGGCAAGCGAGGGCCTTGGCACATGATCGGCGTCAGAGGCAGGGACCTGTATAGGGACATTAGAGAGTGCAGGGATCAGCATGTATGACGTGACCAAACTCCTCTCTACCAAGCGAAAGGGCCCGCCGTTGAATTGGGTTCTTGGTGTACCCTGGGTATTGCAGCGCTTGCGGTAGGTTAACTTATACCTGGAGAAACCCTGATAATCACTACATGTCAATGGCCAAAGCAAAAACAGAACTTGTAATCCTAATGTTTCAATGATTATTAAAAAATTGCAATATTTGAAATTTATCAACTCGGGCAGAGCTGCTGAGCAAAGTTGTTGGATGCGATGACAGCTATGCAGATAATAAACACCAGGAACATGAGCACAGACTCAGGGCTGGACATAAGGAGAGTGAGTAAAGAGCATTTTGGGCACCATTCATCAAGACTGGTGTTCATCATATAGGCCTTGATGAAGGGGTATGCTGGAGTTGCTCAAGTTTGTGTGTTATGTCCGAAATCTTAATTCTGTCAGGTGCTGGAGTGAGATTTCTCTTACAGGGAACGCCACAGGTCATCGTGAATCAGACAAGCTGTGACGTCCCACCCCCACCGCACCCCATCCCTACAAAGCTCTGCCCATTTTGTCAGAGCTAGGAGAAACTATAGAGAAAATACCAAAACTCACAATATTTAGGCACAACTTTAAGTTACGCCTACGTTTTTCAGTTTTTTCAAACTTTTAACCTAAAATTCTGGCATGAAAGATTTGATGAATCGGGCCCTTTGTTAATAAGACCTGGACTATACTGCAGCTAATGTCACTGTCATGTTCCACCTAGCATTGGCAAGCTGACGTCCGCAACCGGCCTCTGATTAGCCGCCAGTCTGTAGTATTGCAGTGCAGGGAGCCGGCGGCTCTCTGCACCACGATACATTTCAACTGAATTTGTATCCAGGGATGCACGTTCAGGTGACATTGGCATCAGCGGTCCCCCCACCTACACTCCCTCTGTAATCACAATCATGATGCCCCCACCTAACATCAAAAGAAGGATTTAGTACTCTAAACTTATTACAAAGAAGTGTAATAATATTGGCTGATGGTCTGTCTGGGACTATTATTACATGCCCCATCATAAGACCTAAAGGGGAATTTTTACCTTAGACATTTATTGCATATTCACAGGATAACCAGGACAGGAGTTTCCAGCACAGTCACGTGGTGAAGCTAGGAGCAACCACTACAGGCAGAAGGAGAATGAATGGATAGGTGGCCCACTGTATCGTTTTATTTAGCTATCTGAATTATAGTGTTATTTGGCTATTACATGGTGGAGGGTGCCACCAACAGAAGATCCCACACAAGTCTGCCCTCTTATCTCCCCACCCTACAAATTTGTAGGTCTTTTACAAATTTGGATGGCCTTAAAACCCCAGTCTGGATGGGATTTTTTTACTTCATCACCATAGTGTCTGTTCCCTACCCATAGTAAAATATTTACCAGTCGACGTCTTCTGCTGTTCCCATCACCGCTACAGTCACATTCTGCCATCTTGTGACCATGGCTCCTGACTGACCTGAAGTCACCACTTATGGTGACATCACTCAGAAAATAATATTTTTCAAAGGGCTCAAATCAATTTAAACCCCCCCCTTAAAATCAATCCTTGATCGATCGCAGCTCCAATACCAACTCTTACCTAGTTCCTATTGATCTCTGCTTCCAAGTGGCATCTTGTCCAACCAGAAATGACAGGAAACCCTTGCTCAGCTCAGCCAATCACTGGGAACAGTGGTGTCCTACGTTAGCCAGTGATTGGCTGGGAGGTCACTTCCTGCCATTTAAAGTGTGTTAAAAAAAACAACCAGGAAGTAGAGATCAATGATAACCAGGTAAGCATCAGAATAGGACCTGTTTGGGATTAGTGAGGGTAGATATTGCTAAATTTATTATTTTGTATTAGTATGAGCCCTTTTACACATATTTTTTATTAGTTGGCCAACCCCTTTAATTAACCATAAGGGTATGTGCTCATGTATTTGGTGCAAAAATTTCTTGGCAGTAAAAACGCAGCAGTAAAAACACGCATTTTTGTTGCGCTATTGCCTCATGGTTTAGTGCAGATTTTTTTCCTATGCATTAGTATGGGTGAAATCTGTAGCAAGAATTTACACCGTCCAGATTTACTTGTCCACCAAATCTTACAAGGAGAAAATAATCAATATGTGCATGAGACTTCAGGATTCTCATTGACTTTGCCGGGATTAGGATTACAAACGCATTAAAAAATGCGATAAAAATGCAACGTGTAAACACATCCTTAAGCGGGCTTTACACGCAACGACATCGCTAACGAGATGTCGTTGGGGTCACGGAATTCATGACGCACATCCGGCCTCGTTAGCGACGTCGTTGTGTGTGAAACGCAGGAACGACCTGTTAACGATCAAAATTACTTACCAAATCGTTGATTGTTGTCCAGTCATTCCATTCCCGATTATCTTTGCTGCTGCAGGACGCAAGTTGTTCGTGGTTCCTGCGGCAGCAAACATCGCTATGTGTGACACCGCAGGAACGAGGAACAACACCGTACCTGCGGCCAACCACAATGAGGAAGGAAGGAAGTGGGCAGGATGTTACGTCCCGCTCATCTCCGCCCCTCCTCTGCTATTGGGCGGCCGCTTAGTGACGTCACTGTGACGCCGAACGAACTGCCCCCTTAGAAAGAAGGCAGTTCGCCGGCCACAGCGACATCGTTAGGAAGATAAGTAGTGTGACTGTTCCTAGCGATGTTGTGCTCCACGGGCAGCGATTTGCCCGTGATGCACAACCGACAGGGGTGGGTACGCATGCTAGCGATATTGCTAGCGATGTCACTGTGTGTAAAGCCCGCTTTAGGCTTTTGGTACTGTTCTTGCAGTATTAACCAGGTATGGGTTAAAAAAGAACTTCTCTGCCTAGCAAATAATCCCACAACTTTGTACACCACAAGGGCCCCGTAGAGAAGGTGCCTTTGGCGTTGTTAATCACGTTCTTTGCTAATTCTTATCTAACCCTCCTGTATTTCTCGGCAGAACTGCTCATACAGCCTTTTTTTGTATCAGTAGACAGTAAAACAACTGCAAAAAAGCAATTACACTTTTTCGGAGATCTGCGAAAATATTTGCTGAATATGAAAATGTTTATCTGTAGTATTCAGAATACAAAGGAATATTCCTTCGTGCCGCACTAATAACTCGAGCTGCGCGGAGGAAGCAGAGTTCACACCTTATCGTGACTCCCAGACCGGCTACTAGTTAATCACTCCCTTCATATAGATATTCACCGCAAAGTTTTCCTGACATTCGAGGGATTCACCGCTGTGCGTTCTACTTCTTACGGGGTCTGGGGTGACCTTGCTTCAGGCTTCATGTAGTTCAGTAATAAATTGCCTCCACCCAAAAAAAAAAATTAAAACTGACCCAAGACTTGTAATGGCTTGGGGAAATTTGTTTTCTTTGTTGTCGAGATGCCTATTGGTTTTGTTTTTATCATAATGTGACTGTTGGATAACGAGGGATATAGACCCCCTAGACTGTCCCACTATCCCTAACCTCAGGGATACTGCTAGTGGTGGAGATGCCAGAGTCCCGTTCCTGGCCCTGCTCCTGAGCAAACCTAATCTGATGCTCCTCCTTTACCAAATAAGGACGGGGCAGCAATGTGATATTAACCACAAAAAAGACAGACAAGGGATATCCAAAACACACACTGAACATACACAAATGATTAGATATTAGGAGATTTAGGAGGAAAACAAGAGCAGGAAGGAAGCTACAAAAGACAATTGGGGTAAACTTCACAACTGCACAAAGCAGTAAGCACTACTTCCACCACATAGTCTGGAACACCACGTCACCAGACCAACTAAGAATTAATGTTTTTCTGGTTGTTTCAAAGCACTGGGTTTGACGCTGGTCCTGGGAGGTGCTCTCGCAGATGCTTCTCGTTCCCAGTGATTGCTCTGCGTGTTAGCTCAGGACGCCACCAGTAATATTTTCTTTTTACAGTTGTGGTGTTGGCTCCTGCGGTGCTCAGTGTTCAGATATTGGTCTCTCGTCTCCGGACTGTTATTTATCCGTCTCTGCCTGTCCTCCTTTGTTTCTTTTGTGGCTTCTGACCTGGGACTTCCTCCTGACCATGTCCTTGCCTGCTCCCTGTATTCTGTAAGTACTCTCCTGGAACCCTGACCTTCGGCTTGTATATTGATTTAAGTCTCTGTCTGCCCCCCTGTGTACTATCATGCCCTACTGGTTTATGATCTCGGCCTGTCTGACTACCGCTCCATATACTGTATACTAGTAGTGTTTAGCGCCACCTTATGACAGTCATCCCAATTAGTATGTGAACCTATTAAACATTACAGAAGTCTCCTTTTACAAAGTTCTTCTCTGTCCCAAAAGTTTTCATATTTACTCTCTTCTGTTTTGTATGCTTCCCTTCTCCATTAGAAGATACATAAGATTGTTGTCCTCCTTGACCCAAATGCTTTTACGGTAGATCTCAGCCATCGGAAAAGCTCATCCTAATCTTCTATGTAGAAGCTCGGCACTACTTGAATTTGACTGCAGCTTCCTCAATATGCTTTTTGACTTTTCGCCAATTAAGTTATTTGGTTCACTGCTCTTTCCTCAAGAGCAATCATCTTTGATAGTGATGAGGCAATCAACTTTCTTACAATAGCAAAGAGCTTGACCCGTCTGACAGCTTTGCTTCGGAGAAGAGACCAAGAGGGACTGGAAGGTGGCGGAGACACCACGGTAAGGCCAGAGAGCTGCCCTGCTCGGAAACTCTTTAGGTTCCCCTAAGGGCAATACACCAGACACACGCTTGGCCCACCTCTGCCTGTTCACATTAATTCCGGCTTAGTCAAGCTTCATAAAGACATCATTTTAATGGTTTGTTGTATTTTGTTTCTTACAGGAAAAATAGAAGGTTTTTAGTGTTTAGTCTTGTGCCGTGTTATCTCCGCTTCTCTGTTGCTAGGAGGTATTGATTTATTTCGGCTGGTTTTTACTTAAAAGTTTCTATTCCCCTCTGCATACCCGCATCCATAGATTGCATCTGAAAGAGTTTCCGAAAAAGAAATGACATTGACATGTAAAGTTAGTTTTCCGTCAAAGTGGAATTTAAGACGACCATATCTTCTATTTAAGGCTTGGAGTGGATGCCAAAAACCCATATAAGAGGTTAGACGCCTGTGTATTACAAGTGGTGGGTCCGCACAGAAATGATATCACTCCAGTGCAAAACCGAGAACGAACCCAGTGACCACTAAGAGCTTCGACATACAGCTCTGGCAAAAATTAAGAGACCACTGCAAAATGTTCAGTTTTTCTGATTTTTCTCTTTATAGATATATTTTTGAGTGAAATGTAAATTCTTTTATTCTATAAACTACTGACAACGTCTCCGAATTTCCAACCAATAAATTTTGTATTTATTTTCTGAAAATGAAAAATAGTCAACATAACAAATCTGCCCAATTCCTACCTTGCTGAAGCATCCCCAGATCATCACCGATCCTCCACCTAATTTCACAGTGGGTGCAAGACACTGTGGCTTGTACGCCTCTCCAGGTCTCCATCTAACCATTAGATGACCAGGTGTTGGTCAAAGCTGAAAAGGACAATGCGCCATGCCACACAGCAAGGTCAATCAATGTGTGGATGAAGGACTACCACATCAAAACCCTGTCATGGCCAGCCCCATCTCCAGACCTGAACCCTATTGAAAACCTCTGGAATGTAATCAAGAGAAAGATGGATAGTCACAAGCCATCAAACAAAGAAGAACTGCTTACATTTTTGTGCCAGGAGAGGCATAAGGTCACCCAAAAGCAGTGTGACAGACTGGTGGAAAGCAGCCAAGACGCATGAAAGCTGGGATTAAAAATCATGGTTATTCCACAAAATATTGATTTCTGAACCCTTCCTGAGGTAAAACATTATTAGTATTGTTGTTTCTAAATGATTATGAACTTGTTTTCTTTGCATTATTTGAGGTGTGAAAGCACTGTGCATTGTTTTGTTATTTTGAACATTTCTCATTTTCAGAAAATAAATACAAAATTTATTGCTTGGAAATTCGGAGACGTTGTCAGTAGTTTATAGAATAAAAGAACGATTTACATTTTACTCAAAATTATACCTATAAAGAGAAAGTCAGAAAAACTGAAAAATTAGCAGTGGTCTCCTAATTTTTGCCAGAGCTGTATATACTAATACCCCACTGAGGGAAAAAAGGACGATCACCTGCTGGAAAACTGAATAAAGGAGACAAAATATTGAGATATATAAATATTTTTATTTTAAAAAGTAACAATATATATATATATACTAGACATAGGCCTGATGCTATCGCATTGGGAGTGCGGTGGAATAAACATCTGTCTATGCTTAGTGGTGCTGCCAGGAGCAGTGGTGAGTGGGGTTGGTGGCATACAGATCTGGTGAGGGGGTCTGTGGGCATACAGTTCTGGTGGGGGGGCTGGGGGCATACAGATCTGGTGGGGGGGGGCTGGAGGCATACAGATCTGGTGGGAGGGCTAGAGGCATACAGATCTGGTGAGGGGGCTGGAAGCATACAGTTCTAGTGGGGGGACTGGAGGCATACAGTTCTGGTTGGGGGGCTGGGGGAATACAGATCTGGTGGAGGGGGGCTGGGGGTATACAGATATGGTGGGGGAGGCTGGGGGCATACAGATATGGTGGAGGGGGGCTGGGGGTATACAGATCTGGTGGGGTGGGGCTGGGGGCATATAGATCTGGTGAGTGGGCTGATGTTCTCTGCAGTAATGAGCACATTGTGCTCCTGCTGGTTCCCATCTGTCCCCTATTATGCAGTGTCTCACCTGTCCTACATGCCTGCGGAGCCTCCAGCTGCAGCACACAGACTCCTCTGTGATATTGTCCGGTGTACAAAGCGGCCGCTGCAAGTTGATGTCATGGCTTAACTGCAGTTGAATGCTTTACGGTGCCACAAAGCATTCAACTGCAGTAAAGGGCTGACAGCAAAGCGGCGGCCCCAGACAGGTGAGTATACATCAGTGTGTGTCTGTGTCTGTGTTCAGTGTATACATGCATGTGCGCTGTGTGTGTGTACGTATTCGGTGTCTGCTGTGTGCGCTATGTGTGTGTCTGCTGTGTGTGTCTGCTGTGTGTGCTATGTGTGTCTGCTGGGTGCGGTATGTGTGTGTCTGCTGTGTGTGTCTGCTGGGTGCGGTATGTGTGTGTCTGCTGTGTGTGTCTGCTGTGTGTGCTATGTGTGTCTGCTGGGTGCGGTATGTGTGTGTCTGCTGTGTGCGCTATGCGTGTGTCTCCTATGTGTGTCTTCTGCGTGCGCTATGTGTGTGTCTGCTGTGTGTGTCTGCTGTGTGCGCTATGCGTGTGTCTGCTGTGTGTGTCTGCTGCGTGCGCTATGTGTGTGTCTGCTGTGTGTGTCTGCTGTGTGCGCTATGCGTGTGTCTCCTATGTGTGTCTTCTACGTGCGCTATGTGTGTGTCTGCTGTGTGTGTCTGCTGTGTGCGCTATGCGTGTGTCTGCTGTGTGTGTCTGCTGCGTGCGCTATGTGTGTGTCTGCTATGTGTGTCTGCTGCGTGTGCTATGTGTGTGTCTGCTATGTGTGTCTGCTGCGTGTGCTATGTGTGTGTCTGCTATGTGTGTGTCTGCTATGTGTGTGTCTGCTGCGTGCGCTATGTGTGTGTCTGCTATGTGTGTCTGCTGCGTGTGCTATGTGTGTGTCTGCTGCATGTGCTATGTGTGTGTCTATGTGTGTGTCTATGTGTGTGTCTGCCATGTGTGTGTCTGCTGTGTGTGTATGCGTGCATGCAGTGAGGACCCGAAAACCGGAGCATCGTTCGAACTGCGGCTGCGCAACGGACAATGCTGCGGTGCATGATGGAATAGGGGAACAGACAAAACTTGTGATTATGTAAATATATACACACACTGTATATTTATATTTAGTTTCCCCCCAGGCACTTGAACCCTGCAATCCTATGCTTGTACTACTGTCACAGCCGAAAGTGTTGGCACCCATGAAATTGTTCCACAACATGAAATATTTCTCCCAGGAAATTTTTACAAATACACATGTTTATTTCCTTTGTGTGCATTGGAACAACACAAAGAAAACAGAGAATAAAAATGCAAATTAGACAATTTCACACAAAACCCTCAAAATAGGCCAGACAATATTGTTTGCACCTTTCCAAAAATGTGGGTAAACAACTTTGTTTCAAGCATGTGACGCTCGTTCAAACTCACCTGTGGCAAGTAACAGGTGTGGGCAATATGAAAATCACACCAGAAACCAGATAAAAAGAGGAGACGTTGACTTAATCTTTGCATTGTGTGCCTGTGTGTGCCACACTAAGCATGGAGAACAGAAAGACAAATTCCATCAATATACACAACATTTGTTATAAATTATTTAATTACAAAATGTATAATTGGTGGAGAAAGGTTCAACTAGATGGACCTATGTCTTTTTTTCAACCTATAGAATTATGTAAAGTGGAGAAGAGAACTGTCCGTGGATTTAAGAATCAAAATTATTAAAAATATCAACAATCTCAAGGTTACAAATCCATCTCCAGAGATCTTGATGTTCCTTTGTCCACGGTTCACAACATAATCAAGAAGTTTACAACCCATGGCACTGTAGCTAATCTCCCTGGACGTAGACGGCAGAGAAAAATTGATGAAAGGTTGCAATGCAGGATAGTCCAGATGGTGGATGAGCCACCCAAATCAAGTTCCAAAGAAATTCAAGTCATCCTGCAGGCTCAGTGGGCATCAGTGTAAGTGCAAATCATCCATTAACATTTAAATTAAAAGAAGCGCTATGGAGGAGACGCAGGAGAACTCCACTGCTGACACAGAGACATAAAAAAGCTAGACTACAGTTTGGCAAAATGTATGTAAATAACCAAAATCCTTCTGAGAAAGTGTTTGGGGACATAAGACACCACGACAAAGCTTTTTGTTAAAGCACATCATTGTACTGTTTACCGAAAATTGAATGAGGCCTACAAAGAAAACAACACAGGACCTACAGTCGGGTATGGTGGAGGTCAGAGATGTTTTAGGGTTGTTTTGCTGCCTCTGGAACTGGGGGCCTTCACTGTGTGCAAAACATTATGAAATCTGAAGAATACCAAAGGATTTTTGGTGGCAATCTAGTACCCAGGGTAGAAAGCAGGGTTTGTGTCCTAGGTCCTGAGTCTTCCAGCAGGACAATGAACCCAAACATACTTCAAGAAAGCCTCATAAATGGATGGAAACAAAGCGCTGGAGAGTTCTGAAGTGGCAGCAATGAGTCTGCATCTAAATCCCAATGACACCTGTGGAGAGATCTGAAAATTGCTTTTAGGAGAAGAGAAGAGAAGATGCCTTCAAATATGAGACCTGGAGCAGTTTATAAAGAAAAGAGCAAAATTGCAGGGGAGAGGAGTACGGGCATGTACAATGGTGCTCCACCCGCACCTGCTGTCACACATTAACAGCAGGATTTAAGTGGTTGATAGCAGTTTTAGAGGCAGATGACGGCTGTGTAACACAGCTTTTATCTGCTGGAAAAAGCTTGCATCAAAGATGGGCATGACATGTCATACTATAGTACGTCATAGAGATTAACAACAAAACAAAGCTGAACAATCTTTATCAGTATTACAAACTATGTAAAGGTGATTATTTTTAAAGAGAACCTGTCATGTGATCCACGCTGCCCACACTGCTGTCTGGCGTATTTCTCTCTAAACCTCTGAAGCATATAGGAGAAATATACTTTAAAGATCTGGTCAGAGGCCACAGCTGGAGACGAGACTTGTGCAGTGTCATCTTTGGCCGGCTCTTCCCAGCGCTGTTACAGTGTCACACAGTGACTACCAAGGTTCCGCCAGGTACATGTGGACCCCTGGCAAGCGCCGCAACACATAGAAAACACAATACAATGGTGGCCCTGGTGCTAGGGAAAGGGGAGCAGGGTCACCTCCTAAACTCACCTGAGACTGATCCCTAACTTCCCTATACAGGTTCTTTCACCCCATTGCCGATCATGTGCCTAGCCCTGTCTTTCCCTGGACTCAGCCCTGTATAGTGCGGAGGGCAGCGGGAATGCTAGTCTCACTCTAGATTAAAGACAGAGAGGATTATACAGACAGAGGTAAAATAAACAGCAATTATACAAAGCACTCCAAACAACAAAAAGTATTAATGAGGAATGGACCAGAGGGGAAAAACCAAAAAGGACAAAAGAAGGGAAAAACAACACAACTTTCACGCAGAAAATGTTCTTTGAAAGTCTTCCTGGTCCACAGCTCACAGGTTCCCTCTAGAGACAAGAAAAGCAGAAACTATCACCAGTGATTACCTGGACTAGGAGGGAAGTCTTTAGAGCAGAGCTGATTAGCAATAGTGAACAGCTGCCCATACCTTTCATTCAGAGTTCAGGAGATCAAAGGATCTACTTAACCCTAACAGCACTGGATAAAGGAGAATCGGCACAGCCAGTAGTATTAACCTGAGCAAATGTGTATGAAGCCCTGCGCTGTGATCTTCTAACCAGAAATCAGAGGGACCACTCTCTGTCGTGGTACCCTCGTGACATAAACGTGATGAAAGGTCTTCATATAGGAAGAGATCAGTCAATGATCATGAGCAGTTCTAGGAAGGGATTAGTGTCCTCTCTGGCTATGGTACCTGAACAGATTTTTTAAAAGTAATCTGGCAGCAGGTTTTTGCTACTTCATCAGACAACACCGTAATGTAGGCAAGGAGATTCTGAATCCAACGGTGTATCACATAGATTACTGACTGAAGCCATTCTGAAAAAAATCAAAGATTTAGATTCAGGAAAACAACAGAGCTGGCCCCACACCAGGCTCATATATCAATAGAGATTGCGCATTGACTGTGAGGTGTCAATCACAGTAGGGGGTGTGTCGGACTGCCCTGAAATGGTAATCACAGGGTAAAAAAGCCATTAGTTTAAGTGAATAATTGAACACTCACAGATAAGAGAAGCACAGTTGCTTTTTGTTTTTTAACCCCTACAGCATGCTGTCCATAGCTTACATAGCAAAAACCTGCTGCCAGATTCCCTTTAAGTATGTTTTACCAGACTCTGATTCATGCTGCTTATGATTTGGGCAGCAAGAATCAGATGACAGTTTCCCTTTAAGTGAGATAAGTAAAATGCTTTGCAGATGATATCATGTGAAAAGGGCATAAAGCTTTCTATAAATTCCTCTTCTCTCGTCTCCTGGGTGTGAATGGCCTGACCCAGAAGAGCGGTATCACATGGTGGGTACTGTTTCTGAAACAAATCTGTGATAGACGTGGCCGCATTTAAGAGAAAGGTCCAGGACAATCAGATATGAAAAGTGACCTTTACACCATGAAGACTGGAGATCGATGAAGAAGTCAGCGTTCCTACAGCCGAATCTAAAAGGTAAATTCTTCTGGGTGGAAAGGATGCGGTGAGTTAAATGGACAATAATAGGGCTAAGGAAACTACTTATGTCTAACTCAAGTTAACCACTTCATGACCACGTGCTAAGAAATTACTATAGATCTGAAAAGCCACCAATCTCTTTCATGACCTCTCGGAGGACAAATTATGTAACAAGAAAAAAAATATACAACTTTTTTTATTTATTTATTATATTTTTAACAGAGAAGAGATAAAACACTTAAAATCAACCAAATCTAAACACCTAAAAATACAGCTGTTGAGGGGTTCAAGTTTTTAACCCCTAACTAATATATGTTTGGCGCGTTACATTTGTGCTTAGAGGAGTTGCCCATTTTTATACTTTGTAAAGCTTTGAGAATAATACTCAACACTTTTGGTGTTGCTGAGTTACACAGGCAGGCTCGGGCGTCAACCAGCTGTGGGCTCATTCATGGTCAGGCACACAAAAGTTAAAGGGAACCTGTCATCAGATTTGGCAACTATAAGCTGCAGCCACCACCAGTGGGCTCTTATATACAGCCTTCAAACATGCTGTATATAAGAGCCCAGGCCGCTGTGTAGAACATAAAAATCACTTTATAATACTCACCTAAGGCGCAGTGCGGTGCAGACTGATCGAATGGGTGTCTCCGTTCTCCGGTACCGGCGCCTCCACTTTCGGCCATCTGTGTCCTCCTTCTTCTAAAGTCTGGGCGCATGACGCGTCCTATGTCAGCCACACTAGACACTAGAAAAGAGAAGCGCTGATAGGGTTTTACCAGATTACACATACGGTTTAGCATATATCACAATACACTCACCGATTCAGGTTGTGAGAGGTCACAACCACCATAGATAGCATCAGATAATGGCGGCTGCAGCGGCCCCACGTGTTTGCAGATCAAAGTGGAGAAGGAGAAGGGGTTAAACCCGCGCAATCCGCCAGATAAATTCAGAGGAGATGTTGATAATTCAGAACATTCTTTTATTCCATGGGTCTATGCGTTTCAAGGTCTGTGACCTCTTCTTCAGGACCAGCAAATCAACACTACATGTACATACAAATGAAGCCTTTTTATACCTGTGGTAACCACAAAGTACCGCCTCCCGGCACTTTGAAAAAAGTCAGAAGGGAAAGAAAAAAAAAAAGGATCTGCATGCATGATACAGCATTTTTCACAGATATCATATACTTTGTAGAATGCTATTATACTGGTCATAAAAACAATTTATATGAGAAATACACATTCATAAAATGGAAAATTATAAAATAAAAAGAAAAGGAAAGAAAAAAATGTCAAAAATCAGGACACGAACTCCAAGAAAGTTGCCCATAAGGTAACCTTCGATTTTTGTGGTGTACGCCACCAGTAGTTCTCAAAAAGCTGTGTATCCCTAAAGTTATGTTCACAAGGTTGTCATATATGCGTACGATTAAATAAAACATATGTTTAATAAATATATTAAAAACATTTCAATATAGAAAAAATGATAAAGGCAAGAGATGAAATAAAATGATAATAAAAATGCATAATTTGCTGTGAACTTTTTATATAGAATAAAAATTCTTTCACCCATGAGTACAAAGTGATGTGTATATAAATATATGTGAATAAAAATATAATGTGTGCTATATTCTTTGTTTGTGTGTTAAAAAGGATGTGATATTTACTTTTTCTTTTTCAAAGAGGATCATTCATAGTATCAACGAGCTGAAGGTTATTAGCGGGCATAAGCGTGGGAAAAAATATGTGTGCGCATGCTCTTGACCCTACCATGAGGACATATAGTACAGCGGTACGGAGTAGATGCCAGAGCTGGGACCGTGGGAATAAAATCTAAGGCGCCTGGGCCAGGGATATAGTTGGTTCAAGGTGGCTGTGTATGCAGTTATTTAAATTCTGAAGAGCAACATATAGATTAATAGATATAAAAACATAATATTTCTCTAAAAAATATATATATATATATATACATAGAACCTATAAAAAGGGGACAATAATAAAAGGAGTCAGAATGAATAAAAACTCCCAAATGGCACAACAAATCAGTAAAACAGGTCAGTTACTTCATTAAGTCCAGTTGGTTTCAATGTATCCAATCTATAAATCCAAAAAGTCTCTTTTTTATTTAAAACCTCTATTCTATTAGGAGTATCAATAGGGATTTGTTCAATTGGTGTTATAATGATGTCTGCCTTTTTTCCATGTACCAAAGTGCAATGTCGGGACAATCCATGTAAGAGGAACCCTTTCTTGATGTTATGTCTATGGGAATTTAATCTGTTATGTAGGGGCTGTCTAGTCCTTCCTACATATTTTTTACCGCATGCACAATCAATGAGATACACCACAAAATCAGAATGGCCATCAAGAAAGGGTTCCTCTTACATGGATTGTCCCGACATTGCACTTTGGTACATGGAAAAAAGGCAGACATCATTATAACACCAATTGAACAAATCCCTATTGATACTCCTAATAGAATAGAGGTTTTAAATAAAAAAGAGACTTTTTGGATTTATAGATTGGATACATTGAAACCAACTGGACTTAATGAAGTAACTGACCTGTTTTACTGATTTGTTGTGCCATTTGGGAGTTTTTATTCATTCTGACTCCTTTTATTATTGTCCCCTTTTTATAGGTTCTATGTATATATATATATATATATTTTTTAGAGAAATATTATGTTTTTATATCTATTAATCTATATGTTGCTCTTCAGAATTTAAATAACTGCATACACAGCCACCTTGAACCAACTATATCCCTGGCCCAGGCGCCTTAGATTTTATTCCCACGGTCCCAGCTCTGGCATCTACTCCGTACCGCTGTACTATATGTCCTCATGGTAGGGTCAAGAGCATGCGCACACATATTTTTTCCCACGCTTATGCCCGCTAATAACCTTCAGCTCGTTGATACTATGAATGATCCTCTTTGAAAAAGAAAAAGTAAATATCACATCCTTTTTAACACACAAACAAAGAATATAGCACACATTATATTTTTATTCACATATATTTATATACACATCACTTTGTACTCATGGGTGAAAGAATTTTTATTCTATATAAAAAGTTCACAGCAAATTATGCATTTTTATTATCATTTTATTTCATCTCTTGCCTTTATCATTTTTTCTATATTGAAATGTTTTTAATATATTTATTAAACATATGTTTTATTTAATCGTACGCATATATGACAACCTTGTGAACATAACTTTAGGGATACACAGCTTTTTGAGAACTACTGGTGGCGTACACCACAAAAATCGAAGGTTACCTTATGGGCAACTTTCTTGGAGTTCGTGTCCTGATTTTTGACATTTTTTTCTTTCCTTTTCTTTTTATTTTATAATTTTCCATTTTATGAATGTGTATTTCTCATATAAATTGTTTTTATGACCAGTATAATAGCATTCTACAAAGTATATGATATCTGTGAAAAATGCTGTATCATGCATGCAGATCCTTTTTTTTTTTTCTTTCCCTTCTGACTTTTTTCAAAGTGCCGGGAGGCGGTACTTTGTGGTTACCACAGGTATAAAAAGGCTTCATTTGTATGTACATGTAGTGTTGATTTGCTGGTCCTGAAGAAGAGGTCACAGACCTTGAAACGCGTAGACCCATGGAATAAAAGAATGTTCTGAATTATCAACATCTCCTCTGAATTTATCTGGCGGATTGCGCGGGTTTAACCCCTTCTCCTTCTCCACTTTGATCAGCCACACTAGACGGCATTGAGGGCCCGCGCAGGCGCACTACAGTAATTATATCTGCTCTGCTCAGGGCAGATTAAAGTTCGCCTGTGCAGGACCTCAATGCCGACTATTGTGGATGACGTAGGATTTGTCATGCACTCAGATTTCAGAAGAAGGAGGACAAAGATGGCCGAAAGAGAAGGCGCCGATACCGGAAAATAGAGACCCCCATCCGACTGGTCTACACTGCACCGCCCCTTAGGTGAGTATTATAAAGTGTTTTTTTATGTTCTACACAGTGGCCTGGGCTCTTATATACAACATGTTAGAATGCTGTATATAAGAGCCCACTGGTGGTGGCCACTGCTTATAGTTGCCAAATCTGGTGAAAGGTTCCCTTTAAACTCTGCTAGCCTGCTGGTTACCTCTGGGATGAGATGTTGTTGGAAACCTATTACATTTACTACCCGCATTTTTAAGATGGTTGAATCTGTCTTCCCATGCCAACTATAGCTTTGCTGTGTTGATCTGTGTGCTGTTGTGTCCCAGTCCTGCTGGTGATTATATTGCGTGGTGCATGGAGTTGTTGTGAAGTTCTCTAGTAATCTTGTTGTTTCCTCCTTACCTCTTTTTATCTTACACCTGTGTGTGAGCGAGCTGTGAGACAGAGTTTTGGTTTCCCCTCTTTGTCTATCTCTGTTGGTTTTATCACACTCCTGCCCCAGCCCTCCCCAGGGGTTGGGGGCTATAAGGTCTGGGTTGGTCAGGGGCAGGGTTAGGTTGGCGACTCAGACATCCTCACCTTCAAAGGTAACTCTGAGATAAGAGATAGCTAGGGCTCCTCTAGTTTGAGGGACAGTCTAGGAGAACCAATCCCCTACTCGCCCTATTCTCCATGACATCGAATGGCTAAGGTATGTGGATTAAAAATGTAATGATTTACTGCAAACAGAGCAGAGAGGGGAGGCTCCTGCTGCAGAAAGTTGTGTTATAGTCACACACAAGACAGTGATAACGAGGTTAACCTGACTGATCTACCTGGGAGACACAAAAAAGATTTATGTATGAACTTAACAATTTTAATTGTCATATGAGACAAAGAAGATAACTGCTCAACCATTTTTTTTTTCGTGCATTTCTATGTTCAGCTTTCCCTTACAGGATATGTCTGCCTAAAAAAGAGTCTGTCAGAAGGTTTTTCCTATGAATCTATGAACTGCACGATGTGGAGATGAGAGCCTGATTACAGCGTTGTATCACTTACTGGAATTTCAGCTGTAGTTTTGATTGAATCCCTGTTTTCTCTGCTGTCAATGTATCAGTGGTCAGAATGCTGAGCTCTGTATAACTCCACGCATACCAGTGATTGGTAGGTTCCTGTTTACATTGACAGCAAGCTTCCAATGAGTGCTGGGGGCGGGGGTTACACAGATTAGCTTACATATGAGATCTAGTCAGGCAGTGATAATCTCCTACTGATAAAACACTGATTGTATTGAAACTACAACAAGCTGCCGAGCAAGTGCAACATCCCTGGAATTAGTCTCTTTGCCCCTATGATAAACTGTTCTCAGATTAAATAGCAAAATCTTGCTGACAGAATCCATTTATTGGTTTTCGTCGCTCCAATGAATTTAAAGATATAAAATGAACTATTTATCACCCCTAAAACACCAACAACAGTGAAGTTTGGAGGTGGGAACATCATGGTGTGGGGCTGTTTTTCAGCAGACGGCACTGGCAAACTTCTTACAATTAAAGGAAGGATAAATAGACAAATGCACAGAGTCATTTGTGAAAAAAATTTGTTGCCGTCTACCATGATGATGAAGAAGAAACGAGGGAGAACATTTCACAAAGACAATGATCCCAAACACACAGCCGAGGAAACTCTCAATTGGTTCAGAGAAAGAAAAGCTGCTAGAATGGCCGAGCCGAATCCAATAGAAAATGTATAGAAGGAGGTGAAGCTCGGAGTTCATAGGAGAAACCACCGGGATTTTCAGGGATTGAACAGTGTTTGTGTGGAAGAATGGGCCAAAATCCCACCTGAGCAATGCAGGAGACTAGTTTCTCCATAAAGGAGGCATCTTGAAGCTTCATCACCAACAAAGGCTTTGTACTGAGTATTTACTACATTTCAGTGAGCGTGTTCAAAACTTTTTCCCTGTGTCATTCATCATTATTACACAGAAGTTTAATTTATGGACATCTATGGTTTGATTTATTTGCCTGTATGGATTGGATTGGTCGATACTGACATCTGGTGAGATATTCATGTCAATAGCACCTTTAGAAATAGATTTACTTAGGAAATTGGTGACTTGTTCAATGCTTATTTCACCCAGTAAATATCTAATATATAAAGCTGAGTGAGTGAGTGAGTGTGTGTGTGTGTGTGTGTGTGTGTGCGTGCGTGTGTGTGTATGTATGTATGTGTGTGTGTGTGTGTGTGTATGTATGTGTGTGTGTGTGTGCATATGTATGTATGTACAGTATGTATGTATGTGTATGTATGTATGTATGTGCAGTATGTGTGTGTGTGTGTGTGTGTATGTATGTATGTGTGTGTATGTGTGTGTGTATGTATGTATGTGTGTGTGTGCATATATATGTATGTACAGTATGTATGTATGTGTGTGTGTATGTGTATGTGTGTGTGTATGTATGTATGTATGTGTGTGTGTGTGTGTGTGTGTGTGTGTATGTGTGTGTGTATGTCTGCTAAAGGAATCCGCACCATCGCATTTACAATCATGAAAGTTTGCACAGACATCTCATGTGACTCAGGGAACGTCATAGACTATGTTTTGACAGGAAAATTTAACCCCGTGCTTTACAGTTACTCTCCAAAAAACCTGCCTCCATTAAAGTCAATGGAGCTGCGAGCTATAGGTTATTAATAGCAGCTGTGAGTGATTGATATAGGAACAAAATAAATTGTTAGTATAAGAAGCTTATGTGTGAGGTAATAAGGTGTCTGTGGGGAGACAGAGAGAGGGAGACAGACAGGTAAAGAGACAGACAGAGAGACAAACAGACAGACAGGGAAAGAGACAGAGACAAGGAAAGAGTCAGGGAAAGAGACAGAGACAAGGAAAGAGACAGGGAAAGAGACAGAGACAGACAGGGAATGAGACAGACAGGGTAAGAGACAGACAGACAGAGCCTGGGAGAGACACAGACAGACAGAGACTGGAGACAGAGAGACAGACAGACAGACAGAGACGGAGAGAGACAGAGACTATCTACATTGCAAAAATTACTCCAATTTTGTTAAAAATTCCACATTTTTGAAATCTTAAAGATTACTACAGTTTAGAACGATACGACAATCTTACAACAAATAAGGTTTCCAGTTAAAGCGACGGTACACGCTGTTACCTATGCGTTATGATCTTTCATTATACACGAGTTCTTGCTTAAAAGGTCAATGTCTTGTTAGTTATTCAGCTGGAGCTTTCTATATTGTGTTATGCTGCAAGTGGGAATGTCGGCATCTAATCATCTGGATTTCCAGACTCCAGTAAACATATGAACATCCAGGACTGTAATATATAAAGTAATATAACATCATTCATGAAATGCCAAGGTGATACCAATTACACCTCGAGATGTTCTTGTAGAAAGCTTTTAATATTGACTATCTATGTAGATCACATATTGACAAAGTCCACGAGGGAAGAATTCTGCAAAGAGATGCAGTGGATCTGGGTGGGCTGAGGGGGTCCTCTGGCCCTTTTAATCCTCAAGGGTCCAGTGAGACGGCTGCTTCTTCACCCCTTATAGCTAGAGCCCTTTCTCAGCCAATATCAATGGTGGATCCTGCAGTATTTGCATCTCATCCATTGCCTATCCTGGTATGTGTCCCCATCCTGGTGTACATGTTCCCCATCCTAAACCTATCCTAGTATATATGTCCACATCCAGGTATATATGTTCTCCATCCTGTGCCCATCCGGGTATAAATGTCTCCCATCCTGATATATTTGTCCCCATCCTGGTGTACATGCTCACCATTCTGGGCCCATCCTGGTATATATGTTCCTCATCCTGGGCCCATCTTGGTATAAATGTCTCCCATCCTGGTATATACGTTATCCATCCTGGTGTACATGTTCTCTATCCTGGGCCCATCCTGGTATATATGTCAACATCCTGGTATATATGTTCTCCCTCCTGGGGCCATCCTGGTATATATGTTACTCATCCTGGTATATGTTCTCCCATCTTGGGCCTATCCTGGTATATATATTCCCCATCTTGGCCCCTCCTGGTTAATATGTCCCCCATTATAGGACCATTTTGGTATATTTGTCCCCATCTTGGTACATACAGTATGTTACTCATTCTGATATATATGTTTCCCATCATTGGCCCATCTTGGTGTATATGTTCTCCATCCTGGACCCTTCCCGGTATATATGTTTACCATCCTGGGCAACTTCCTTGTTTAAATGTTCTTCATCCTAGGCCCATCCTAATATATATGTTTACCATCCTGGGCACCTTCCTGGTATATATGTTCCTCATCCTGGGCCCATCCTAATATATATGTTTACCATCCTGTGTATGTTCCTGGTATATATATTCCTGATCTTGGACCCATTCTGATGTACAGGTTCCCTATCCTGGTATATATGTTTTCCATTTTGGACCTATCCTGGTATATATGTTTACCATCCTGGGCCCCTTCCTGATATATATCACCCATCCTGGGCCCATCATTGTATATATGTTTCCCATCCTGGTATATTTATGTCCTCCATCTTGTTATATATGTTCCCCACCCTGGGCCCATCCTTGTGTATATGTTACCCATGCTGGTGTATATATGTCCCCCATCGTGGGCCAAACCTGGTATATGTGTCCCTAGCCTAGTACATATATGTCTCCTGTTCTGGTTTTTAATGCTTCAAAGTGGAGAGGGAGAAGGGGTTAAACCCGCGCAATCCGCCAGTAATCCAGAAGGAGATGTTGATAAATTAAACAATCTTTTATTCCATGGGTCTACGCGTTTCAAGGTCTAAGACCTCTTCTTCAGGACCAGTAAATCAACACTGCATGTACAGAGAGATGAACCCTTTTATACATATGGTATCTACAAAGTACTGCCTCCCGGCACTTTGAAAAAAGTCAGAGAAAAAAAAAAAAAGAGACCTCTGCATGCATGATGCAGCAATTTCTGCAGACATAACAAAACTCTGTTAAATGTTCATAGACTGGTCATCATAATAGTTTACATGAAAATTAAACAATAATTGGATGAAAAATCAAGAAAAAAGAAATAAGAAATGAGAGGAATAGTATGAAAAAATGTCAATTTTCGGGACAAGAACTCCAAAGTAGCAGTCCCTAATTATAAGGTTAAAGTCGACTTTTAGTGGTGAACGCCACCAGTGATTTATACATCTGTGTACCCATAAATATGTAACACAGGTAAATTATATTGACATCTAGGTGAAAGAAGAAAAAAATATATATATAAATATATGTATGGCAAAACATATTTTATAGAAAAAACTATAAAAAGTAATAGATAATAAATAATGAAAAAATAAAATGCTGTGATATGTTGAATAAAAATTGTAAAGGAATTTTTTGCCCAGGAATAAAAATATAAATATAAAATTGTAAAAAAGTGATGTGAATCTTTATTATTTGTATTGTGGGTTAAAAAGCTTTTAAAATAGTCACTCCAAACAGTTAGGAGGAGGAGGACATATTTGTATTCATTATTCCTGGAGAGGCCCAAGCAAAAAAGGACTCTAGGTTATTATCGGGCATAAGCGTGGAAAAAGCATCTATACGCATGCGCCTGAACCTGCCATGAGGACACACAGAGTAGCGGTACGGAGTAAATGCCAGAACTGAGACCGTGGGAACAAAACTAAAGCACCTGCGCCATGGGTAAACCTGGTTCAAAGGGCCATGTGTATGTTTCAGAAACAAGAAAAGAGAGATACTGACAGATCATACACAGATTAGTACAACAGTGTATAGAAATCATTAAAACCCTTTTGCCGCAAGAGCACCAGACCATGATAAAAATTGAAAACTAAAATTCTCACATACATAAAAAACTGATCACAATGTAATGATAGAATTAAATACACAGATCCATAAAAACTATAAAAACATATAAAAGGGATAATAAGGATAAGATAAAAAGAGGCAGGATGATCATCTCAAAATTTTTTAATACAAAATCAGTAGAAGAGGTCTGTCACTTCATTAAGTCCTATCGGTTTTAGTGTATTTAATCTATAAATCCAGAATGTCTCTTTTTTATTTAGAGCCTCAATTCTGTTAGGAGTATTGTTAGGGATTTGTTCAATTGGTGTTATAGTGATGTCTGCCTTTTTACCATGTATTAACGTGCAATGTCGGGACAGACCATGCAAAAGGAACCCTTTCTTGATATTGTGTCTGTGGGAATTTAATCTATTATGTAGGGGCTGTCTGGTTCTCCCTACATATTTTTTTTCCACATACACAATCAATAAGATAGACAACAAAATCAGAGTGGCATGTGAGGTGTCCCTTAATAGTGTATTTTTCTGGTTCTTCTGCTGGACCAAATGTCTTTCTTTTATGCGCAATGGATGTGCAGCATAGACAGTTTTTACTAAAACACTTTGAGACTCCGATTGAGCATTCCCTTTTGTTACAATTGATAGGGAATCTCAGCCTACTGGGTGCCACAATATTCCTAATGGTGGGGGCTCTCCTGAAAGTAATGCCTGGAAAAGGTGGAAGGATGTTTTTAAGCACAGGGTCCCCCAAAAGGATCTCCCAGTGCTTAGTAAGGGTCTTTTTAATAACAGCGTTGTCATGGCTAAAAGTGGTGATAAAATTAGAGCTAAAATCAGAAGGACCACTATGCGGGAACATCTTTTTAGAGGTTAAAATCAGATCATCCTGTCTCATATGCTTGGTTTCTTTAAAAGGACGTGTTAAAAGTTTTTTGGGGTAAGTCTTTTCAGTAAAACGGTCATATAAAACACCAGCTTGTATCTTAAAATCATCATCCATCCAGTGTACAATTTTTTCTAATTCTTCGGTATTGGTTAATAGGAATATTCAAGAGCCACTTATTATAGTGGCCGCTATTAAAATGTATATAGCCGTTTGTATCCACTTTTTTAAAAAAGGTTTTTGTAATAATCTTGTTCTCCTTGTGTGATATTGTAAGGTCAAGAAAATCTATTGTATCCTTATTAATAACAGAGGAGAAGGACAAACCCCAATTATTCTCTTTTATATGCGAAATGAAATCCGATATATTATCATCCTTATTATCCCAAATTATAAATAAGTCATCAATGTATCTCTTGTAAAGTACAATGTTGCTCTGATATTCAGATTGTTCGATAAAAACAGATTCAAAGATGCCCATGAACAAATTAGCATAAGTTGGTGCGATTTTACTGCCCATCGCGGTCCCAAGGATCTGCTGGTACAGTACATCTAGGAAAGTGAAGTAATTATTTTTCAATATAAAACACATCCCTTCAAGTACAATTTTTTTTTGCAGAGGGTGTAATCTGGTATCTTTTTTCACAAACTGTGAAAAACAATGTAATCCCAAATCATGGTCTATATTTGAATAGAGGGCAGACACATCCATTGTAAGAAAGTAATATGTTTCACTGTTGTACTAATCTGTGTATGATCTGTCAGTATCTCTCTTTTCTTGTTTCTGAAACATACACATGGCCCTTTGAACCAGGTTTACCCCTGGCGCAGGTGCTTTAGTTTTGTTCCCACGGTCTCAGTTCTGGCATTTACTCCGTACCGCTACTCTGTGTGTCCTCATGGCAGGTTCAGGAGCATGCGTATAGATGCTTTTTCCACGCTTATGCCCGATAATAACCTAGAGTCCTTTTTTGCTTGGGCCTCTCCAGGAATAATGAATACAAATATGTCCTCCTCCTCCTAACTGTTTGGAGTGACTATTTTAAAAGCTTTTTAACCCACAATACAAATAATAAAGATTCACATCACTTTTTTACAATTTTATATTTATATTTTTATTCCTGGGCAAAAAATTCCTTTACAATTTTTATTCAACATATCACAGCATTTTATTTTTTCATTATTTATTATCTATTACTTTTTATAGTTTTTTCTATAAAATATGTTTTGCCATACATATATTTATATATATATTTTTTTCTTCTTTCACCTAGATGTCAATATAATTTACCTGTGTTACATATTTATGGGTACACAGATATATAAATCACTGGTGGCGTTCACCACTAAAAGTCGACTTTAACCTTATAATTAGGGACTGCTACTTTGGAGTTCTTGTCCTGAAAATTGACATTTTTTCATACTATTCCTCTCATTTCTTATTTCTTTTTTCTTGATTTTTCATCCAATTATTGTTTAATTTTCATGTAAACTATTATGATGACCAGTCTATGAACATTTAACAGAGTTTTGTTATGTCTGCAGAAAGTGCTGCATCATGCATGCAGAGGTCTCTTTTTTTTTTTTTTCTCTAACTTTTGTCAAAGTGCCGGGAGGCGGTACTTTGTAGATACCATATGTATAAAAGGGTTCATCTCTCTGTACATGCAGTGTTGATTTACTGGTCCTGAAGAAGAGGTCTTAGACCTTGAAACGCGTAGACCCATGGAATAAAAGATTGTTTAATTTATCAACATCTCCTTCTGGATTACTGGCGGATTGCGCGGGTTTAACCCCTTCTCCCTCTCCACTTTGAAGTCTGAAACACGTGGGGCCGCTGCAGCTGCCATTATCTCATGCTATCTGTGGTGGTTGTGACCTCTCACAACCTCAATCGGTGAGTGCATTTACCATTTGCTAACCGTTTGTTTTATCTGGTAAAACCCTATCAGCGCTTCTCTTTTCTAGTTTATCTACTGGTTTTTAATGCATAAGAAAAAAAATGATTCTACTATTCACCTTCCCTACTTTTCCCCAGCACTCACCATCTTCTTCTAAAGCTAGCAATGACTTCCGCGTACAAGTGATGGGCAGCACCTGATTTCGCTGCCCTAGTTACAGGCACGCAAATGTCAGCTCTGATGGGCCAGCAGGTTGTATTGCAGTGCATGGACCTGGTATGTCTCTGCACAACAATACACTTCAGCCGAACGTGCGTCCAAGGAAGTACATCAAGCTGAATCATGTGTTCACGGGCCTCCCTTCCACACGGGCCTGCGACCACGATTGTTACACCCCTGATGTCTTTTGTAAATACTCTTTCCTGCAAAATATATGGGTTCTAACTAGTTTGCGTCAATTTATTTGTCCCCCCCATCGCTGCTCCTCCTTCCTCCTTATACCATAAGGTCTCGGAAATAGAAGGTTCGGCTTTGTGAACACAATGTCATAATTCCCATGGCAGAGCTGGTGTTATTTTTCCTGACGCGGCTTCGCTTGGGGTCTTGCAACCGGCATTTTTTCCCTATGTTTTCAACTATAAAAAGTGGGTGGTTTCAGAATCAACGGTTTCCAAACCTTCCAACCGAACGGTTTCCAAACCCTGAAGCTGTCTGTAGAAGTAACAAAATACGGAACTTGTGCGGAGTAATGTCTATTTTACATTGATGTGGATGATGATTTTTTGAGGATCTTTTCCTAGGCTTGAAAAAAACCCTTCATGAGCGTATAGCCCTAGAGTATGTACACACCGAGGCTTTCAGCCGAGATTTTGGAGCAAAAACTGACTATGAGCTCGCAATGTCTTTTAAACTCGGGCAAACCCAACAAGTTTCTCAAGTAGAAGAAGCTTTCAGAAATTCTCGTCTTCAGCTTTCTTTCTTGAAGCTTCTTTTGTGTTTTTTTCTATCGTTTCCCGTGAACATATTTCGAATATTCTTTTCAACTAACTTTTTTTTTCTTAGGGTTTTCTTAGTTTTTTTGTCTTTTTTACTGTTAATTTCTCATTGATGTTTTTTCACTCTATTAAATAATTAAGAAACTGCCAAGGTTTTGCTTGTTTATTTTTTTAAACAAAAAAGATGGCAAAACTCTCCAAAAAGTGTCCGGTCATTTTCTCGCCATTATTTGGAGCTTTCCCCTTGACTTGCATTGTGAAGTACAGAGCGTCTTAAGAGCAGAAAGTGGCTGAAGAATGGACGAGTTCTATATTTTAACCGTTTTGCATTTTTAGAAACTTCCAAGACGTTCCAAACACAAGTACAGAGCAAGACCTTTTCACGAAGAAATGCGTAGATTAATTTTTTTAACATTTGGGGTTCCGTGGCAAAATCAACCTGAAAAAGTTGTTGTGTGGTCAAAGCAAGTGGGTGGAAGCTCATCAAATCCTCCTCCTCAAAAATTTGGAGTTTCTGCTCAAAAATCTCAGCAAAAAAAGACTCGAATGAATAAACATATGAACAGCCAAGAAGTTTTACAATAGAAAAGAATAGGAGGAGTCTTTAAAGTATTCTTCAGCGATTATTCAGACTTTTTAAGCCAATGTGCTTCAAAAACTTGTCAAAAAAACTCTATTACTGCAGCTGCATCCCCCTCCTCCTCCTCTTTGTCAGTTATTTTAGTTTTTAACCACTAGTACATCATTGTTCAGATTCCTGCAATTACCATGGGCTCTACTGGTGAGCCCACGGTAATCCATGCACAAGTTTGCTGATCTGATCAGCAGACATGTGTGGTTAACAGGCGCGGGTGGATCAAAGATCCACCAAAGCTTGTTAACCCCTAGATCATGCTGTAAAATACTGACAGCACTATTTAAACGGCTGCGGCGGGGATCACATTGTTCTCTGCCGCCATCGGCAGCCTCAAACGTGATCACGGGGTGCTAAAGTGTTGCCATGGTAGCGCGAAGTCAGCTGATGACCCCTGATGCTACCATGATGAACTTCCTGTGAGAGCCGACAGCATGTGGGCACTCACAGGAACACTGCATTTCTGCTAATCAGAGCGATGCTACTGTGATCAGCAGAAATGAACAGGCGAACAGGCACTGCAGTGATAAAGTCCCCCTATGAAGATTAGTAAAATAAAAAAATATGTAAAAAAATAAAGTTTTTAAAAATATGAAAACATAAAAAAGAACAAAAAGTTTAAATCACCCCTCATTCACCTCATTGAAAATAAAACAGTTAAAAAAATAAAAATATACACATATTTGGAATAGCTGTATTCAGAAATGGCCAAAATGACTTTTTTGGTCACTGGATATTTTTTTAAAATGCAATAACAGGCGATCAAATAGTAAAATCTGCACAAAAATGGTATAATTAAAAACATCAGCTCGAGGTGCAAATACTAAGTCATCACTGAGCCCCAGATCCCGAAAAATGAGAACGCTATGCATCTCAGATAATAGCGCAAAAAGCACTATTCTTTTTTTGGACAAAATTTAGAATTTTTTTAAACCTCTTAGTTAACAGTAAACCTATACATGTTTGGTGTCTACGAACTCATACCGACCTGAGGCATCACACCCACACATCAGTTTTACCGTATAGAGAACATGGTGAATAAAAGACCCCCAAAACTAATGTGCTGTTGCATTTTTTTTGCTCTTTCATCGCACTTGGATTTTTTTTCCCCTTATTTAAAAAAATAAGCCCTCATATGGCATAATTTATGGAAAAGTAAAAAAGTTACGGCTCTCTGAAGAAGGGGAAGAAAAAACGAAAATGAAAAACGGAAAATCGCCTTTTGCGCCATTTTCTGAGACCCATAGCGTTCTCATTTTTCAGGATCTATGGCTCAGTGATGGCTTATTTTTTGCATCTTGAACTGACGTTTTTCATGGTACTATTTGTGCACAGATGCTACGTTTTGATTGCCTGTTATTGCATTTTGCACAAAATTTGTGGCGGCCAAAAAACATACTATTGGCGTTTGGATTTTGTTGCCGCTATGCAGTTTACCGATCAGATTAATTGATTTTATATTTTGATAGATCGGGCATTTTTGAACGCGGCAATACCAAATATGTGTGTATTTTCCAATTTTTTTAACCCTTTAATTTTCAATGGGGCGAAAGGGGGTGATTTGAACTTTTAGGTTTTTCAGTTTGTGTTTTAATTTTTTAAAACTTGTTTTTTATTTTTTTTATTATTTTACTAGTTCCCATAGGGGACTATAAGGATCAGCAGTCTGATTGCTCATTAATTTCTGATGATCACAGCTACACAGGTGTGATCACCAGAAACACTCACCTCTTGTCACTGGCAGCAGTCGGCCAAGTGAAACAGGAAGTGACTCATGCTAGCTACAGGAGTCATCACATGATCCTGTTCTGCCATGACAACCTTCGGCTCACAGTGATCATGTCACTGTAACACCGATGAAGCCGGGTAAGTAAAGAGTTACCATGACAGGGATTAAAATGGCTCTGTCACATTTTGCCAGCGCCAATTAAGGGATTAACAGGCATGGGTGGAATGTGGATCCACTTGTGCCTGTGAGGCACACATGTTAGCTGTACAAATCAACTGACATGTGCGCAGATCTCTGCCGGCTGCTGGCAGCAGCCGGTGGGGATTACACTATGACTGTTTAGGATGTAATTTTACTGCCTGTAATCGTTAATCGGGTTACATGAGATGCAAATTAATAGGAATTGTATAAATTTACACAAACTGCTGATTTATTTCACAATCAAATGCAAATCAGCATGTACCAATGATGGCCGGAATATGAGTGAAAGATGAAGTAGGTGTTTTCTTCTGAAAGAAAAATCAAATCGGAGCTGGCCATCAGCGTGCCATGTGAACCTGAATGTACGTCTGGCCACAGCCCAAAAGCTTCTTTCTCTCCTTGCCACAAAGTTTGATTAAACACCTCTCAGCCACAGATGGGTTTTTATTCCGAAGGGCTATAAATTCAAGGCTCTTTCTGGCGTTATCCCAGTCAGTAAAGTGGAAATTATATATTTTTTTTCCTGTACATATTGTTCCACTCCTAAGATTAGATTTTATTGGATTTTTTCTTAGAAAAATATATAATTAAGTTAAAAACACAATACAAATCATGAATAAGCGATTCAATTTTTTTTCACGTTTGAGAATTTTTTAAATTCTAGCTTTAACAATGATTTACCCAGATAATCATATAGGGGCTGATTAATTGAAGCTTCTGTGCTAGAAAACTGTTGGAAAAGTTGCACATTTTTTGCACAATGCAAAGATGCGGAAACATTTTGCGAATTTTAGTGGCTGGCAGTTTTTCCAAAGATGGCGAAGCTGGGGGGGATTGGGTTCTGTAGACCAAGCCCATAGGCTCAAGTTTCAAACAAGATAAAGTTTACTTTTCTTGCATAAACTTTTAGTATGAAGCAAACAACTTTTTATCAGCAACAACAAAAAAGTCCTTTTCTCAGGGTGACAAAAAGAAGACAGCTGCACTCTGTAGTGCTAAGATACATGGAACAATAAATATGGGAATATAGACATGAATTACTGCTATGAAAAACATGTGAAAATTGAGATACCTGGCACACAAAAATGGCCAATAAAAAGAGGTCACCTTACCATTGGCTGTTGGGCTCACATAAAACTGCCCATTTTTGTGTTCACATTAAAAAGGTAGGATGTGCCATCAGTCTTTTTTTTTTTTTCTTTTCTCAGGGTAGGAACAATAAAGTAGCATGCTCTCATCCACAGAGCAGTTTAGGCACTACCTATCCTTATGCACTGCAAATCCACAATTAAAGGTCCTTTCCTCTCCAACACTACAAACACGTGAGCCAACCGAGCTGCCTTATGTAGGATCTGCAAGCTCGGAACTGGAATGTATGGGAACGAATTTTCCCGCCCAAGCTCTTTTAGTTTCTCCTAAATTCCGGACCCAAAATCTGGTCCAATAATGACCTTCAAGACCAATGACATTTATTTACATCATCAGCCGTGTCCCAGCCTTTGATACAGGCTCACACGCTGAGCCCACATATTTCCCTGCACTTTCCCATCATCAAGTGCCTCTAATAGTTTGGATCCACCTTGGATCGACCCGCGGCTGTTAAACTGTTATATGCTGCTGTCTATTATTGACAGCGGCATATAACATGTGCCCATCAGTGCAGCTGTCATTTGATGACATGACACCAATGGGTTGTCATGAGAGTCGGGGGTCAACTGATGACCCCGGTGCCTGTCCTCGTGATCCTCCTGTGAATGCCGGCCTGAGGAGTGGCCGCTGTTCATAGGAGATTGTGATTTTTGCTATACAAACACCTTAACCAACCCAGTTGCCTTATATAGGACCTGCAAGCCTGGAACTGGAATGTATGGGAGCAATTTTTCCCACCCAAGCTCTTTTGGTTACTCCTAAATCCTGGACCCAAAATCTTATCCAATAACCCCTTTGTGACGAATGACGTATATTTACGTCATCAGCCATGTCCCTGCCTTTGATACAGGCTCACATGCTGAGCCCACATATTTCCTTGCAACTTCCCCGCATCAAGTGCCCATGGCTGTTAAACTGTTAAATGCTGCTGTCCATCAAAGACAGCGGCATATAACATACATCCACCGGCGCGGCTGTCGTGTGATTGTGGGGCGCCGATGGATTGTCATGAGAGCAAGGGTCAGCCGATGACCCCCCCTGTGCCTGTCATCACGATCCTCCCGTGAATGCCAGCCGGAGGGGTGGCCGATGTTCATAGGAGATTGTGATTTTTGCTATACACAGCAGTGCTTATACACTGCTGTGTATAGAATAAATAATTTAATAAAGCCCAAAAAAGCAAATCTCCCCAATTTTGAACACTAAAACTAAAAAAAATACACAAAAAATGCATATTTTGTATCAACGCATTCAAAATTGTCCTGTCTTTAAAATATAAGAATAATATAAATATAAAAATATAAGATAAATTAACCTGAGATTGTTAAACGGCTTAACGAGAAAAAAAAACAAAAACACCAGAATTATGTTTTTTAGGTCACTGCAACATTGCAATAAAATGCAGTAAAAGGCAATTAAAACATTGTATCAACACCAAAATGGTATCAGTAAAAACATCAGCTATGGGCGCAAAAAATAAGCTGTCATTGAGCCCAGATCCCAAAAAATTAAAACATTACGGATCTCACAAAATGGTGACAAAAGCAAACATTTTTTGGAACAAATTTATGATTTTTTTTTCACTACTTAACTATAACAAATATACCTGTTTGATATCTGCGTACTCGTACTAACTTGCGGAAGCATACTGCCAGGTCAGTTTTACCATGTAGTGAACATGGTAAATTAAAAAACAAAAAACAGTTGTGTGATGGAGTTAAAAACCCTTCTCAGTAACCTGGTTGTTACTGGAACGCTCTATTCCTGGATCTCCATCACTGAGGTCAGCCACCTCCGTGACACATACCTTCCATCCAGGACTTTATCTCCTGCTTCCCTACCGTGCACACAGCATCTTCAAGACGGGAACCCCTGAGTTTTCCAAGGCTAATGGACACTAATGGAAAATGCTGGCAGTGATTTTCCTAAAATTAGGACATTTATAGAGCAGGCGGTTTCCAAATAAAGCCACCGAAGAATAAATATATAACTTCTTTTGACCACTTCAAGGTTTCTGAAGAGATGTAAGACTCAATGTGCGCACAGCAATATATTTTTCACATTACTGTGCATTAAGCTAATTTTTTCAGCAACTTTGCACCTTTTTCTCAGTTGAGTTCCAGGCGGAATCCTCTTGAGAAATACATTCTGCCTGAAGTGTAGTTACAGGAGGTGGAAAAGTAGAATTTTCTTCCTGTTTCTAATCTCTAAGGGGGACTAAAAGACCTTTCTGTTACTAAGGCAAGCATTTAGGCACTTATAGTAGATATTACAAATTTGGCAATGTTTAGTATGGACCTAATGTAGCGCTGACATCCCTGCAGGGACACTGATTACTCACCGCCCCAGCTGGGTTGCGTCCTCCCCTGCACTCCCCCGGCCATCCCAGTGTGCTGCTGTCCTCTCCTCTCCCCGGGGTCTGTGCACACCGCACAGTCTTCTGAGAAATGCGCTTCAGTCGCGCGCACAGCGGCCTGCCTCCTAAAGCTGTTGAGAGGCACTATGTATTTAAGGCACCCTCCCATTAGGGGAGGTGCCTGTGCAATGCCTTTAGTTAGTCAGTTTTTAGTTTGATAGCTAGTTAGCTGTCAATTCCCCTGCTCCTGTCCTGTTATCGCTGTGTCCGACACCTGTACCTGCCTTCCCATCGCTAACGAGATGTCGTTGGGGTCACGGAATTCGTGACGCACATCCGGCCTCGTTAGCGACGTTGTTGCATGTGAAATGCAGGAACGACCATTAACGATCAAAATTACTCACCTTATCGTTGATCGTTGACGCATCGTTCCTTTCCCGATTATCGTTGGTCTTGGAGGACGCAGGTTGTTTGTCGTTCCCAAGGCAGCACACATCGCTCTGTGTGACACCGCAGGAACGAGGAACTGCATCGTACCTGCGGCCGTCCGCAATGAGGAAGGAAGTAGGTGGGCGGGATATTCCGCCGGCTCATCTCCGCCCCTCCACTTCTATTCGACGGATGCCGTGTGACGTCGCTGTGACGCCGCACGAACCACCCCTCTTAGAAAGGAGGCGGTTTGCCGGCCACAGCGATGTAGCAGGGAAGGTAAATATGTGTGACGGGTGTAAGCAATATTGTGTGCCATGGGCAGCAATTTGCCCGTGACGCACAACCGATGGGGCGGGTATGCACGCTAGTGATATCAATACCGATATCGCAGCGTGTAAAGTGGCCTTAAGTCATCCCGCCTGTACCGCCCTACATCTATATATGTACCTGAGTCCGTCTCTTGTCCTGGGGGTCAGCTGCCATAGTCACAGTAATTGCTCTGGCAGTGGTACCTGGCGTACGCCGCTTGGTGGATGCTAAGTTAAGCTCCTTCTACTAAAGGGTAAGCCTGGGTCCCCCCTGTGGTCCAGATGGTCCACTACTCCCACTCACTGCCTCTACACCAGCCACAAACGTTACACCTAAACTATATATAAAATCCACATTTATATACAATACTGTTAAAAAAAACCTTAAAATGTTTACATTTAAAACTGAGAAATATATGAAGAAATCTCTGTGGGTCTCAGGATCTCAAACATGTCCTCCTGCTCCTCCACTTCACTGGCCTTTAACACAACTGACTGCAGCAGGAGCCTCCCCCCACTGTCCTGTGTGTAGTAGAACAAAGGCTTAGTGGTGGGACATTAGTTAGTTACTAGTCAGAGATGGAACTAATCAGCAGGAAACCAAACCCTTTGGGCCAGATTTACCATGTAGGGTTTTTTTTAAGTCACTTTTCTTTTTTGCCTTGTGCTGTTTGTTGCCATTTCTCCTGCCAGATTGTTCAAAATATCGCTGGTTCGTGAATTTTGCACAAAATTAAAAAATTATTTTTATATTTTTGTGCCTTTTTAAAGCAAAAACTCACTTGATGTTGCATGCAATGTTAACATTCACCAAAAATTTTCTGCCCTACAAAATATCACTCCAGGTGGGGACTGGATGACTTTTGCGCCCAAAAAATGGTGAATTTTTAAAAAGTTGCAAATAATAAATCATCCGTAAATAAAATCTAAAATCCATTGTTGGCTACAAAATACAAGCTCACCAAAGCTGACAAATGAGTCTATCGTAGACTTAAATAAAGGTGCAAACTTGTAAGAATAATTTGGCGCAAAACAAAAAAACAGGCGTAAAAGAGGATAATAAAGATCTGTAAAGACACCCATACCTTATGTTTAATATAATCATTAATTTCCAGTTTTCAGGTCCCTTTAAGAGGGCGATTTTATGAATCATTTATCGTACATATTCATAGCTTTCTATCTACAAACACGGGAAACAAGCTGTAGGATTCGGCAAAGGTTACGACTGACAACAACAATATCCTCTGTATAATAATAATAACTACTAGACAGGAGAGGAGCTGGGCGTCCATACATTATATAACATCCGCAGAAAGAACTTATCTTTAAAGGGCAAACTTTAAATACACTTTGTAAAAGATAACACTTCTGAAGAGCGTCTTTATGATATACAGATGTAGAAGAGGCCACCTGGAGTTATAGGGGTCTGAAGAGGACAGGTCACGAGGATGCAACAGCGCCGGAGAAGGCAACACGGTGGTGCCTGAACTAATAGCGTATTCTATATGATAAATAGTGTTCTGGCACAACTAACAGTGGTAAATCAGAGTGCTGCACATAGGATCAATCAGAGACACAGGACACTTATCACTAACGGTCACCGTCTGAGTGAACATACTCTAGATCCCTCTAGCTGGGAAACGTCAGGAGGGCCACAAGTCCAAGGGGATGATATCTTCCCACTCAATACTGCCTGGCTGCCGTCATGCTCTGAAGCGTGGCCTCAGTTCCTACTCAATACAGTAAGCAATGTCCCGCTACACTCAGGTTCTCCTTTAGGAGCAGTGGTTGATCCTCAGTATTTGGTGATCAGTGTTTTGTCTTTGGTACTTGACTGTCTAAGTCTGGTTTTTCATATTTGGTCTTCAAGTTACTTTAGGAGTTGGCATTTGGTAACAGGTTTCTACTGGCGCAGGTCACGATCTTCTACTGGTGCGGGTCAGGGTCTTCTATTGATGCAGGTCGCGATCTTCTACTGGCATGGGTCAGGGTCTTCTATTGATGCAGGTCACGATCTTCTACAGGCACAGGTAAGGGTCTTCTATTGTTGCAGCTCAAAATCTTCTACTGCCATGGGACAGGGTCTTCTATTGATGCAGGTTACAATCTTTTACTGGCACGGGTCAGGGTCTTCTATTGATGCAGGTCAGGGGCCTCTACTTAGTTTAGGTCACCAATCTAATTCTCAGCTCAGGTCCCAGATCTTCCTTTCAGTTTAGGTCACTTTTCCTCTCAGCTCTGGTACTGTATTTTCCTGAGGTTCCCTCCAAGATCTGACTGCTCTCGGATACTTTTATGGCAATGGCAGCTGTCAGCCCGCTTCACTTGCCATATGACTTTCCTGAAACAAGTTTTCGTGCCAACTCCTCCCCTACTCAGCCCGGCCAGGCCTTTTATATTTTGCAACTTCGACACAACTGTCACCTGACCCAGTGTCTCCTCTAAATTCTTCCCTCGGGTAAACACACACTTTACTGGTTAGTTCCTGTTTCCTGGCATTATCTTCTGCTCTTATTTCTTTTGGCCAGCAGATTGTGGTGTTTCCTTGCAGACATTATGGGACATTAGCTAAATGTGTCTTCTGCAGGTAGTTCCACAATCACATGCATGACTGATGTTATTAAACTCACATGTACAATACATTTTTCAATTGCAGGCCGTAAAAACAAAAAATTCCTTCTACTGCCTGTGCATTTACCTAGTTTCCCCTATTTATGTCCTTCTGTGGTTCTATGTAAGAGGTCGATCATGGACACTTTGTCACCCCTTTCTATTTATAGCGCTTCTATTCTAGATCTCCAGAAGCATGGGCATCCCATGTATACAGCATACGAGTTGAGTCTGTGCTTAAAATAGCACAGGGGTGTGTTCAGAACATTCTAAAGCAGCATGAAATTGACAGCTTCTACATCTCTTCCTAAGCAGCTCAGCTATGCTAGTACTGACACTACAGCTCCTCCTTCTTTCCCTGATGGGCTCAGCTATGCTAGTACTGACACTACAGCTCCTCCATCTTTCCCTGATCTACTCAGCTATGCTTGCACTGACACTACAGCTCCTCCTTCTTTCCCTGATGTGCTCAGCTATGCTTTCTCTGTCACTACAGCTCCTCCATCTTTCCCTGATCTACTCAACTATGCTAGTACTGACACTACAGCTCCTCCTTCTTTCCCTGATGGGCTCAGCTATGCTTTCTCTGACACTACAGCTACTCCATCTTTCCCTGATCTACTCAGCTATGCTTGCACTGACACTACAGCTCCTCCTTCTTTCCATGATATGTTCGGCTATGCTTACACAGACACTACTGCTCCTCCTTCTCTCTCTGATCTACTCAACTTAGCTTGTACTGATTCTACAGCTCCTCCTTCTCTCCCTTGTCTACTCAGCTTCTCCTTCTTTCTCTGATCTACTCAACTTAGCTTGCAATGACACTACAGCTCCTCCTTCTCTCCCTGATCTGCTCAGGTTTGCTTGAACTGACACTATAATTCCTCTTTCTTTCCCTGATCTGCTGGCTATACTAGTACTGACACTACAGCTCCTCCTTCTTTTCCTGATCTACTCAGCTATGCTAGCACTGACCCTACAGCTCCTCCTTCTCTCCTTGATCTTTTCAGCTATGCTAGCACTGACACTGCAGCTCCTCCTCCTTTCCTGATCTGCTCCGTTATGCTAGCACTGACACGACAGCTTCTCCTTCTTTTCCTGATCTGCTCAGTTATGCTAGCACTGACACTGCAGCTCATCCTTCTTTCCTGATCTGCTCCGTTATGCTAGCACTGACACGACAGCTTCTCCTTCTTTTCCTGATCTGCTCAGTTATGCTAGCACTGACACTGCAGCTCCTCCTTCTTTTCCTGATCTGCTCAGTTATGCTAGTACTGACATTACAGCTTCTCTTTTTCTCCCTGATCTGCTCCGTTATGCTAGCACTGACACTGCAGCTCCTCCTTCTTTTCCTGATCTGCTCCGTTATGCTAGCACTGACACTGCAGCTCCTCCTTCTTTCCTGATCTGCTCCGTTATGCTAGCACTGACACTGCAGCTCCTCCTTCTTTCCTGATCTGCTCCGTTATGCTAGCACTGACACTGCAGCTCCTCCTTCTTTCCTGATCTGCTCCGTTATGCTAGCACTGACACTGCAGCTCCTCCTTCTTTTCCTGATCTGCTCAGTTATGCTAGTACTGACATTACAGCGTCTCTTTTTCTCCCTGATCTGCTCGATTATGTTAGCTCCAGTTGAGCAAGCACAGTACAGAGGTATTTTGGGAACTGCCAAGTGGCACATAGTGAATACAGAGGAAGCAAAAGAAGATCCATGTAAGCCACCAATGCAAAAATAAGTTAATGTGGACTCCTGGGAAGTGTAGATCCTCATTAGGATTGGAAGTCACGTGATAAGTAGGGATGAGCGGACCCATGGAAGTTCCGGTTCACAGAGTTCAGCCAGAATTTAGTTAAAAGTTTGGTTCAGGACCAGAACTTGACCCTGGACCCTGTACCCAATATAAGTCAATTATTTTTTTTATATCGGCCATATATATTGTGTTACTCCTCTTCCACACCAACCCATGTACACAGCTTCATGATGGGACAGGAACAAGCAAACATTGCCAGCAGAACCATCATGTGTTTCTGTGATTGATCCAGTATGTACATTGTCCTCCTCTATCAATATTGAAGGCTCGGGCTAAACGGTGACTTAAGGATAGTTTTGTGCTGTAGGTGAATGGGGTTACTTTAAGTCAAACGAGTGGAAATCATTTTTGCAAATAGTCATTTTATGCAAATGAGCTCACTGACAGATTCTAAGTTAACTCATTCTTCAGCCAGCATGGATAGAGGCTATAGAAGGCAAACAGTGCCAAATGTTTAATGAAACCCAATTACAAAAATCATTTTTAGCCCCAAATACATGCATTCAAAGACGAAAAGTACAATCAGAGAAGTGAAAAGGTTTTTTTGTGGTCCCCCTAGTGTGTATATACAGTTCAGACCAAAAGTTTGGACACACCTTCTCATTCAAAGAGTTTTCTTTACTTTCATGACTAAAAATTGTAGATTCACATTGAAGACATCAAAACTATGAATGAAAATATGTGGAATGAAATACTTAAAGTGTGAAACAACTGAAAATATGTCTTATATTCTACGTTCTTCAAAGTAGCCACCTTTTGCTTTGATTACTGCTTTGCACACTCTTGGCATTCTCTTGATGAGCTTCAAGAGGTAGTCACCGGAAATGGTTTTCCAACAGTCTTGAAGGAGTTCCCAGAGATGCTTAGCACTTGTTGGCGCTTTTGCCTTCACTCTGTGGTCCAGCTCACCCCAAACCATCTTGATTAGGTTCAGGTCTGGTGACTGTGGAGACCAGGTCATCTGGCATAGCACCCCATCACTCCCCTTCTTAGTCAAATAGCCCTTACACAGCCTGGAGCTGTTTGGGGTCATTGTCCTGTTGAGAAATAAATGATGGTCCAACTAAATGCAAACCGGATGGAATAGCACGCTGCTGCAAGATGCTGTGGTAGCCATGCTGGTTCTGTATGCCTTCAATTTTGAATAAATCCCCAACAGTGTCACCAGCAAAGCACCCCCACACCATCACTCCTCCTCCTCCATGCTTCACAGTGGGAACCAGCCATGTAGAGTCCATCCGTTCACCTTTTCTACAAAGACACTGTTCTGCCTTCGTCCACGTGTGAGCTGTGTGGACTCCGGCATACAGCTAACCTTCATCCACTGTTTCAATAAACAGACTGTGTTGCCTTTAAGTCTTTATTTATTAAATGATGATGGATAGGTGGATGATCATAAGAAATGGATGATTGATTGGTAAAAACTATAACAAAAGATACAAATCCATATCAGTACAGGCATATCACAAATAACAGAATGACATACATAGTAGTACTGGTATTTACAGAATCTGCATAACATAGAGAGCAATGCATATGACTGAACACAACATTTACACTGCTGAAGCTGCCCTACACCTGCTCTGCATGTATCACAGCCTATGCAATCTGAGTAGATCCACTGCCACTTCACAGTGCCTACATAACAACTGTACACATATTCCAACACAAATATGTAGTCTAGTACAATGATTCCTACCGGGATCCATTAGTCAGGAGGAACGATTGAAGAAAAGGTACTGGAGCCAACCATAGCACCTCTGAATCCTATGGAGGCATCAAGACATCTGCGTCTCCAACTCAGTAAGGGAAGGGAAAAAGGGGCAGTCCAAGGAAGTATCTTTTCCTTAAAGCAACAGGCTCAAAACCACAGAAATACTGTAGAGAGGTATGAGGAAAACATAAGAAAGCCAACAGTGACCTCTTGTGGGCAACAAACGATATTACCCTTATCCTATTTAATGAATAGAAGACAGAACACTCCCCGCTTGGCGTTAACCAATGCCACTATTGGACTCCTGAGGGGATAACAACAACACAAGTTCAGTGACTGGTCTGGTGAACAGTTTGTTCTCTCCGAGCTTGCTCACTCTGACCTCTACCTTGCGTACTCTCCCATCCTTGCTGGGAAAGGGTTTGGTGACTAGGCCGAGTGGCCACTCATTTCGGTGTGATTGACTGTCCTTTACAAGTACCACATCGCCAAGTCTGATGTTTGGATGGTCTTTCTGCCATTTTGTTCTGGTTTGCAGAGTGGAGAGATATTGTTTCCTCCATCTGTCCCAAAAGGCATTGGACACGTTTTGTACTTGCCTCCATTGTCTTCTGTAGAGGTCTTTCTCGGTGAATTCTCCAGGTGGAGCTCCTGGGACACAGGTTTTCTGTGTAAGTAACATGGCAGGAGTAAGAACTGTTGAGTCTCCAGAATCTCCAGAAAGAGCTGTCAATGGCCTAGCATTCATGATAGCTGTAACTTCGGCCAAGAACGTAGTCAAGCTTTCGTGGGTAAGTCTGGTGTTTGCTTGCAAGAGGATAGAATCTAGAATCTTGCGTGCGATTCCTATCATTCTTTCCCAGGTGCCTCCCATGTGCGAAGAGTGTGGCGGGTTGAAGGTCCAGGTGCATCCTTGCTCACCTAGGTACCTCTCTACATTTGTAATGTCTAGATTGGAAGGGATTTGGAGTTCTCTTGCTGCTCCAATAAAGTTCGTGCCTCTATCAGAACGAATGTGCTTCACAGGGCCTCTGATAGCGATGAAGCGTCGAAGTGCATTTATGAAACTTGAAGTGTCCATAGATTCTATTACTTCGATATGAACAGCTCTGACAGACAAACAGGTGAATAGAACTGCCCAACACTTTGCTTCGGCATGGACCTTCCTAGTGCGTCTTGTAGCTACGGACCAGGGGCCGAACACATCCAGTCCAACGTTGGTGAAAGGGGGTTCAGTACTGAGCCTGTCAGGTGGAAGATTAGCCATCTTCTGGTTTTGAAACATGCCACGAAGTTTGCGACACGTAACGCAGTTGAAGATGAGTTTGCTCACGCTTCTCTTCGCTCCGACTATCCATAGTCCAGCCGTTCGTAGACTCCCTTCGGTAAACAAACGACCTTGATGTCTCACCAAGATGTGATGATGTTGAATAAGCAAGGTTGTGACATGATGACGTCCGGGAATTATTACCGGGTGTTTCTCTGAGACTTCTACCTTAGCTTCTTGAATGCGGCCACCTATTCTCAGCAGCCCATCTTTGTCAATGAACGGGTCGAGTTTCCTCAACGCACTGTCTCTTGGAATGGGTAGTCCTTTGTCGAGATTGTCTATCTCCTTGTTGTAGGCTTCATTTTGTACAACATGGAGTATTGTAATCTTGGCTTTCTCTAGGTTGGGAGCAGTAAACGCATGCTTGCAGTGATGCCAACCTTTACTGCATCTCTGATTTGTTGGTAATTCGGACTTGTAAAACTGAGTCACGTGTAGTAAAAAAGCGATGGCTCTAACAAGTGAGTTCCAAGTTGAGAATCTACTGAACCGATGAGATCCGAGGTGACGTCCTGAAACCACTGTATGAAGAGCTGACACTTGAGGACGAAGGTCTTCATCGACATCTGGATCCACCAGTTCGAATGTATCGGGCCTGCTGATGTAGGATGTTGTTCGGTACAGGAAGGCAGGGCCTGTGAACCATGTAGTGTCCTTAAGGTGACTTGGTGCAACGGATCTAGTCGCATGGTCGGCGGGATTGTGATGAGTAGATACGTAATGCCACTGATCAGGGCGAGTTGATCTTCTTATTCTCAATACCCGGTTGCTGACGTAGACATAGAAGCGTCGTGTTTCGTTGCAGATGTATCCTAGTACCACCTTGCTGTCAGTGTAGAACTCTGCATCTTTGATCTCCTGATTCATTCCATCTGAGATAAGTTCAGCCAGCTCTACTGCAAGGACGGCAGCACAGAGTTCCAGTCTAGGTATCGTGTGTTCACGGAGTGGCGCCAGTTTTGTCCGACTCATGACGAAACCAATATGGATCTGTTCATTCACATCGGTGGTTTTAAGGTATACTACTGCTGCGATTGCTTTGACTGATGCATCGCAGAAGATACAAAGTCTTTGAGACTTGACTTCTGTGGATGGCACAGGAGCGTATGGTCGGTTCACATGACGATCGGTCAAGGCCTCGAGAGACTTCTTGAGCTTGTGTCTGAGGGAGACAAATCGACTGTAGACCTGTTCCCTGTTGTTGGGTAGGCGTTGTCTCCGTGGTCGGAATGGTAAGGGTGCCACCCAGCTGTTCGACTTGTCTTTGGTTATTTCTTGGTCCATGATATCCAAGAACATCCTGTCTTCTATGGACATTGCTGTTTTGTTGTCCTCTTTGGTCCTGTGGAAGACTGTACAGCCTATGTGGTCTTGTTCGCCCTCACAAGCGTGGTCTTCGTTGGAAGGAACTGCGAAAGGACATGGCAGAGGAGTACTGCTTGGTAATTCCTTTACCAACAGACTGTTGTGACATGGTCGGAAGAAAGACGGATGTCCATTTTCTAGTGTGTTGGTGAGCATACTGTTGACTGAGGCTGGCTTGTGTGCTCCTCCTAGACAGACATCTCCTATTACGACCCATCCTAGGTCAAGTCTCTGCGCATATGGAGCGTTCTGGGAGCCGTTAATGGACTCTCTAGCCTTATGCACACGTAGCATGTCTCTTCCAAGGAGTAAGGCTATTGGAGCTTCTGAGTCCAGTTCTGGAATCAGGTGAGCTATACGCTTCAGATGGGGGTGATGAGCTGCTACCTCTGGTGAAGGTATCTCGGACCTGTTGTCAGGAATCTGGTTGCACTCCAGTATGGTAGGTAATGATAGGCAGGTCTGGCCATCTATGGATTCCACCTTGTATCCGGTTGCCTTCCTCCCCGCCGTCTCAACGGTGCCTGAACATGTCTTCAAGGAGTAGGGAGAACCGGGGCCCGCAATGTTGAAACTGCTGAAGAAGATGGACTTGGCAAGAGATCTGTTGCTCTGGTCGTCCAAGATCGCATAGACCTTAATTGCTTTGTCCCTACGGCCTGCTGGGTAGACTCTGACAAGGCAGATTTTCGAACAGGACCTTCCTCCTGTGAGTCCTTTACAGATCTCCGTACATTGAGAGGTAACCACCGTGGTGTCTTCATCAGTGTTCTTCTGTTTTCCATCGTGTTCTTCTGCTTGCGGCAACACTTGTGTAGGTGGTCCAGGGTGTAAGGCTGTATTGTGATCCGTGCTGTCACATTCTGCACACTTCACACTAGCTTCGCAGTTCCTGGCCATGTGCGATGTTGCAGCACAGCATTTGAAGCAGATGTTGTGTTCCTTGAGGAAGCCTTTGCGATCCTCTAGAGACTTCTCCCTGAAGGCTCTGCATTTTAGTAGAGGATGTGGTTTCCGGTGTAGAGGACACTGTTTACTGATATCCTGGGGTTTGTTCTCTTCTGGAGGATGCTTACTCTCTTTGTGAGCAGGACCTGAGGAGACAATGTTAGTTTTGTGGACTGCCACGGGTGTCCTACTGGGTTTGACACCGGGGGCAGTGGTACACGACAGAGTAAAATCAAAACTAGGGTCATTTCTGATTTTAGCTTGCTGAGCTACAAAATCTACAAATACAACAAAAGGAGGGAATGGCACGTTATGTGTTTGCTTATACCGTGAACCGTGTGAGACCCACTTTTCTTGTAGATTGTAAGGAAGTTTTTGCACTATTGGATTGACACCCCTAGCGGTATCCAAGAATGCCAATCCGGGCAAATCTCCTTCCTCTTGGGCAACCTGTAACTCCACTAACAGATCACTTAGCTCTCTTAGCCTTTGAAAGCCTTTGGGTCCTATCTTAGGGAAGTCATCAATTCTTTTAAACAAAGCATTTTCAATAACTTCTATGGACCCATAGCATTCATCAAGTCTCTTCCACACCAAGTGTAGACCTTTGGGTGGGTTTTTAATGTTAATGTCTCTTAGTCTTTTGGCGTGTTCTACCGATTCACTACCAAGCCATTTTACCAGGAGGTCTAACTCCTCACTACAAGAAAGGTCCAAACCTCTTATGGTGTTCTGGAACGAGGCTCGCCACGACCTATAATTCTCGGCACGATCATTGAACTTTACAAGTCCTTTTGTGACCAGATCTCGACGAGCAAAGAACTTTGCAAAGTCCATGGTGGCTTGGTCAGTGCTGGTGCGAGCCGGTGTATGGTCATGTCTATTGTGTGGTGTATCACCATACCTGTAGGGTGTTTCCGCCTTCGGAAAGTCAGCATAGTACCTCCCCGGAGAGAAAGGTGTCTCTTTGTGGTAAAATGGTAGTTGTATCTTCCGCTCTGTGGGATAGTAGTTTTGGTGAACCTCCTCGTGCTGTACACTCTCTTGCTTGAAGCGGTGTAATTCGAGGTTGGATGGCTGGCAGTCTGCGTAGTCTGTTCGGTGAAGCACATCTGAGCTGTCATCTATCCTGGAGTATTGGTAGACGTATTCTGCGACGCGCTGTGCTGGATCCTGCTGGTCTAGGTCCGGCCTAAGAACATCGCTGCGTCTTTCTTCGGGGTGCTCTGTCGCTTCCAGGAACTCTGCCTTGGCTATTGCGGCCGCTGTCTCCTTTTCTACGGCAAGTCTTTCTAAAGTCAGTTGCAGACGTGCATTCTCTGCTTCTTGCTCCGCTTGCAGACGTGCACTCTCTGTCTGCTTTAGTTTGAGTTGCATTTCCTGTTCGGCGAAGGAGGACCTCACTTTAGCTGCTTCGGCCTCAGCGCGGGCGACGGCAGCAAGCTCCCTAATTGAGGACTTAGTAGAGCTTGCCCGTGACCTTGTCTTCAGGGAAGACGCTCGGCTGACAGACATTGTGCACTTGGCTGCAGACTATTTTAGCGGGAAACAGAGTCTATTTGCGGACGGCCTTCCGCGTGGTGGAGAGTGGAATGGTGGTTTCTGGCGTACTGCGGTCTAGTCACTGCGGCTGTATGGTGGCTGCTGCGACATCCATATGCGGTACAGCGTGGATGTTAGCGGTCCCGTACTACAGCCTGCGACCGGCTATCTTTACTGGAGCTGGACTGCGCTCTTGTTCTATGTAGCTGTATGGCGGCTGCTGTAGTACCCGTGTGCCGTGTAGCGTGGGTGTTAGCTGTCCCGTACAGTTCGTACAATCGCTGCCTGCGACCAGCAGCCCGTTTTTACTTTTCTGCCTTCGTCCACGTGTGAGCTGTGTGGACTCCGGCATACAGCTAACCTTCATCCACTGTTTCAATAAACAGACTGTGTTGCCTTTAAGTCTTTATTTATTAAATGATGATGGATAGGTGGATGATCATAAGAAATGGATGATTGATTGGTAAAAACTATAACAAAAGATACAAATCCATATCAGTACAGGCATATCACAAATAACAGAATGACATACATAGTAGTACTGGTATTTACAGAATCTGCATAACATAGAGAGCAATGCATATGACTGAACACAACATTTACACTGCTGAAGCTGCCCTACACCTGCTCTGCATGTATCACAGCCTATGCAATCTGAGTAGATCCACTGCCACTTCACAGTGCCTACATAACAACTGTACACATATTCCAACACAAATATGTAGTCTAGTACAATGATTCCTACCGGGATCCATTAGTCAGGAGGAACGATTGAAGAAAAGGTACTGGAGCCAACCATAGCACCTCTGAATCCTATGGAGGCATCAAGACATCTGCGTCTCCAACTCAGTAAGGGAAGGGAAAAAGGGGCAGTCCAAGGAAGTATCTTTTCCTTAAAGCAACAGGCTCAAAACCACAGAAATACTGTAGAGAGGTATGAGGAAAACATAAGAAAGCCAACAGTGACCTCTTGTGGGCAACAAACGATATTACCCTTATCCTATTTAATGAATAGAAGACAGAACAGACACGGTGGTTGGATCCAAAGATCTCAAATTTGGACTCATCAGACCAAAGCACAGATTTCCACTGGTCTAATGTCCATTCCTTGTGTTCTTTAGCCCAAACAAGTCTCTTCTGCTTGTTGCCTGTCCTTAGCAGTGGCTTCCTAGCAGCTATTTTACCATGAAGGCCTGCTGCACAAAGTCTCCTCTTAACAGTTGTTGTAGAGATGAGGTGTGTCCAAACTTTTGGTCTGTATTGTGTGTATATATATATATATATATATATATATATATATATATATATATATATATATATATATATATATATATAACTGTTCCGTAGTGGAACATGTTCGCGTCTGTCTCTGTGTACACAAGATGTGAATTAACAATGTATGAATACCTGCATAATGGAGTTAAAGTGTATAATCCCTATTAACTTCTAATGCTTTCAAATAAATTGAGTTTTCGGGGGTTTGCCCAGAATGAGGCAGCTGTTTCATTATTAACTAAGTTCTTGTTATGAAAATTGAAAATGATTTAGTGTGACATTATTCAGCTCACTGAAAGATTTTACCAATGTTCACTGAGCAACTGACAAAACTCAACTTGACTCGTGCTTAAATTAGTACCCAGCATTATCTGCAGGAAAGGGAAAAAAAATAAGAAACACATATCTGCGTTCATATATTTTTCACAGCGTACAAATTTGAAGGTACGTGTGAATGACAATTAATTTTTAATCGTGAAAAAAAACTCTTACCGTCATGTCATGTTCGGGTCCCAAAATCTGGGCTGATTTTTTTTTATCAAATACATTTCTAGTTTTCGTACATCTATTTTTCAGATACAGCGCTCCAAAGCTCCTGCACCTCCACACATTAAAGGGAACCAATCACCAGGATTTTCCTATATAACCTAAAGCCAGTGCTATACTGGCACTATCAGGCTGATTCTATACATACCTGTAGTGGTCAGCTCGGATGTTTAGGTTTGGAAATCCAAGAAAGTAAAGTTTATAAAATCAGCAGCTTCTTGAGTGACAGCAGCTGAGGATCAGATAATATCTGGGCAGGGATTCATAATTATCCCCTCCCTCTGTTATAAGTAGCATAAGTATTTTACAATCAATTTAATTTTTGACTTACAGGACCTGTGCTGAGGTCATACCCATGTGACCAGAAGGGGCGGGGCCTCAGCCAACAAAGCTGATACCAGGAAGCAACATTTCTGTTGGCGGAGGCACCGCCCCTTTTGGTCACATGGGTATGACCTCAGCACAGGTCCTGCAAGTCAAAATTTAAATAGATTGTATGAATGTATGATTCCATGAATTAGCACGCTGGTTGATGCCCGAGTCTGCCTGTGTATCTCATAGTATGCTCACACAGAGGTGTAAGACAAAAAGAGGTAAGGAGGAAAATAAGAGCAGGGAGGAAACAACAAGATGATGAGAGAATTTCACAACAACTCTAAGAACAACACAATATAGTCACCAGCAGGACTGGGACTCAACAGTACATACACCAATTCAGCAAGGCTATAGTCGGCATGGGAAGACAGGTTCCACCATCTTAAAAAGACGGGGAGTAATAGTGATAGGTTTCCTACAACGTGTGTTCCCAGAGGTAACTAGCAGGGTTGCAGAGGATAACTCTTGCTAGCTTTACCATGAATGAGCACACAGCTGATCAACACCCAAGCCTTGCTGTATAACTTAGAATCTGTAGTGTGAACAGTGGCTAATGCCGCCATGACATTTTTCGAATTTTGAGCAAAACTCCCATTTAACACATATGTTACTCTTGGACTTATATGACTTGTGTTTCTTCCATACCTTAATCTAAAGGTTCCTTAAGGACTTAATTTAATACATTTTCAGAATGCGATAGAAAATCACTCAGCAAGCTGCAATTCACATCCCGGCCACTGGGTGGCAACATACAGACAGATATAGAAACATCTCCCGACAGAGTATCACAGAATGATGTTTTTAGTCATTTTGCCCTACACATCTCAGGATATATCAAGAGTAGAGTAAAACTAAGGAAGAAAACTATAGAAGAATTATAATACTCAGGGTCTTTAATGTCTTTTTTGTCAGTTCCCTGAACTTTTTGCTGCTAGGAAACAATTATTACATATTCTGTAAATATGATTCTGTTTCCAAATTTTGGCTTCTGGATTCTATGAATGTGAAACCGAGAGAGAAAAAAAATGAAAGAGAAAGAACAGTTTAAATGATCATAAAAATTGGCTGCGAATCCAACCTACAGAAATCAATTGAGGTGCGGAGTGACGGCGGGCCAAGCCAGTGAAGCTATGCAGAACACAATTAGGCGAGCGAGCCAGCAGAATGGTAAGCCGGAGAGCAGGGAAATAATAATTACTAATTTAAGTGCCGTACACATAATTGACAGTAACCAATATCACATTTGCTGAATATTCAATTACACTGTATTATTTCCCAAGAAACGTTCAGATTTGAGCCCCGGTATCAAACTCTGGTGACATGATCACATTTTCCTGTCCCCAATAATTTACTTTCTTAGGTCAAATGAAGATATTGTGTAACATATTTCTTGCAAATATTTGGTAAATCCTCAGTAATATATAGTATTTGTCTTGGAAAAAAAAAAATAATAATTTCATGATACTCTGTCAGGAGATGTTTATGCTGTGTGTGCCTATGGGTGACCACCCGGTGGTTGTGATGCAGGGGCTCAGGCTATTGAGGGTTGTTCTAGTTTGTCAAGATAATTGTCACGCTAGGTAAGGGGAAGTACCAAGCGAACGGGAAACCCTATGTCTACGGAAAGGGAAGATGGTGACCCCCTGACCAAACCTACTGCTGTTTCCTGGGGTCCCTCACCACCCTAGATAGGTTCCACACCTACACGCTGAGTCGGATGCCTGACCCTAGGTATCCCTAGTGCTGGGAAGTACCAAGCGAATGGGAAGGGAAACCCTGTGTCTAGGGAAAGGGAAGATGGTGACCCCTGACCAAACCTACTGCTGATCCCTGAGGTCCCTTGCGTCCCTAGATAAGTTCCTCACCTACGCGCCAAGCCGGATACCTGACCCTAGGTATCCGTAGTGCTGGGAAGTACCAAGCAAATGGGAAGGGAAACCCTGTGTCTAGGGAAAGGGAACATGGTGACCCCTGACCACACTTACTGCTGGTCCCTGGGGTCACTCACCACCCTAGATAGGTTCCACACCTCTGCGCCAAGCCAGACCCTAGAATGACCCTAGAGCTGGGTCCTAAATAGGGAACGGGTGGGATGAACGCTTCGTCAACCCCACTAAACACTATAAACAACACAAGGAGGAGACACAGGGGGAAAATGCATGACCTACTTATCCACAGATGACTCAGGTAGAAGTTCAGCAAGGATTCCACAGAGGAGTACAAGCCACCTGCTTACAACCAGAGCTTGAATGAACTGAAAATGTCACCAGCACCAGTCCAAGGAAGGAAGGGGTATTTAAGCACCAAGATAATGCTGATGATCAGCAGCTGGGTGGAAGTCGAGCTCCTGCTGAGTCCTAAAGAGGGAGAGATGATTCCAGAAGGAAAGCTAACTATACCAATGAGTTCTGACAGCAGGAACAATGGGAAGTCAGGGAGCATTCTTTACAGCCAGACACTATGACCTTCTATGGGCAGAAACCACATGACTGTAACCCATGACAATAATATATTGACATATATATAATAGGAATCATTACTGTCACATAAAATGTAAAGGAAGTGTCATGAGTATGCAGCGTCCTAATGTCAGTTTTGGGGGTATCCGGGGTAAGGACGTGTCAGCGTTTAATCAATCACAGGTCCTCTATAGAGCTTAGTTGCCTGTTCTCTTGCTGACGGGGTTAAGGACCCTTTCCATTCTGGCCGAGAATTGTCTTAGCGTGTTGTTACCTTCCTGTCACCTATATGTAACCCCCCTGGCTTTAATCCTTGCCGTATATAGTTCAAACTATAACTGATCTGCTTGTTTCTGTATAGCTGAGGTGTTTGCTGCAATTGCAGCAGCTAAGATTCCTACTGGAGACGATTTGGAGTCCTTCTATACTGTCTTGTCTGTATATTCCACTTGTCCTTCTGCCCCTTTACTCCCTTGCGGGGGTGATATTGAGATGAGTTGTAGCTAGGTGTATAGCAAGGTATTGGACCCAAGCATCTCCACCATTAGGTGTAATCCTGGGGACAGTGATAGCCTAGGGTTCGCTAGCTTGAAGGTCAGCGCAGGTGCATATGTGTCCCTCCTTCCTAACGTCACTACTGTGACAGGATGACAGATCTATAGGTGAGACATTTATAGATAAGGCTCAGTTGCTTTGTTGGATTATTGTTGCGAATACCAGGTTTGGACCCCAACAATCAAACACTGATGGCTTAGTGTATAGAAATGGATACCACCAAAATTTCAAGTTATTCCCTATTCACAAGACCCCCCGCAATCTTGACAATGGGGCACTTGATTCCCTGAGAATGGGACTTCTTGAATGGATAGGAGGTGTGCATTATTGTCAATGGGACTTTTTTGGCAGTGTCTTAGACAATGAATGAAGCTCTGCAGCGCCCTGCTCTCAAGAATCCAGAGTCCCATTCTCAGGATCACTGGGGGGGGTCGTTAATTTATCCCATATCATAAATGCGTGAAGACCTCTCCATTCAAGACTTATTACTTGCAGATAAGTGATAACCTGCTGATTGCGCATTTATGGGATATGTATGGTGGTAGTGTGTGCTCCTAACTACGGCAGTCCCACGAATGATTGGAACAATGGTAAATAAGCACAGAAACAGCTTCATTTCATCGGGGCCTTTTGAGAAGTGATGGAGCTCCCAGTGGCAGGACTTGCACTTTTCAGATATCTCAATTTTGGGGGATAATGGTCATGACTGTCAGAGCCTGGCGTGATCTCGGACAGATCTGGAATCAGAAGGTCACCGTTCATTGTAGATTGCTGATCGGCTTTAGTGACCTCTCTCCATATGCATATTTAATTCCATCCAGTACTGAAGAAGTTAATGTTCCTTTCAATCCTGCAGTGATATAACAAGTAGTTTTAACTTCAGCAGTAGCGAATCCCTTTTGCTATAACTATCCACTCCTTACTCCTTCCTATGCTGGCTATAGCTCATACCTATGCTGTCCATGTTGAAGTAGACAGAAAACAAGCTGTGGATATAAGAAGTGCAATAGGGTCTTACCAGTGTAAAAGATGGTGCCTTTTTAATAGGAAATCCACTCTGTTACGGGGCTGCCTGGTATTATAACTAATTACGAGTAACAGGCAGTCAGGGCCCACCGTGCAACTGCTGCTAGTGGCAGCAGAAAAGGGTGTCTGTACCACAGAAGTAGTACTTGCTCCTGTTACTTCACAGCAACACAAGGACTAGTACGACACACCCTGATTAACTCACAGCGAGTACTGTATTAGCCTAAACTAATATGTGGTAACAAATAAGTTAGGGCGACTGCCCCATACGAATAGGAAATACCTCTGTTACTTCACAGAGGTAAGCTAGTAATTAACAAAGCATAAACAATGCTCTTAGTTAAGGAGAGAATGCACAGGTCTCCTGTTAATGGTCACAGGCAAACCTAAGAACTAACATCTATTCTGCTCATAGAGGAAGTGTAATATGACAACTGATAACAGAGAGCAATAGCTTTCTCTGAAATGGCTCAAGTGCAAGTCCCTGTCCAAGCCCCGTGTGCTAACCGCACTATAAGGAGCCAGGGAACTCTCTATGCTATCCGCAGAGAGTAAACAGGAGCGAAGGAGGAGACGTTCCTACCTAGCCTGACTTCCCTAAAGCATGGGAAGCGGGTATAACGACGCCAGAATCGGTACTAGGTCCCTGCCTAACCCGGTACCACTATAGAGATTGGTAGCAGGGATATTATGCAGATTCGCATGGAGCATCTACTCCCACACAACCGCATGTAACGACTGAGCGCCGAGAGGCGGGCTCCAGGACCCTTTATAAACTTGGCTTCGCCCACAAGATGGAGGGTAATTAATAGGAACGACCCTGGGCCAATAGTAACGAGCAAAGACAAAAGTGACGTCACCCTCGGCCAATCATATAATGCCACGTCACATGCCGAGGACCATGTGATCCTCGCATCATCTGTGACATCACCCACGGCCAATCATGTAATGCCACGTCACATGCCGAGGGCCATGTGATCCCCGCATCATCTGTAACATCACCCACGGCCAATCATGTAATGCCACGTCACATGCTGAGGACCATGTGATCCCCGCATCATCTGTGACATCACCCACGGCCAATCATGTAATGCCACGTCACATGCCGAGGACCATGTGATCCCCGCATCATCTGTGACATCACCCACGGCCAATCATGTAATGCCACGTCACATGCCGAGGGCCATGTGATCCCCGCATCATCTGTAACATCACCCACGGCCAATCATGTAATGCCACGTCACATGCTGAGGACCATGTGATCCCCGCATCATCTGTGACATCACCCACGGCCAATCATGTAATGCCAAATCACATGCCGAGGGCCATGTGATCCCCGCATCATCTGTAACATCACCCACGGCCAATCATGTAATGCCACGTCACATGCTGAGGACCATGTGATCCCCGCATCATCTGTGACATCACCCACGGCCAATCATGTAATGCCACGTCGCAGACATGCTCAGAACAGAGTACACATTTAGCCTCAGATATGACTAAGTCCGTGAGCATGCTCAGTAGCTCAAAATTGGGACTTAGACTCAGGAAGCTAAGAAGTTCCCAAACGACTGGAACGACGCAAACGAGAAGCAGAAGGGGAAGAAGGGGAACGTGGAGCAACAGACCGAGGGGCCGTAACACACTCACCTGGAATGGTATAGAGACATATAACAGCTGCAGCCGATCCCATGTGCCAAAAGCAAAACCAGGATAAACCGTTCAAATGAATAAACCATGCACATCCCTTTTATTTTTTGGAGTGTTTCTTTGTCCTGATGAAGGGACCTGAGATTTCTCGAAAGCTTGCTTTGTAACATCACTTTATTTTATTTTAGTTAGCCATTAAAAGGTATCACAAGATTATAATTTTGTTCCTTTCACAACATTCAATAATCTTTGTACAGCAGCGCGGAGTACACCACAATTATCCTTTTTTTGTCATGTTGAAGTAGCTCATCGCTGCTTAGCTGCGGTGTTGTTACTATTGCAGCTGTGAAATTCCTGTGGGGGTGCTTTTGGTTGTGTCATTCCCCTCCTGTTTGTCTTACCTACCTCGTGTTGACTTATTGCACTGGTGAGACTAGCATCTCGATGGTCATCATCAGTCAGGATGAGTTCATGGCCAGTGATTGCCTAGGTACATGATCGGCGCATGGGGGGGTGGATCCATCTAGGGACATTAGAGAGTGCAGGGATTAGCCTCAGGTGAGTATTAGGAGGTGACCCCGCTCCCCTTTCCCTAGGTGTGTTGTGTCCCTTGTCTGGGGCCTTCCCCTCCCCTGGAGTAACACTGACCACGTGTTCCTGTTGTGCTGCGCCATTCGCCGGGAGACCACTTGTATCTGGCGTGACCACCTGTAGTTTCATTGTGACCATCACTCTGTAATGCTACATTGGTCCCATGCTCCACTACAGTTCCGCTCGCCTAATAACTGCGAGCCATGAAGGTCTAACATGCGCTCCAGAATATGGATATCTAACAGCACACCTAGTAGACAGCACTAACAATCTTCTCCAGTTCATAAGTCAAGGGCTCGTCCCTGTAATTTTATGTGGCTTCGACATTTCGGCGCACCTCTGCCAATGAAGGAAGGTCTGCTCCACCTGTACGTATCGACTGCGCTCACAGCCTCAAGTGTCCTCTTAGATTGATTGTCCTTCATGACAATAATCCCTCCTTTTTTTCGCTCTTGTTCATTAGGGAAGGCAGCATCTATAGAATTTGTAATTTTCATTCGGAGAAATAAAACTATTCGAGCCCGAGATGTAAATCCACAATTTGTGGTGCTGGATGCTATTATTTGTCATCTCGGTGGGTGCAATAGGGAAAAGGCGGAAAGCTTGTATAGCGCAAGTGGGTATATTAATCACGGAGCGGTTTGCTCTGATGCGCGGTAAATCACGGCATTAAAAGATATGAATCAATTTTTAAGAATTGTTTTTTTATTTTTTATACTTATTTTTATTGTTAAGCCTTTACTATTTATTTTCTGTAGCTTCTAAATATTTCCATACACTGCAAAGCTGTACTGTCATCCTCTAAGCTAATTCTATCAATGTTACTTTCTGATGGGGGCTCCTCTCTCAAAAGGACAAGACACACAGTTTTGCGCATGCGCATGGTTCTAATCAGGAAGGTAGCCCAATGTGCAATCCCATTTCAGTCACTTCTCCTCAATTATCGTGCCACTTTCTGTCACGCTAGGTACGGGGAAGTATCAAGTCAACGGCAAAAGGGAAGGGAAACCCTGTGTCTGGGGAAGGGGAAGATGGTGACCCCTGACCAAACCTACAGCTGGTCCCTGGGGTTCCTCACTACCCCAGATAGGTCCCACATCTATGCGCTGAGCTGGATACCTGACCCTGGGTATTCCTAGTGCAGGGCCCTACATAGGGAAAGGATGGATGAGCTCTTCGTCAACCCCACTAAACACTATAAAAGACACAAGGAGGATGCACGGGGAAAAGCATAAACTATCCACAGATGACTCATGTAGAAGTTCAGAAACAATACCACAGAGAAGTACAAGCCACCTGCTTGCAACAAGAGTTTGAATGAACTGAATATCATCAGCATCAGTCCAAAGAAGGAAGGGGTATATAAACACCAAGAGAATGCTGAAGATGAGCAGCTGGGTGGATGGGGGATGAAAATCCAACAAGAAAGCTACCTATACCAATGAGAACTGATAGCAGGAACAATGGAACGTCAGGGAGCAGTTTGCACAGCCAGACACTTTGACCTTCTATGGCCAGAAACCACATGACTGTCTGTCACCCGTGAAACACCCGTGACACTTTCTTTCTCTGCTCTATCACAGCTTCATGAAGTTGCATTTGCACCATTTGAACAGAAAGCAGTGGGGAAACCAATATTCAAGCCCATTTCAGGTGCTACTCCCTAACACTAATCACAGCACTCTGTAGAATTACTGCACTGTATTACAGCAGAAATAGAGCGATGAGATTAGGACGCATGCGCAATGTTCTGATCAGTGGTGGTGGTGTCAATGCACATGGCCATTTTACTCATCGATCAATGACTACTTAAGGGGAATGCTAACTGAACTATGAATCTAAATGGGTTCTACCACTGATTCTAATCATGTGCATGTGCAAAATTGGGCATAATCATGAAAAGAGAGGGGAGGTACTCTCTCAACGGACAAGATACAGTTTTGCGCATGTTCGTGGTTCTATTAAGGAAGGTGGCCCAATGTGCATTCCCATATCAGTCACTTCTCCTCAGTTATGGTTCCACTTTCCTTCTTCACTCTACCACAGTTCCATGAAGCTATGCATGCACCACTTGAACAGAAAGGGAAAGCAGAGGGGAAACCAATATTCATGCCCATTTCAGGTGCTACTCCCCAACACTAATCACAGCACTCTACAGAATCACTGCTCTCTATTACAGTAGAGAGAGAGAGCAGTGACATTACGAAGCATGCGCAATGTTCTGATCAGTGGTGGTGCCAATGTGCATGGCCATTTTACTCATCAATCTATGACTACTGAAAGGGAATGCTGACTGAACTAGGAATCTGAGTTGGTTCTACCACTGATTATAATCATGCGCATGCGCAAAATTGTGCATAATCAGAAGGAGAGAGCAGAGGTACTTGCCAGAGAGCCAAACTAACACACTTTGCTGAGAAGGGACTAGTGCAGCTTGAAAATGGTTGCAGAAAATACCCTTACAATTGAATTAAAAAGTAATTGGAGAAATACTTAAATAGGACCTGTCACTTGCTTCTAAAGATTGAGTTAAATACCTTGTAAAAATCCCTGAGCTTCCCTGATTCTTCTGCTTTTCTCCATTTTGCTCTGTGTCACTGGATGACAGAGATATTCACATTTATTGCTTTTGAAAAGCAATATGTGAAATCTCTGCTCACAGACCAACTGGGCATTTCCTTAGAGTCTTCAATGAGGGTGTTCACTTTCGCCCCTCTCTCCCAGATGTTTCTAATCACAGCTCTGCATTACCTGAGACTAATAGATCTGCTGCCAAGCTGTGATTGGCAACATCAGGGAAGGAGAGATGAAAGCAATCACTCCAGAAAAGACTTGAAGAATCATCCAGTTGCACTACAAGCAGAAATTCCACATACCGTGCTCCAAAAGTAACAAATGTGAATATCTCTGCAAGGGAGTGACGTAGAGCAAAACGGAAAACAGCGAAAGAATAAGGAGAGATAGGGATTTTACGATGTATTTTTTTTTTTTAGCAAGTGACAGAGCTTTCACCTTTCCCTAGCAGATGTGTCCAGTCACAGCTCTGCAGCACCTGTAAGTAATAGATATGCTGCCAATCTGTGATTGGCAGCATCAGGAAGGAAGGGTGAAAGCACCTGACCTCAGAGAACACTGTGAAGAATCACCCAGTTGCACTACAAGCAGAGATTTCACATACTGTGCTCCAAAAGTAACACATGTGAATATCTCTGCAATGGAGGTGACAGCGCAAAACAGAAAAGAGAGAAAAAAATCAGGGAAGATTTGGGATTTTTACAAGGTAATAACTATTATTTTTTTAGCAAGTGACAGAACTTTCACCTCTCCCTACCAGATGTGTCCAGTCACAGCCTGGCAGCACCTATGACTGATAGATCTGCTGAAAAGATGTAATTGGTAGCATCAGGGAAGGAGGGGTGAAAGAGCCTGACCTGACAGAAGACTTAAGAAATACCCAGTTGAACTACAAGCAGAGATTTCACATACTGCGCTCCAAAAGTAAGAAATGTGAATATCTCTGCAATGGAATGACGTAGCGCAAAACGGAGAAGAGTGAAAGAATCAGGTGTGAGCAGGGATTTTTACAAGGTGTTTATTGTATTTGAGCAAGTGACAGGGCCTCTTTAAAAAAACAAAGCGTATATAAAATGTGGTTATATCTTTAGGTCACCTACACATATTTGTTAAAAAAAATGTACATGTGGGTCTTTGCATTTTGACCCCCTGTGTGACTCCCCATGTGTACATATGTCATCGGAGATTTTAATGAGTATGCGTGTGAACATGTTACCAGTATGTGTGAAAACGGATGCCATACCTACTGGTAATACGGACACGTGAAGGGGGCCTTACGTGGTATAACCTAGAAGTTAGCAATATTATAAATCTGTTCTGCTTCCCATCTATTCACGGATCCTATTAGTATTCTGTACATTCTTCTTTTTCCTTTCTTCCTCTTATTCATTACATGAAGCAGAAGAGAATGTATTCTATATAAAGAGGTATGTTATGCCGATGTGAGCGGAATATTCGCACTTTATTCTTTATTGTGTACTTTGCTTTATTTCCCTTGTAGAAGAGTGAGCACCAATGAACCGAGGCTTGATCGCGCTATATCGGCATTGTTAGGCTCCAGGCATTGCAAAGTTCATTGGTGAATGACATTTCATCTTTAGAAGAACCATTAAAATTAAAAATATCGGGAAGGATTATAATATCCGAGTACAAGCGAGCACAGGCCTATTGTTACTATTATCCTCAAGGATAGAAGTCTACGCATAATGAGATGCCTACACGGTGTGCAGATGTAGCAAGCTCCCAAGAACATCTGACATGCTACATCTATTGACTTAACATGATAAACATTGGTTAAGTGCTGTACACTATTTATGTTGGACAACGAAGATTGCAGATTGCGAAGGCGGGCTATGTTATCACTGTACTTAGGGATAATAGGCAAGTCGGCACTCAAGGAGTTGGGCTTCAGCATTGTAAGATATTGCAAAGCACATTTTTATGTGGGCATCAGAAGAAATCCAATAAAATGTATGATCTCTTAGGGCCTTACTGATGGTGTCCCCACTAGCCAAGAGATTTTGGGTGCCCATATGTGAATAGAACAAATCACTAGTCCATTCTATGATTATCATGGGTGAGCGTGGCATGGGCCTCTGGGTATCTGACGCACCACAATAAACACAACAAACAAAGGGGACACCGGGTTCACGATAAAAACGGAGGGCCCAGGAGCTAGTGAGAGGGGTAGATTGGAAACCTCCTATCCTCACCTGCAGCTGTCCCTACTCTTCTAGGCAGTCCCTATACAGTCTACGTAACTGTCGCTGAGCAGGAACCTGAGACCCTGAAAAGTCCTGAAGATACCCTGGCTAGTGAGAGGCAGATAAGGTTCATTAGACCCACCACTGCATTAATAGGACACAAGGGAAGGGAAGACAAACCGGGGAAACAGCAACGAAAAACGGATAAAGCTCAAGTTCAGGACACCTCCTTAGCAGGACATTCCACCGAGGCAGCCAGAGAACAATGAGATTGTATCTTCAGCAAGGATTGCTGGGAAACACCACTAATTACACCTGAAGGGGCATGGCTACAAAGCAGCTGCAGCTGAAATGCTCTGCTAAAAGATGCTGGCCAAAAAACTGACATTAACTCATTAGGCACTGAAAGAAATTAAACCACATTTAAATATAGAGCTCCAGATGAAAATGAGGGATTCCAACACATAATCCATCACTAGTCTCCAAAAATAGAGAGACGACTGTAACAATGAGTTTTCAGGAAAGGGAGTGCGCACTAGAGATAAGGGAATGTGCCAAAATTGGATGTAAAACATTCGCTGAAAGTTCAATTAACATCTATTTCATTTGATACAAATTCATTTGTTCATAAAGGCCATTTATTATGCTCCGAATTCTTTACATACCCCAGAGCATGATAAACAGAGGGGTTAAAAAATAAAAATTATTATAGTCACCTCATCCCCACCTGTCCTTGCAATGCAGCTCCAAATCTGGTCTTCCACTGGCTCACGTCCTCCTGCCGGCTCCAGTGTTCTCTTCTGTCTTTAGTCTTGTCTTTTTGGCAACTCCATTGCTCACTTAGCATCATGAGACACCATGACGTGCATCATCAGGCCGTGTGATCAGGACACTTGAGGCCTAGTAAGTGCCGAAGGCGCAGAAGAGCAAAGATGAATGAGAAGACTGGAGACAGAAAAAAAGCAACCAGTGGTTGACCAAGTAAGAATCTGCAGTGCCAAATCAGGTTTGAATTTAACCCTTTTCCAGCCCTAAAAATAATTAAGCAAAGTGGCATGCATAAGGTTACGCCTTTGCTTGGGTCAAGGCAATCGAATTCAGATTATGGTGAATCCAAATTTTGGGGGGCATTCAAAGCAAATTAAATTTACTTCAAATTGAGTCACGTATCTCGAGAGCTCACCACACCATTCACTTGTTATTTGGAGCTAAAGGGGTCATGTGTGACCACAACTCCCATAAAAAGTGAATGGAGCAGTGGTCAATCATGAATATTAACCTTCCACCCACAGTGAAGACTTTAAACTTATTCTCATAGTTGGGGGATCATATACTGGAAAGACCCATATGGATCATACCTTTATCCACGGCTTGTCAACAATGAATTTGGATAGAATTATACATTAGGCGGTGTTCACTCGCTAAAATTGACTAGACATCATATGTGACATCATTATTATGTGGAAGAAGCTTTTTTTCTAGAAAACATTTTTAAATAGTACCAACTGGAGGTGATATTTTGTGTAGGTGACCATGAATATTTAGAGCATATGTGCCTACCCACTTTTTAAAAAACCCTTAGATATGCTGTTATTCTTCCCATGGGTCTAATCATTACTACGGTCTAGAAGATTTTTGGAGAAAAAATTATATTTATGTCCATGAGACTTAAGGCTACTTTACACGCTGCGATATCGGTCCCGATATCGCTAGCGTGGGTACCCGCCCCCATCTGTTGTGCGGCACGGGCAAATCGCTGCCCGTGTCGCACAACATCGCGCAGACCCGTCACACATACTTACCTGCCCGGCAACGTCGCTGTGACCGGCGAACCGCCTCCTTTCTAAGGGGGCGGTCCGTGTGGCGTCACAGTGACGTCACTGAGCGGCCGCCCAATAGAAGCGGAGGGGTGGAGATGAGTGGCCGGAACATCCCGCCCACCTCCTTCCTTCCTCATAGCGCCCGGGACGCAGGTAAGGAGAGGTTCCTCGTTCCTGCGGCATCACACATAGTGATGTGTGCTGTCGCAGGAGCGACGAACTACTTCGTTACTGCTGCAGTAACGATAATCGAGAATGGATGTGTCACCGATGAGCGATTTTGCACGTTTTTGCAATGATGGAAAATCGCTCATCGGTGTCACACGCAGCAACATCGCTAATGCGGCCGGATGTGCGTCACAAATTCCGTGACCCCAACGACTCCGCATTAGCGATGTCGCAGCGTGTAAAGCCCCCTTTACGGAAGTAAAACAGACCTCTAGGACTCCAAGGAGAATTGGCTCTTCTGTGAAGAACACATTTTATTTGCATGCATACTAATTCATCAGCTCTGGCATCCAATGTTCTTTTCAGAGGGCAGGATAAATTATATGACGATAAAGTACAGGGGACATGGAGGTCTATACAAAGTATATGGTTTGGTAAATTGAATGCCACACTAATACATCTTCCCAATAAACCCTTCATCAATTTCTCACCATGCTTCCCAACTTTTACTGACTCCAAAACAGTTTCATGTACAGTAGAGTTATCTTCTGTTGAACCATTGGACTTCTTATTGTATCAGAACCTCAGACCAATGTTGGATTCTTCTCCTACCAATTGTGGTTTTCAGAGGGCAGGAAAAAGTATTTGTTGGTAACGTGGAGGGAACATGGAGGTCTACACAAAGTAGATGGTTTGGGAAACTGTATGTCATGCAAATACATTTTCCAAATTAGCCCTCCATCAATTTCTCACCATGCTTTCCAACTTTTACTGACTCCAAATCAGTTTAACGTACAGTAGAGATGTCTTCTGTTGATCCATTGGGCTTCTTATTGTATCAGAACCTCAGAACAATGTAGGATTTTTCTCCTACCTATTGTGCTTTTCAGAGGGCAGGAAAAAGTATGTGTTGGTAACGTGGAGGGGACATGGAGGGCTACACAAAGTAGATGGTTTGGGAAATTGTATGCCGTGCAAATATATTTTCCAAATTAGCCCTCCATCAATTTCTCACCATGTTTTCCATTACTGACTCAAAATCAGCTTCATATACAGTAGAATTGCCTTCTGTTGAACCATTGGGCTTCTTATTTTCTAGAAACTCATACCAATGTTGGATTCTTCTCCTACCAATTGTGCTTTTCAGAGGACAGGAATAAGTATGTTATGGTAAAGTAGAGCGGACATGGAGGTCTACACAAAGTAAAGGTTTTTATAAATTGTATGCCGCGCTAATATATTTTCCCAATTAGCCCGCCATCAATTTCTCACCATGTTTTCCAACTTTTCCTGACTCCAAATCAGCTTCACCTATGTAAAGTTGTCTTCTGTTGAACCATTGGGCTCCTTGTTGTATTAGAAGCTCAGACCAATGTAGGATTCTTCTCCTACCAGTTGTGCTTTTCAGAGGGCAGGAAAAAGTATGTAACGGTAATATAGAGGGAACATAGAGGTATACACAAAGTAGATGGTTTGGGAAGTTGTATGCCACGCTAACACATCTTCCCGATAAGCCCTCCATCAATTTCTCATCATGCTTTCCAACTGTTACTGACTCGAAACCAGTTTCACGTACAGTAGAGATGTCTTCTGCTGAACCATTGGGTTCCTTATAGCGTGAGAGCCTCAGACCAATGTAGGACTCTTCTCCTACCAAAATGTTTTTCTAATATCTAATGTCAAGTTCATGTTGACCAAACTTGCTGTTGTTATCTAGTACAACTCTAACAGTATTTTCTGATGCTTGCTCAGATCAGGTGGACCAAAACGGCAGGAAGTGCGTCCGATAGATTCCAAGACTCCAGTGTTTTCAACGAGACCTTGAGGATTACAAACATCCAGAGACATCAAGGAGGAAGATACTATTGCAAAGCAGAAAATGGGCTGGGCTCTCCTGCAATAAAGTCTATCCGAGTGGATGTATATTGTAAGTACAACAGGCCATTACTCTCTTCTAGACCTTTCATATTGTATAGGGTATAATGATGTATAGGGCATCCATCCTTCTTTATGTACAGTCCATACCACTGCTGATTACTCTCATCCATCGCTTTATTGTTGCATGTCACATAGAATTGTGTAAAGCATCCGTTCCTGATTATTCTCTGCCGTTGCGGAGCGCATGTGATTGAGTGCTGGATATAGCTTCTGTCTACACATAAATAGAAGAGGTTATGACAAAGGATGAACCTAAATGACAAAGTCTATAATACAGAATGAAAAGTGATGCTATAAAAATAAACAGATCCAGACGAAGGAAGGGCACCGGAAATTTACTGCAGGTCACCAGATTTATAGAAAGCACTGGGAGAAATCTTGCATCGTTAAGACCATCAACATGACCGAATATCAAAATTGCTAATAGGTAGCCAGTCAAATTCTGCCGGCTCATATTATGGGCCCCGATTGTCCATCATTTTGATTTTAATCAATGCCATTCATTTTTACGAGTTAGTAATGGAATGATTTGTCCCCAATTATGTGAGGAATTAGAGATGAACAAATATGATGAGGTTTGCTCAGATTTGGCTGGAAAATTTGTTTTGCATTGAAATTAATTTGACCTGAATCAAATTTTGGTAAAAGCCATGATATTATGCTATGAGGTCTCCAAATCTCTAGAGGATAGTAAACGGAGATGTTAATAAAATCACAAACACTACTTTCACCTTGCTCTACATCTATATTGGCGCCACACTTCCTTGCCCGGTCCTCCACCGGCTCACTTCCTCCCTCGGCCTCCAGTCCTCTCTTCCATTCAGTCTCCTTTACTCTTTGGAGCCTCAAGTGTTTACTAAGACTCAAGCAATGCCATTAGTGATGGGTGAACATGCTCGCCACTGCTCGTTTCTGGATCAAGCATCGGGTTGCATTGAAGCAACTCGAGCCCCAAGCATAATTGGGAAACTTGAGCATTTTGAAACTCAGATGCTCGAGGGTCGATTGAGTAGCGAGCAGTGGTGAGCATGTTCACCCATCACTAAAAGGATGACACCACATGAGGTGGAAGCAGCACTAGAGGCACCGAATAATGGATAGAGAAGAGAAGACAAGACTATAAGGAAGGGAGTGAGTGAACTGCAGCCAAAATTTTGCTTAACCGTAAAGGGTCAGGCAAACAATTAAAAAAAATAATAATATCTCCCGCTCACCTGTTTGCCCACTCTTGCAGCCCACCATCCAGTTACCCACATCTCGTCGTTTCCCCTTCCCTCCTCCCACCCAAGCTCTTCAATTGATTCTATGGCTTCTGGCTCAACTAGGCCTCTGATGTCACTGTGTGCAAAGCCATCACTCAAGGAAAGGGAAAAAGATGAGACAGGCTGTGGGGACTGTAAGAAAAGGGAGTGGTGACAGATCTAATAACATCTTCTGTGGACAGGCTAATGGCCGGAGCATGCTAGGATAGGACGGTTGGGAGCCAATACCGGGAGGTTTCAAACAGGAGAATAAACGTCAGGCAGAAGGTTTGTTACATTTTGGAAATACCAAGTTAGATCAAAGATAACCAATCATACATGAAACTACCGTATACGAGACAGAATGTGTATACAACATATTTGTGTGGATAGTGCATGAGATTTAGGGATGTAGTGGACCTACGGAAGACTCAATAGAGGCGCCGAAGATTAGAACAAAATCTAAACAAGCACCCTTGTAAAAATTTTGGGCAAAGGTTAAACAAGAGAAATCAAGAACAGAGTAGAGGATAAAATATAAGCAAACAGGAAGCTAAGCTTATAACTGGCAACCAGTGGTGAAAGTCACAGGATTAAATAGTGTGATCCCTGCTTGGGGTCATAGAAGGGAACAATCAGTTGACACGAGTTAACTGCCAAGATCCTAGTCTGACAGATAACACCAGTCCCAGAATTACCCAAACTGCTGCACTGTCACCTAATTCCACCTGCAATAGAGACACAGCATAGACTGGCAACAGGAGCAGACACAGAAGCAATGAACATGGAAGTGAATGCAACAATAGGGTTTTTGTAAATTTTGAGTTAGTAAGGGGCAGTGGGAGACAGCGGTCCTTCATCTTTTAGCAGTAATAGAGAGCAGTGTAAAAAGACATCTATCTATTTTAAAGAGGACTAACTATCGGGGTTTTCTTAAAAATCTAAAGCCAGTGCTATACTGGCGCTATCATATGATTATATACATACCTTTAGTTGTGAGATCAGATGTATACTTTCTGAAATATAGGCAAGTAAAGTTTGTGAAATGCACTGTTATTTAATGAAAGGTGCAACTGAATATCTAATAGGTGGGTGGGGTTTTCTTAGTTATTCCTTCCCCTGTCTGCCTGTCTGTCCTTCCTCCCCTGTCTCTGTTATTACATGGGGAGAAAGGACAGGGAGAGGAAGGACAGGCAGCAAACAGGGGCTGTAATAGCAAGCAAACCCTCTCCCACCTATTAGATATTCTGCAGCACCTATCAATCAAATAACAGTGCATATCACACACTTTAGTTGCCTGTATTTCAGAAGCTATACATCCGATCTCACAACTACAGGTATGTATAGAATCAGCCTGACAGTGCTAATATAGGACTGGCTTTAGTTTATATAGGAAAATCCTGGTGGGTGGTCCTCTTTAAGGGCCCAAGAAATGTGTATAGTACTGTGTAATTCCTCATTTCTTCTCAAGAGGCACTGCAGGGAAAGGAACACTTGTAGCTGGATTTCCCTGTTTACAGACAGAGATTCCACTAGCAGGAAACCAATTGTGGACATTTCTAACAAAACAAGATTATCCAAAGTGGTTAATCCCATTATGGGTGAACTGTAATATTTTTCTACAACCCTTTGTGTCCTTTTATTGTGCACCTTATTACTCCTTGTCCATTAATGATACTTGTATTTATTGTTATATAATGGAGTGAGTTTTCATGACTTGACAATAGATTATTATTTTTCTGAAAAATACAGCTTAATATGCTGTCATGAAAAAAAACCCATAAAAAGCGTCAAAATAATAAGCATTTGTGTCCCTGGAATGGACACTGTTGTGTTAGAATAAAGCCAGTGTTTTTTTCTCAGTTGTATCGTGAGTATAGAGAACAATCAGCCAAAGCGTTCTGCGAGCCGCCAAGTGCTGTCACATTGTTTGTAATGTGTGTGGAAATTAGAGATTTTTGCTTGTGGGAGCAGTGATGGATAACTCATATGTAGCAAGAAAGAATGATTTTACAATGAGGACATAAAGTAAACTAGAGAAAATTTACTACAGGCTTTTTTTATTAACATTAAAGGGAAGGTTTTGGCAATATTTTCTTTCCTTACTCATAATCTACATTAAATAAATATATATATATATATATATATATATACATATATATTGTAATCTTGCAATTCTCACATTGGGCACTGGGGCTTTTTTAGACTCTTACTTCCTGTTGTTTCAGGAAACAACACATGTACATTAATTAGCAGCAACAAACAGGCTTTGAAGTTATCTTTTGTGTTTTAGCATCTTATTGTCACAATTCCATTGTGCAAAACATTCTTTCTCTGACACCTCATTGGGGGACACAGGACCATGGGTGTTATGCTGCCTATCCATAGGAGGACACTAAGTAGATGCAAAAGCATAGCTCATCCTCTGCAGTATACACCCCCTAGCCGGGCCAGGCAACCTCAGTTTTAGCTTAGTGTCTGTAGGAGGCACTTCCTTTCAAGGTTTGTTATTTTTTGAGGGCGACGGTTTCCTTTTGGGACCAATCTCCCACTACCATCAACGGGCGGGAACGTGGAGTGTTGCCTCCACGTACCCCCTCCTGCGACGCTGGATCCTGGGCTGGACGACGGGTTCCACAGACACCGATTTTCCAAAGCCCAGGGTAGAGGCCTATGCCCCTATAGCACAATTCCTCAGCCCCTCTTTGCAGGCTCTGAGTTGAATATGGCACCAATTCCTCAGCCCCTCTTTGCAGGCTCTGAGTTGAATATGGCACCGGCGTGACTGGACACAGCAAGCTGAATCTGCTATTTTCACTGCCTGGAAAGCAATGTTTATGGTGAGATTCCCCCTGACTGGTTTCCCAGACAAAGGGAGAAAAGACGCTGCAGGGAAGGCCCCAGGACATCTACAGTATTTATTATGAGAAAGTCCCTTGCTGGGTGCAAGGAGGAGAGAAGGATCCTGAACACACAGGGTTAACTTTTCTCTAGCTTGCTGGCTGGAGGAGGGGGGGAGTCCCTCCTGTTTGCAGAGAATCTGCACAGATAATTTCCTGGTGGCAGGGGGAGTGCACCGATCTCAGGGACTCACGCTGTTTATTTGCTTTGTTTATTTGCTTTAGCAGAAAAGCCGGCTGATAACCACCAGTGACAAGCTGTGTGCTGACTGGAAAGAGAGGGAGGAAAACTATCAGAAGCTCCCTTCCCGCCGTTTTTTTACTACCCACAGCGGGGGAGCACACTGACTTCATCTTCAAGCTCTTATAGCGCTAAGCCCCGCCCCCCCACGGGCGTGATAAGCCCGCCCCCCTCAGGAATGCGTGCGAAGATCTCCATAGAGCTTCATCCTTCCTGAGGACAGGGCCATCGGCTAATTCGGGTAAGGTGCTTGCTTCACTTGTAGCTCTGCTGAGCATTGCTCCCCCTCCTGGCATACTCCTATCAGGAACATGCAGAATTCTAAGGGCACTAAGAGTGCTAAAGCCCACATAGTCTATTATTCAGCCTGCACTGCCTGCCATGCTGAGTTACCACGTAAACACACCTCTTCTCTCTGTGAGTCCTGTGTCCCTATAGCTCCCCGAGACCCCCCTGCCACCACCGCCGCAACCGTCAGCCCAGAGCCTAGGGCTCCCAGCCCACCGCAATGGGCACAGTTTCTGTCCCAATCCATGGAAAAACTGTCACAGAACCTGGTGCTGGCTATTAGAGTTGAGCGCGGTTCGAGGTTCGAGGTTCTCCAGTTCGCGGCTCGAGTGATTTTGGGGGCTGTTCTAGATAGAACTAGAACTCGAGCTTTTTGCTAAAGCTCGATAGTTCTAGATACGTTCAAGAACGGTTCTAGCAGCAAAAAGACCAGCTAATTACTATCTGGCTTTCCGCTGTAATAGTGTAAGTCACTCTATGACTCACACTATTATGAAATTTCAGTGTATAGTGTGCGAGAACAGCGCATTCAGATCACTGCTGTATGGATAATGGCGATCGCCAATTTTTTTTTTCTTTTCCTTGTCTTTTTTCCCTAAGCACTCGCGTGTAGTGGGGCGGGCCAGCATGTCAGCCAATCCCAGACACACACACAGCTAAGTGGACTTTTAGCCAGAGAAGCAACGGCATGTGTGATAGAATGTCCATGTCACATGTCCCTGCATTATAAAAACGAGTATCTTCCCGTCCGGACGCCATTATCTCTTCTGCGTCCTTGGTGTCAGTCATCGCTGGCGCAGTGCCTATCTCCGATACTGCTGTGTACGCTCTATACACAGCGCTGTACAGAATAGGGATAGCACTTTCTATCAGTCCTTTTAAGGGCTAATACCGGCAGGGTCAGCGCCATAGGTGACAGGTCCGTGAAAACAGAGTTTACCAGCTACACAAGATGACAGCGTCTGTGTAGCTAAGGTCAGGGATTTCCTCGCTGCATTTCCCCATTAGGAGGGATAGAAAGGCAGGCTTCCTTTCCTCTACCCAGAGACCCACAACCCTGCCACTGTACCCTCCTGCCCTTTGCACACTCAAACTCATTGTTACTAAACCATTATACTAGCAAACACTGAGTGAACTTAGTGGCATCCTAAAAGTGGCTGTTGGACTTCTGTATTGTCCCACTAGTGCAAAGATATTTGCAGCACGTCTGCCTGCATTGCACACTCAAACTCATTGTTACTAAGCCATTATACTAGCAAACACTGAGGAAACTTAGTGGCATCCTAAATGTGGCTGTTGGACTTCTGTATTGTCCCACTAGTGCAAAGATATTTGCAGCACGTCTGCCTGCATTGCACACTCAAACTCATTGTTACTAAGCCATTATACTAGCAAACACTGAGGGAACTTAGTGGCATCATAAAAGTGGCTGTTGGACTTCTGTATTGTCCCACTAGTGCAAAGATATTTGCAGCACGTCTGCCTGCATTGCACACTCAAACTCATTGTTACTAAGCCATTATACTAGCAAACACTGAGTGAACTTAGTGGCATCCTAAACGTGGCTGTTGGACTTCTGTATTGTCCCACTAGTGCAAAGATATTTGCAGCACGTCTGCCTGCATTGCACACTCAAACTCATTGTTACTAAGCCATTATACTAGCAAACACTGAGGGAACTTAGTGGCATCATAAAAGTGGCTGTTGGACTTCTGCATTGTCCCACTAGTGCAAAGATATTTGCAGCACGTCTGCCTGCATTGCACACTCAAACTCATTGTTACTAAGCCATTATACTAGCAAACACTGAGTGAACTTAGTGGCATCCTAAACGTGGCTGTTGGACTTCTGTATTGCCCCACTAGTGCAAAGATATTTGCAGCACGTCTGCCTGCATTGCACACTCAAACTCATTGTTACTAAGCCATTATACTAGCAAACACTGAGTGAACTTAGTGGCATCCTAAACGTGGCTGTTGGACTTCTGTATTGCCCCACTAGTGCAAAGATATTTGCAGCACGTCTGCCTGCATTGCACACTCAAACTCATTGTTACTAAGCCATTATACTAGCAAACACTGAGTGATCTTAGTGGCATCCTAAACGTGGCTGTTGGACTTCTGTATTGTCCCAGTAGTGCAAAGATATTTGCAGCACGTCTGCCTGCATTGCACACTCAAACTCATTGTTACTAAGCCATTATACTAGCAAACACTGAGTGAATTTAGTGGCATCCTAAACGTGGCTGTTGGACTTCTGTATTGTCCCAGTAGTGCAAAGATATTTGCAGCACGTCTGCCTGCATTGCACACTCAAACTCATTGTTACTAAGCCATTATACTAGCAAACACTGAGTGAACTTAGTGGCATCATAAAAGTGGCTGTTGGACTTCTGTATTGTCCCACTAGTGCAAAGATATTTGCAGCACGTCTGCCTGCATTGCACACTCAAACTCATTGTTACTAAGCCATTATACTAGCAATTTATGCTGCCAGTTTAAGGGCCGTAGTTGCATTGTCAGGGATAATTATTCTTTATTATTCTGCTGTTAATAAAGCTAGACCACCGCTGATATCTACACCACCTCTCAATTTTTACTACCACATTTTAAGTGCACAATCTTGTCGCAATCAAAATGAGTGGCAAAATGACAGATGCTGGTGGAAAGGGGAAGAGGCGTGGTGGAAAAGGAAAAAAAGGGTTTGTCCGTGGGGAAGGTGGCAAAGCTCCATTAACATCTGCTGAAGATAGACCATCTTCCAGCAAAAGTAAGATGTCTACTACTTACCGTGGACAATCCGATGTGCTCCCTTTTTTACAGACATGAACAACTGGAACAAAGGTAGATGATGGCCAAAAAAGGAAAATGCTTGAATGGATCTCAAGTGGTCCAACAAGTGCCCTCTCCGCCACCTCAACTACCGCATCCAAAAAACACCAGTCCTCTGAGTTGTCAGCCCAATCAAACTTGCTTTCTCCCAGCTCTGAAGTCTCCATCCGCCCTGCACAGTATGGTGGAACTGAGATGGCTGAGTCTGCAGAGCTGTTCAGTCACACTATAGCCTGGGAATCAGAGGTCTGCTCCCAAGCTACAGTGAGTACAGACCAGGAAATGGTCTGCAGTGATGCCCAGAACCTTTGTGACTCTGATTCAGGCCGTGAGGACCACGTTTCTGAGCATAATGTTGACCCTTTTTCACAAACTGTAACACCTGTTGTTATAGACAATGAGGAACATACTGATGACGATGAGACGCAGATACCAGATTGGGATGACAACTTAAATATTCGGTCAGGGCAAGAAGAGGCTTGGTCTGAGGGTGAGGGGAGTGCAAACACAACAATTGATGAGCAAGTTCTAGATCCCACCTACTGTCAACCCACAGTCAGGCACTCGAGGAGGTCAACAGAGACGGTGGAGGAGGATGCAACTGACGACGAAGTTACCTTGCGCCTTCCTGGACAGAGTAGGAGTACTGGTAGCACGTCTACAACTGCATCCTCAGCCACCACTGTGCCTCTGAGCACTAGTCGGGGTGGATCAGCAGGTCGCATGCCCTCTAAGCCTTGCCTAGCCTGGTCCTTTTTTGACATAGCAAAAGATCGCCCAAATTATGTGATCTGTCAAATTTGTCATGATTCTGTTAGTAGAGGGCAAAACCTCAGCAGTTTGACAACTTCTTCCATGAATCGTCACATGAATAAATATCATATGTCCCGGTGGGAAGCTCACCGTGCTGCAATGCGGCCTAGCGGAGCGAACCATCCACCGCCTGCCTCTTTTAGTGCATCCGCGCGCTCTTCATCTTCTAGGACTGTGGGGACAGCTGTCACACCTGGTTTTCCACGCACAACTTCCACCACTGTAACCGCAACAGGCAGTTTGCTTGGTAGGTCGTCAGTTGGTTTGGAAGGGGAAACAAGTACGTGTGTACAGCTCTCTCAGACATCGATAGCACCAACGTTTGATGAAGGCGACATCATGTCTACGCCTGCACTTTCCTCACAAAGCTGCATTTTTCCAGGGATACCCTACTCAACACCGTCTACACACAGCAGCCAGATCTCTGTCCCTCAGATGTGGACAAATAAAAGGCCATTTCCTGCGACCCATGACAAAGCTAAGAGGTTGACTTTATCCCTCTGTAAGCTCTTGGCTACCGAAATGCTGCCTTTCCGCCTGGTGGACACACAGGATTTTAGAGACCTTATGTCTGTCGCTGTGCCCCAGTACCAGATGCCCAGTCGCCACTACTTCTCTAAGAAAGGTGTGCCCGCGCTACACCAGCATGTCGCACACAACATCACCGCTTCCTTGAGAAACTCTGTGTGTGAACGGGTGCATTTCACCACCGATACTTGGACCAGTAAGCATGGACAGGGACGTTACATGTCGCTGACTGGGCACTGGGTAACTATGGTGATAGATGGTGAAGGGTCTGCTGCACAAGTCTTGCTGTCCCCACGACTTGTGTGTCAATCCTCTGTCTGTCCAAGTTCCACCACTGCTTCTGCCTCCTCCACCTCATCTGGGTCCTCCACCTCCGCCCAAAGCCTGCCTGGTCAGGCCACCAGCGTTCGCACTGCACAGAAGGAATCACGCACCCCTCATTACTATGCTGGCAGCAGAGCGCAACGGCATCAGGCGGTCTTTAGCTTGACATGTCTTGGAAATAGGAGTCACACAGCAGCTGAGTTGTGGGCAGCTCTGGAGACTGAGCTTAATAAATGGTTGTCTCCACTTAACCTACAGCCTGGTAAGGCCATGTGCGACAATGCTGCAAACCTGGGTGCGGCCCTTCGCCTGGGCAAGGTTACACACGTGCCTTGTATGGCTCACGTGTTGAACCTTGTTGTCCAGCAATTTTTAACACACTATCCCGGCCTAGATGGCCTTCTGATCAGGGCACGAAAACTGTCTGCTCACTTCCGCCGTTCAACCGCCGCAGCTGAGCGACTTGCATCGCTCCAGAAGTCTTTCGGCCTGCCGGTTCATCGGCTGAAATGCGATGTGCCGACACGCTGGAATTCGACTCTCCACATGTTACAGCGACTGTGGCAGCACCGCCGAGCCCTGGTGCAATACGTCATGACGTATAGCCTGGGCCAACGAGATGCAGAGGTGGGGCAGATCACCCTGATGGAGTGGTCTCAGATCAAGGAACTATGCACCCTTCTGCACAGTTTCGACATGGCGACGAATATGTTTAGCGCTGACAATGCCATTATCAGCATGACAATTCCAGTCATTTACATGCTGGAGCACACGCTAAACACTATTCGGAGTCAGGGGGTGGGACAACAGGAAGGGGAGGAACTACAGGAGGATTCATATGCGCAAGACACAACAACATCACCAAGGTCCAGACGTTCATCATCACCAACGCGGCAGGCATGGGACCATGGGGGACAGGGATCAACAAGGGTGCATGGTAGCAGGCGAAATGTTGAGGAATGTGCAGGAGAACATGAAGAAATGGAGGACGAACTGTCCATGGACATGGAAGACTCAGCGGATGAGGGAGACCTTGGTCAAATTTCAGTTGAAAGAGGTTGGGGAGAGATGTCAGAGGAAGAAAGAACGGTTAGCACCTCTATGCCACAAACACAGCGTGGACTTGGTCCGCATGGCTGCGCAAGACACATGAGTGCCTTCTTGCTGCACTACCTCCAACATGACCCTCGTATTGTCAAAATTAGAAGTGATGATGACTACTGGCTTGCCACACTATTAGATCCCCGGTACAAGTCCAAATTTTGTGACATAATTCCAGCCATAGAAAGGGACGCACGTATGCAGGAGTATCAGCAGAAGCTGTTACTCGATCTTAGCTCGGCTTTTCCACCAAACAACCGTGCAGGTGCAGGGAGTGATTCTCCCAGTTGTAACTTGACAAACATGGGACGGTCTCGTCATCTTCAACAGTCTACCCGTACCAGTAGGACCGTATCTGGTGCTGGTAACAGCAATTTTATGGAATCTTTTCATAATTTTTTTAGACCCTCCTTTGCAAGGCCACCAGAGAAAACAAGTCTGACACATAGTCAACGGCTGGAGAGGATGATACAGGAGTATCTCCAAATGAACATCGATGCCATGACTTTGCAAATGGAGCCTTGCTCATTTTGGGCTTCAAATCTTGAAAAATGGCCAAAGCTCTCCAGTTACGCCTTGGAGATTTTGTCGTGTCCAGCTGCCAGCGTTGTCTCTGAACGTGTCTTCAGTGCTGCTGGGTGTGTGCTGACAGATAAGCGCACGCGTCTGTCCAGTGACAATGTGGACAGACTATCGTTCATCAAAATGAACAAGTCATGGATCCACAAGGAATTTACTACCCCTGTGTCATCCTGGGGAGAGTAAATGCTTGTGGATTTGGAATGTGCTTGATGCAAATCAAAACATCCTGTTTGCAACTAGGGCACAAGTGCTGCCACTGAAGGGGTGGGTGTCAGTGTGGCCCAATTTTTTTAAAAAAAGGGATACTCCGCTTGGAGTAACCCTTGCTTACATTGTTTTTAAAAATGATCCAAGATGAACAGAGCTGGGATCAGGAAAGACTTTGCTACCTACCCCGGTGTCATCCTGGGGACGGTTAACCCCTTAACGACCCATGACGTACTAGATACGTCATGGATCGTTTTCCGGTAAGCCCCGCCCCCTGCCGCCGGCGGGCGGCGGCGATCGGCGCACATATCAGCTGTTATCAACAGCTGATATGTGTGCCTGCTAGCCGCGGGTGGAATCGCTTCCACCCGCGGCCATTAACCCCTTACATTTCGCTGCCAAAGTCTTGGCAGCGATATGTATATGGGCGCCGCCATTACAGTGACTTACCCCGCCCCCGCCGGAAGTCACGTGACATGATCACGTGACTTTCGGCGGTTGCCATGGTAGCACAGGGTCATGTGATGACGCCTGTGGCTAACATGAGTCACTTCCTCTCAATGCCGGAATACAGCCGGCATTGAAAGTGAAGCAGCAAATCTGCAGTTCTCAGCTCTGTAGCTGAGATCTGCAGATTGTGCAAAGTGATCAGATTGCTGATCGCTATAGCCCCCTAGAGGGACTAGTAAAATAAAAAAAAAAAGTAAAAAAAAAAGTTTTAAAAAATTAAAAAAAAATAAAAAAACCTAAAAGTTCAAATCACCCCCCTTTCACCCCATTGAAAATTAAAGGGTTAAAAAAATAAAAAATACACACATATTTGGTATTGCCACGTTCAGAAATGCCCGATCTATCAAAATATAAAATCAATGAATCTGATCAGTAAACGGCGTAGCGGCAAAAAAATTCCAAACGCCAAAATTACGTTTTTTGGTCGCCGCAAATTTTGCGCAAAATGCAATAACAGGCGATCAAAACGTAGCATCTGCGCAAAAATGGTACCGTTAAGAACGTCAGGTCAAGACGCAAAAAATAAGCCATCACTGAACCTCAGATCCTGAAAAATGAGAACGCTACGGGTTTTGGAAAATGGCGCAAAACGTGCGCCACGTTTTTCGGACAAGCTTGTGAATTTTTTTTAACCCCTTAGATACAAGTAAACCTATACATGTTTGGTGTCTACAAACTCGCACCGACCTGAGGCATCATACCAACACATCAGTTTTACCATATAGTGAACACGGTGAATAAAATATCCCAAAAACTATTGTACAATCCCAGTTTTTTTGCAATTTTTCCGCACTTAAAATTTTTTTGCCATTTTCCAGTACACTATATGGTAAAACTTATGGTTTCATTTAAAAGTACAACTCGTCCCGCAAAAAACAAGCCCTCATATGGCAAGATTGATGGAAAAATAAAAAAGTTACGCCTCTCGGAAGAAGGGGAGCAAAAAACAAAAACGCAAAAACGGAAAGTGCCCGGGGGCTGAAGGGGTTAAGGATGGCGTATTTTTGAATGTGCTTGATGCAAATCTAGCTGTGAAGTGTACAACTGGGGCACAAGTGCTGCCACTGAATTTGTGGGTGTGTGTGGGGCCCAATTTTTGGAAAAAAGGGAGACTCCGCTTGGAGTAACCCTTGCTTGCCGTGTTTTTAAAAATGATCCAAGATGAACAGATCTGGGATCAGGAAAGACTTTGCTACCTACCCCGGTGTCGTCCTGGGGACGGTGAAGTATGGCGTATTTTTGAATGTGCTTGATGCAAATCTAGCTGTGAAGTGTACAGCTGGGGCACAACTGCTGCCACTGAAGGGGTGGGTGTGTGTGTGGCCCAATTTTTGGAAAAAAGGGAGAACTCCGCTTGGAGTCACCTTGTGGTGTTTTACATGATTTTAGAAGGGCGTGCCATGCCTATATCTGTGTCTCTATTTTTCCTTGTCCAGTTCTTTTGTTTTCGCATGAGTATATGTCCTTGTCACTTTCCCATGTGTTTGTGTTATGTTGTAAGTTGTTTGTCACCTTTTGGACACCTTTGAGGGTGTTTTCTAGGTGTTTTTCTGTTTGTGATTGCCTGGCATTGTTTCCTATGCGGTTCGAGTTCGGTTCGTCGAACGTTCGACGAACCGAACTCGAACGGGATCTCCGTTCGACGAACCGAACTTGAGCCGAACCACGACCGGTTCGCTCATCTCTACTGGCTATGCAATGTCGTCCTCCACACCCTTCTGGGTCCCTGGACGGAACGCAGCCTGAGGATACCCCTATGGAGGATCCTTCTGAGGTAATCCGGGCACATGCTTCACCGTTTGCAAAGATCAGGAAAAGAGCACACGGCCGGGTGTCTCCAGCGGGCTCTCCCTCAGGAGCACACAGGCCCCACGGCTTCTGAAGAGATGGAGGAGGGAGAATGCTGTTTGTACCAGGATGATTCCTTGGTTTCACCCTCCCCAGATGATCAAACTGCAATAGACTCCCTTATAGCAGCAATCAACCAAGCTCTGCATGTGGAGGATCCCCCATCCACTACCACTGACCATGTGGTCTCCTTTAAGAGGGCAAGGAAACCCCAAAAGGTTTTCACTGATCACCCAGAGTTTCAGGATATCCTCACAAAGCAAAGGGAGAAGACTGACAGGCGCTTCGGTAACCGTAAACTCATGGAGTCACGGTACCCTTTTGCCCCACCTGCCCCTAAGGGCTGGGCCGATCCATCCTCGGTCGACCCCCTAGTCTCCCACCTTGCCACAAAAATGCTCCTGTCGTTACCCGATGGTTCCTCCATCAAGAACCCGACAGACAGACAGGTGGAGCACCTCGCCCACTCTGCCTTTGAGGCTGCGAGTTCCTCCCTCTCGCCCTCCTTTGCCTCTGTGTGGGTCGCAAAGGCGATCTCGGTCTGGGCAGAATCCCTTAACACTTTGCTTGAGGAATCCCAGTTCCCTCATTCCGTCACAGAGGTAACAGCTCAAATAGCCGCTGCGGCGGAGTACCTCATGCAGGCCTCCATTGATGCTGCTACCTGCACAGCTTTTGCCGCCTCAAATACCATAGCCATCCGTAGAGCTCTCTGGCTCCGACAATGGTGAGCGGACTTTGCTTCCAAGAAGTCTCTTACGGGCCTTCCCTTTTTTCCAGACCGATTGTTTGGCGAACGTCTGGACAAGCTCATTTCTGACGCCACGGGAGGAAAAAGTACCTCCCTTCTCCAGCTGAAGCCCAGGACGACCTTCACCAGACGTCCACAGTCCTCGTTCCGCTCCTTTCGGAACTCATTTGGTTAGTCGACATCCTGCTCTGCCCCCACCACTAGCCGCGGACTACGCAGGGACCGACCTTCTCAGCTCTCCCCGAAACCCAATTCGTCATGTCAGCCTAGACCGAAACAGTCCAGGACTAGGGAGACTCATCCACGACGTTTTCCCCCCTCATGACTCCTTTGGTGCCCCGGAAGACACACTCATTGTAGGAGGGTCGACTGCGGCTCTTTTCAACACATTTGGGCTGCCGCCTCAGACGACAAATGGGTGCAAGACCTTGTGTCTTCCAGTTACCACATAGAATTTCGGACCAGACCCCCGAGTCGGTTCCTTCTCTCAAACCCCCCAAAGACTCGAAAACGACGCGAGGCCTTTTTGTCAGCAATCCACTCGCTCCAAACAGCAGGAGTGATAATACCCGTCCCGGACGACGAGAAGCTCAGGGGTTTTTATTCCAACCTCTTTGTGGTCCCCAAAAAGGATGGGGTCAGTTAGACCCATCCTGGACCTCAAACACCTGAACAAACATGTGCACGTACAGAGATTCAGAATGGAGTCCCTAAGGTCCATTATTGCATCCATGGTCGAAGGGGAATTCCTTGCCATCAATAGATATCAAGGACGCGTACCTGCACATACCCATCGCTCCAGATCACCAAAAGTTCCTCCGCTTCGCAGTTCAGGACTCCCATTCTCAATTCGTAGCCCTACCCTTCGGCCTAGCCACCGCACCAAGGGTCTTCACCAAAGTCATGGCGGCCGCCATGAGCGTCCTTCACGCCAGGGTAGTAGTCGTTCTCCCTTACTTGGACGACTTCCTCATCAAGGCCCCTCCTTACGCGACTGCTCAACCAGCGTACAGATCACCTTGGACACCCTATCCCGCTTAGGGTGGATACTGATTCTACACAAATCATCCCCGGTCCCAGCACGATCCATCACCTTCCTGGGCATGTCCCTGGACACCCGTCTGGGCTTGATCTATCTCCCTCAGGACAAGGCGATCGCTCTTCGACAAGCGGTACGCTCCCTTCTATGTCCTCCGTCTTGCTCCATTTGATTCAGCATGAAAGTGCTCGGCAGGATGGTGGCGACTATGGAGGCAGTACCTTTTTGCTCAACTGCACCTCCGCCCACTGCAGCTAGTCCTTCTAGCTGCCTGGGACAAGAGCCCCTTCTCCCTGGACAAACATCTTCACCTGACGCCTTCAGTCAGGTATGCACTCCGCTGGTGGCTTCGGTCCTCATCCCTATCGAAGGGGAGATCTTTTCTCCCAGTGAACTGGCTGGTCCTAATCACGGATGCCAGCCTCCTAGGCTGAGGTGCAGTGTACCGGCACCACACTGCTCAAGGACGTTGGACGCCCCAGGAGTCTCCCCTACCCATAAACCTCCTGGAAATCCGCGCAATATTTCTTCGCGCTCAGGGCGTTCTGCCCTCTGCTAGCGGGTCGTCAGATTCGAGTCCAGTCGGACAATGCGATAGCTGTAGCCTATATCAATCGGCAGGGGGGCACCTGCAGCAAAGCGGCTTATCTCGAGGCCGACAAGATCCTCAGCTGGGCCGAGTCGACGGGGTCAGTGATATCAGCGGTACACATACCTGGGGTAGAGAACTGGGCAGCAGACTTTCTAAGTCGCCAAGGCCTGGCCGCCGGAGAATGGTCTCTCCACCCAGAAGTGTTTCTACACATCTGCACTCGCTGGGGCACACCAGACATGGATCTAATAGCCTCAAGGTTGAACGCGAAGGTACCCGCGTTCATAGCCAGGTCACGTGACCCGCAGTCCATCGGCGCGGATGCTCTAGTCTGCTCCTGGCACCACTCCCGCCTGCCTTACATATTTCCACCTCTACCCCTGCTGCCGCGGGTAATCAGGAAGATCAAGGCAGAGGGAGTCCCGGTGATACTGATAGCACCGGACTGGACCAGGCACGCCTGGTACGCCGAATTACTACAAATGCTCGCAAACGTACCGCGGCGCCTTCCAGACATCTCAGTCTCGCTGACCCAAGGGCCCATTTCCCATCAGAACTCCAGAGCCCTGAAGGTGATGGCATGGCCATTGAGACCTGGGTATTAACAAGAGCGGGATTCTCCCCCGCGGTTATTTCCACCATGATCAGTGCCCGAAAGCCTGCTTCATCCCGCATTTACCACCGTACGTGGAAAATCTTCCTTTCATGGTGCAGAGAAACTAACGTCCAGCCTATTCCTCTGGCCATCCCTAGAATTCTCGACTTTCTACAGTCTGGCTTGCAAGCGGGGTTGGCTCTCAGTTCCCTTAAAGGGCAGGTCTCAGCGCTCTCAATCTTCTACCAATGCCGCCTGGCTCAAAAACCGCAAGTCAAGACCTTCCTCCAGGGCGTTTCCCATCTAGTTCCCCCGTACAAACGGCCGCTGGACCCATGGGACCTCAATCTCGTTCTGGACGGTCTCCAGAGGTCTCCCTTTGAACCTCTCAAGGAATCCTCCCTTGCTCTTCTGTCCTGGAAGGTAACATTCCTGGTGGCAATTACGTTCATCAGCCGGGTTTCGGAGCTGGCAGCACTCTCTTGCCACGAGCCTTTTCTGATCTTTCACCAGGTTCTACGCCCCCTTCCGAATTTTCTTCCAAAGGTTCCTACCCCGTTTCATTTGAACGAGGACATTGTTCTGCCTTCCTTTCATCCACACCCAGTTCATAGGGTGGAAAGGTCTCTGCATTCGTTAGACCTCGTCAGAGCTCTCAGATATTACATATCCAGGACAGCCCCCTTTAGGAAAACGGACTCTTTGTTCGTCATTCCTGAGGGAGACAGGAAGGGACAGGCAGCTTCAAAGGCAACTCTGGCTCGCTGGATTCGCTCTGCGATCCAGGAAGTCTACCGCAACTCAAGCCCATTCCTAGTGGACTGCAGGCTCATTCCACGCGAGCAGTTGGCGCTTCGTGGGCCATTCGGCATCAGGCTTCAGTGGAACAGGTGTGTAAGGCTGCGACCTGGTCTAGCCTACATACTTTTTCAAAGCATTACAGAGTCCATACCCAGTTTTCAGCTGAGGCAAATCTGGGTAGGAAAATTCTGTAAATGGCAGTAGAGCACCTCTCTCAGTAGGTAGGTAGGTGCTCCAGGCTGTCTGGGACTGGTTCCTAGTCCTTGGGTTGCATTATCTTGTTTTTATTTTTCCCACCCATGGACTGCTTTAGGACGTCCCATGGTCCTGTGTCCCCCAATGAGGCGTCAGAGAAAAACGGATTTTTGTGTACTCACCGTAAAATCGTTTTCTCTTAGCCATCATTGGGGGACACAGCACCCACCCTGTTGCCCTGTTGGGCCTTGGTTCTCTCAGTACCTTATTTGGTTATGACTCTTCTTTTCTCTTGTTCCTCTGTTGAGAAGTTTTTACTGTTTTGTTTTTTTTTCTCCTATTGCTTGTGTACTAAAACTGAGGTTGCCTGACCCGGCCAGGGGGTGTATACTGCAGAGGAGGAGCTATGCTTTTGCATCTACTTAGTGTCCTCCTATGGATAAGCAGCATAACACCCATGGTCCTGTGTCCCCCAATGATGGCTAAGAGAAAACGATTTTACGGTGAGTACACAAAAATTTGTTTGTATTGTTCTGCTATGCTCTCCTGCAGAAACGGTATATTTTGCCTATGGTGCAGAGCGTATTGCAGGATGAATGCTCTGCTGATTGTTTTCATGCTGGTCCTGGGAGGTGTTCTCGCAAATGCTTCCCATTCCCAGTGGTTGATCTGCCTCATTAGGGAGTGTGTTAGCTCTGGATGCCGCCAGTCGTACTTCCTGGTTACAGTTGTGCTGTTGGCTCCCATCATGCTCAGTTTTCAGATCTTGGTCTCTCGACTTCAGACTGCCGTTTACCTGTCTCTGCCTGTCCTCCCCTGTTTCTGTTGTGACTTCCTGGCTTCTGACCTCAGACTTCCTCCTGACCACGTCCCTGCCTGCTCCCTATATTTTGAACGTACTCTCCCGGAACCCTGACCTTTGGCTTGTACCTTGACCTCGCCTCTGTCTGCCTCCCGTGTCCTCCTGGTTTATAATCCTGGCCAGCCTGACTACCTCTCCATTTACTGCATACTAGTAGTATTTAGCGCCACCTAGTGATAGTTATCACACTTAAAACTGTGTGCAAATATTGTGAAGGGAAGAGGGTCTATAGTGATCGCATCATGTGTTATCAGAGGTGTTATTTATCGTGTTTTCCAAAAATAAGACACTGTGTTATATTTTTTTTGCCCCCCCCCCCCCCAAAAAAAGCACTAGGGCTTATTTTTGGAGGAGGTCTTATTCTTGGAGAAACATGGTTGGGGGTAAGTTTACCCCCCCAAAACAGCAGACCCCCCCCCTTCCCAGGAGACTCATACCTACCAGATCCCGGACATCAGCGTGGCTCCCAGGTACTCCTGTGATTTCTGGTGGGTGCTGCACACCGTTCTCCCCTACTTCTGGCCACAGCTGATCACACACACACTCACACACCCACTCATCACATCCAGCGTTACAGAATGCTTCCGGCTGCAGGGAACGATGGGAGGAAGTCACGTGTCCACAGGTCCTGTAATCAAGCATTGCACTCGCAGGTCCTTGTGCTCCATCGCACAGCCTCTCATGAATCTGCTGGCGAGAAGAAATTTGTGTCGCTGGATGTGGTGTGTGTGTAATCTGATTGTGTGTAAGATATGATGTGTGTGTTATCCAATGTTTGTGTGTGTGAGATCGGATGTGTGCGGCGGTGCGATCCACTGCAGGGCCTCCTGCTCGGCGTCTGGTGAGTATGATTACGGGGTGTCCGCTGTCTATAATGAAGTGTTCTGCAGTATTATTTAGCTTTTTTAGCTGCACAGACACTTCATTATTGATCCGCGACTAGGGCTTATTTTTGGAGTAGGGCCTATATTTAAGCCTTGCTCTGAAAATGCTGAAAATCCCTGCTAGGGCTTATTTTTGGGGGAGGGCTTTTTTTTGGAAAAACACAGTATTATTTTAATTCTACCTCTGATGATAAGGAGCCTGCTGAACACTCTTCATGAAAGAACAGAACAGATGAATATTATTATATATATATATATATACCCCTTCTATGTATCACGGTACAAAAACTCTGCAGAATGAGATATCAGTGGAGATGACCATTAAATGTTTAGAGACGGCGATGGACCCAGAGACTTGTCACCCTGCCTCCCAAATGTGTGTGAAGCAGCTGTCCAGTTGTAACGTGGCTTATCCCATGATATACACACATTACCACAATTTTTTAACTGTTTAAAGCCCAGGATATTGTTAAACAGGTTGTCCTCTTTTGTACTATAAGCTGCGGTGGTTTGAAAAATTCAAGCTGAGAATGCTTATAACAAGCAAATCTATTTTCCTGAGGCATTGCAAACCTTAGGTTAATTGACTCACAAATATTACATATGCTAACTGTAGTCATGAGATCTCAAACTAGGACCCTAAACAAGCACTGTATATTATAATTGGAGTGAACATTCTATAATAAATATTAGGATATTACTTATAAGCAATAAAGAACATAATAAGTGAGGACACTATAAAAATAGATGACAATATCCATAATAAGGGAGGACACAATGAAATGATCAATGACTCTATGCATAGTAAGTGAAGATAGATAGATAAATAGATGATGTTCTCCATAACAAAGGAGGACTCCATGATATAATGAACAGAGCTATACATAATAAGGGAGGACACTATGTAAAAAAGAATAGTATGACACATAATAATGGAGAGTATTGCTATCGTCATCATTTTGCTATCTCATATAACTACAGAATGATTATATCCACTGACTTGCCGGTGATGTCTTATCTTATTAGAGTAGCCTACTTTATGCTTCAGACCTTCATGACGACTTCTACCTGCTATGACTCTTCTTTGAAGAATTTTTTACACCAATTTATTCATTTCCTCACTTTTCAGCAGATCGCCATGCCCCTGAAAATAAAAAGGTCACCTATATACCTACTGTCGCGGGCGGAGGAGGGGACGCCGCGCTCCCCAACTGCTCGGGTCCGGCTGCCGCGGCTGCTGCGGCCTGCTGCTGCTCGGTGGCTCGAGCGATGGGCCGGATCCCGGGGACTCTAGCGGCGCTCCTCGCCCGTGAGTGAAAGGGGTTTGGGTGTGGGGATTGTTGATTGTCCGTGATGCCACCCACGGTTGTGGTGATTGAGTGTACACCACCGCTGCTCTTGCTGGGGATCCCGGGAGTGATGGTATGGAGCAGCCAGTTGTTGTGTTGCCCCTCCGTGGGTAGGGGTTGGTGATCCCGGGGCGCAGTGATAGAGTTGGGATGGTGGACAGGCGGGCTATGGGGCCTGTGGAGGTGCAGGGGCGCAGGGGTAGTGCTGTGCCGCACGGCATGGAGGTACTCACTCAGCCAGTAAACACGACACAGTTCTCGGTAAACAAACGGCTGGTTGGACGAGTCCCTCAGACGGTTACGTTGCCGATGTCCCCTACAGTCGACGGTGACGGTCTCTTCCCTGCACCTATGTGTTGTTGTTTGGTAGCGATGGGTTCCCACCGGTAACCCGCTCCCCAGCTTGGATATGAACCGGAGGAGATCCACTCTTGCCCGCAGGCGCTGGCCCTGGGAAACTGGTGCCTTGGCGGTGGCGGTGTCTCTCCTCTACGGCTGGACTGTTGCCTTCAAACGGGACTTGGTTGTTGGGAGACAGTCGTCCCCTTCACTGACGGATTTGACAAATTATGGCGACTCCTAGCCTTGCTGGGATCCGAAAGGCCCCTGCCCTGGTGCTGACTAATCTTCGTATACCGCTCCGGTATCGCCGGGTCACCACCCGTCCACGGTCCTTTCGGCAACCTCCAATCAGTCTCGCCTGCAGACGGTCACCGCCGTCTGCCAACCTTGCTGTCTCAGTCCGGGGCACACACCCGGACCAACTTCAGGCTTCTTGCTGTCACTTCCTCTGTTGCTCTTACTTTGGCTCCTCTACCACTTCACTTCACTTCCTTTCACTTTCAACTCTAACACTCATCTTCACTCCTCACTCTAGCTCTTCCCTGAGCTGACTGCCTGGTTTTCCCGCCTCCAGGGCTGTGAACTCCTCGGTGGGTGGAGCCAACCGCCTGGCCCACCCCCTGGTGTGGACACCAGCCCCTGGAGGAAGGCAACAAGGATTTTCAGTTTTGACCTTGTGTGTACCTGCAGGGAATGTGGGGTGCGTGTGGTGTTGTGACCTGTGACCCCTGGCTTGCCCAGGGCGTCACACTACATTGGAACTCTGAATAAAAAATAAATAATTAGACACTTTATTAGACTTTTAGAGTTGGCATTTTTAGGAGTGTCATCATTGGCTTCTTCTGGCCGGAATCCTGCAGATTGATGCTAATGAAACCAATGACATAATGCTCGTCCAGCACCATAGATAAAGTACGGGATGCATCTTTGGCTCGCCGCATCGCAGTGCTGTTCTGATGGTGGTGCTCAAAGTTATATTGGGGCAGTCTGCCCATGGTGGTCCCCCAGATTGTTGCTCTGTCTGCTCCTTTTACATAGTAGAGTTGGTGTGAATTTAATCCTTCACGACAGAGGTTTGGGGCTACTGCACGAGAGAAGGAGTACTAACTTTCACCTGCTGACATCCACAGCTCTTCTTATGATTAGCTGGCCTGGGATGACATCACTTGTGTGTCACGCCTCAACGATGACATCACACCAGGCCAGATAATCAAAAGAAGAACTATGGCCATCTGTACTTCTTCTGTTTTGCAGCAGCCACAGTCCTCTTTCACGGCCAGTGCAATCAGATATGCAATAGATAGATCGATAGAAGATATATAGATAGATAGATAGGGGATAGATAGAGGAATAGATAGATAGATAGATAGATAGATAGAGGGATATATAGATAGATAGATGGTTAGATAGAGGGATAGATAGATAGATAGATAGATAGAGGGATAGATAGAGGGATAGATAGATAGATAGAGGGATAGATAGAGGGATAGATAGATAGATAGATAGATAGATAGATAGATAGATAGATAGAGGGATATATAGATAGATAGATGGTTAGATAGAGGGATAGATAGATAGATAGATAGATAGATAGATAGATAGATAGATAGAGGGATAGATAGAGGGATAGATAGATAGATAGAGGGATAGATAGATAGATAGATAGAGGGATAGATAGAGGGATAGATAGATAGATAGATAGATAGGGGATAGATAGAGGGATAGATAGAGGGATAGATAGATAGATAGGGGATAGATAGATGGATAGATAGAGGGATAGATAGATAGATAGATAGAGGGATAGATAGATAGATAGATAGGGGATAGATAGAGGGATAGATAGATAGATAGATAGGGGATAGATAGAGGGATAGATAGAGGGATATATAGATAGATAGAGGGATAGATATATAGATAGATAGATAGATAGATAGATAGGGGATAGATAGAGGGATAGATAGAGGGATAGATAGATAGATAGAGGGATAGATAGATAGATAAATAGATAGATAGGGGATAGATAGAGGGATAGATAGAGGGATAGATAGCTAGATAGAGGGATAGATAGATAGATAGAGGGATAGATAGAGGGATAGATAGATAGAGGGATAGATAGAGGGATAGATAGATAGAGGGATAGATAGAGGGATAGATAGATAGATAGCTAGATAGATGGATAGAGGGATAGATAGATAGATAGATAGATAGATAGATAGGGGATAGATAGAGGGATAGATAGAGGGATAGATAGATAGATAGATAGAGGGATAGATAGATAGATAGATAGATAGATAGGGGATAGATAGAGGGATAGATAGATAGCTAGATAGAGGGATAGATAGATAGATAGAGGGATAGATAGAGGGATAGATAGAGGGATAGATAGATAGAGGGATAGATAGAGGGATAGATAGATAGAGGGATAGATAGAGAGATAGATAGATAGATGGATAGAGGGATAGATAGATAGATAGATAGATAGATAGGGGATAGATAGAGGGATAGATAGAGGGATAGATAGAGGGATAGATAGAGGGATAGATAGATAGATAGATAGATAGGGGATAGATAGAGGGATAGATAGAGGGATAGATAGCTAGATAGAGGGATAGATAGATAGAGGGATAGATAGAGGGATAGATAGATAGAGGGATAGATAAAGGGATAGATAGATAGAGGGATAGATAGAGGGATAGATAGAGGGATAGATAGAGGGATAGATAGATAGATAGAGGGATAGATAGAGGGATAGATAGATAGAGGGATAGATAGATAGATAGATAGATAGATAGATGGATGGATGGATGGATGGATAGATAGATAGATAGATAGATAGATAGATAGAGGGATAGATAGATAGAGGGATAGATAGAGGGATAGATAGAGGGATAGATAGAGGGATAGATAGAGGGATAGATAGAGGGATAGATAGCTAGATAGAGGGATAGATAGATAGATAGAGGGATAGATAGATAGATAGAGGGATAGATAGATAGAGGGATAGATAGATAGATAGATAGATAGATAGAGGGATATATAGATAGATAGATAATTCCTTTATGTTACCTTTACTTTCTTGTCTCTAAAGTTAGAGTGAACAATAAAACCATCAACTTTATGTTAACTAAAATATATAATTCATAGAGGACGAGCTTTGACTTTTACAGTTTTGCGGCTGATCCTTAACAGCAGGGAGCACATCTTTATATTACATAGTGAAGTATCCTCCCATTACTCAACCTGTCATTTGTGCACTTTCAAGACCTGAATACTTATAAAATGTCACTGATATGTGTCACATCGGCAGCGCTGACTCAGAGCACGTGCCCTACGGTACTTATTTTGTACTTTATGATTTTTATGCCTTCTTCCCGGTCTATAGAATATTTACGTGTTACAATTTTAAGGTACAATTCATTATCAGAATAACCGATTTGTTATAAATCCATTTTTATTTTATTTTTTTTTTACAATGTTCTAAGTAGACTAAAAACCGATTTAAAGGATTAGAACATACATTTCCCAATCCTTTTGTTTGATTCTGTGTGTTGTATATACGTTTTTGGATAGTACGTATTGAGTATTTTAAGTAAATGTCATGATTTTAGCATGGCTGTGACTCTGCAGAGCCAGTGCATGTATGTTGTCTCCAAGGTTAGACTCGAGGGTAGGGGCTTGTTCGGTCATGCCTCGTTCCGGACATCGTGTCACCATATCTTGGTGTTGTTAACACCGGGACACCACCAGTAATGGTTCCTGCTCTGTGTCACGCTCCCCGGGTCCTCACCCCCGCTCCCCGGCTCACCTGCCACGCTGCCCGCTCCTCAGCCCCCGGATTCCGTCCGTCCCAGGCCCCCTGGTCCCCGATCCCGGCGCCCGACGGCTTCCCAGGACCTGGCCGGCTCCCCTGCGTCCTCCCCTCAGCCTCCTTCCCTGGCTTCTGGCACCCGGGCGGCGCGCATGCGCGTTAGGGCGCGCGCGCGGTCACTGACCCTTTCTTAAAGGGCCAGCGTCCATGAACAGGAAATGAGGTTGAACAGGTACTGGGTATAAAGGGGGTTAGTGTCCAAGGGGGCGGGGCCTGATCTTCGTGTTCCCTGAGCTAGGAGTCAGGTCTCCTGGTGTTTATGTGCCTGTACTCACCTATCTCTCTTTGTAGAGCCGTACCTGCCTCGCCATCCCGTCTGCCGTATCCTGAACCCCGCACACTGTCCGTCTGCCATCTGACAGTCCGTACCATCTCGGATCCCTGCGGTGACCCGTCATCTCGCTCCTGAGGTTCCGGACCCCGCCTGATATCATCTCGGCTTCCGAACCTGAGCTACGTCACCAGGACTACCATCTGTGACACCGTGGTCCCAGGGACTCCTCCGCTGCCTTCACTTGCACGGACTGTTCTGCTGCCCATCAGTGCTTCAGCTGCCGGACTCCCTACCACCATCTTAAGAGTTCGGTCCAGTGGATCCACCTCCTGGGTCGGCCCGACCGCCCGGCCGTGACAGTAAGATCAGGCCATGGATCCCGCTGCAGCACTAGCGGCCTTGCAAGAGGAACTCCGACGTCAGCATGAAGTCCAGACCCGCATGTTGCAATTTATGACCTCCGTGGACACCCGCCTGTACACGTTACAAGCATCAATGACGCCTGCGGCACCCAGGTCCCCAGCTATGCAAGCCATGGCTCCCGCACCAGTGGCAGCCTCTTCAGATGCTTCCCGTCTCCGTTTGGCGTCACCACCTCGTTATGCTGGAGATCCCAAGACCTGCAGGGGCTTCATAAACCAGTGTTCCCTTCATTTCACGCAGCTGCCACATCTGTTCGCCTCTGACCAAGCCAAGGTCGCCTTTATAATGTCTCATCTGGAGGGCGAGGCGCTGGCATGGATGAACCCCTTGTGGGAGAAGGAGGACCCCATGACCAAGAACCTTCAAGAGTTCCTGCAGGCCTTTCGCAGCACCTTCGACGAGCCGGGACGCGCCTCTGCGTCTGCTTCATCCCTCCTCCGCCTACGTCAAGGAACACTGACGGTGGGTCAATATGCCATCCGTTTCCGTACTTTGGCTTCTGAACTCGGGTGGAATAATGAGGCCCTGACAGCCGCCTTCTGGGAAGGACTCTCGAGTCGCATCAAGGATGAGTTGGCGGGTCGTGACGTGCCCTCCACCCTAGATGCCCTGATTGCCCTAGCCACTCGAGTGGACATTCGTTTCCAGGAACGCTCCAAAGAGCTGTATCGTGAGAGACGTGCAGTACGGCACTCCCCTCCTCCACAGAAGTCCTCTGTGCCTCACTCTTCAACAGCTGGGATTCCTGTCCACGAGCCCATGCAGGTTGACCGAGTACGACAGTCTGACCAACGTAGAGCAGAGCGGCTCGCCAAAGGCCTCTGCTTTTACTGCGGAGAGGGCACACATCTCTTACGCTCCTGTCCGGAAAGGCCGGGAAACTCCAAAGCCTAGGGTTGGTAGGAGAGGCCACCCTAGGTGCTGGGACTCTCTCAGACCCAGTTATGTGGACGGTACAAGTGTCAACAGGAGAGACGCGCTTCACGGCTGAGGCATACCTCGACTCCGGAGCAGCAGGCAATTTTATGCAGCAGGCCACGGTGGACAAGTACCAGCTGCCTGTTACTCCACTCGATAAGCCCCTAATGATTGCCTCGGTGGATGGGAGACCCCTCTCTGATACCATCTCCTGGATCACCAAGCCGGTGGAATTGCGTATAGGTGCTCTGCACACCGAGAACATCGCTCTCTACGTCCTTCCACACATGTCCCATCAAATCCTGCTGGGACTTCCTTGGTTGCGGACACACGAACCATCAGTCAGCTGGGGTACTGGCGAAATCACTCGTTGGGGCTCTGCCTGTCATGAGAGATGTCTAAAGTCCCTACAACCAATCCGACGTCCCCCGGCTCCAGAGAACCTACCGGAACTGCCCTCGGCCTATTGGTCCTTCGCGGACGTTTTTGACAAGAAGGAGTCTGAGGTACTTCCGCCACACCGTCCCTACGATTGCGCCATCGACCTGCTCCCAGGAACAACACCACCTCGAGGACGGATATATCCGTTGTCTCCAGCGGAAACCAGGGCCATGTCCACATACATCACGGAAAGCCTGGCAAAGGGATTCATCCGGAGATCCTCCTCTCCTGCGGGAGCAGGCTTCTTCTTCGTTAAGAAGAAAGAGGGTGACCTACGCCCATGCATTGACTACCGGGGCTTGAATCAGATCACCATAAAAAACAAGTACCCCTTACCGCTCATCCCCGAATTGTTCGACCGGCTCAGAGGAGCCCGTGTGTTCACCAAACTGGATCTTCGGGGTGCCTACAACCTAGTTCGTATCCGCTCTGGGGACGAATGGAAGACCGCATTTAATACTCGCGACGGGCACTACGAATACTGCGTGATGCCCTTCGGTCTGTGTAACGCTCCTGCCGTATTCCAAGAACTGGTGAACGACATATTCCGGGACCTCCTCTACCTCTGTGTAGTAGTTTATCTGGATGACATCCTTGTCTTCTCTCCGGACCTCCAGACCCACAGAGAGAACGTAAAGCTGGTCCTACAAAGACTGAGAGAGAATCGTCTCTACGCCAAATATGAGAAGTGCGTCTTTGAGCAGTCTTCTCTCCCTTTCCTGGGATACATCATCTCGGGTACTGGGTTGCAGATGGATCCAAAGAAGGTCTCCTCCATACTCAACTGGCCTCCTCCTTCGGGACTGAAGGCAATCCAACGGTTCCTGGGATTCGCCAACTACTACCGCCAGTTTATCCCGCACTTCTCCGCCCTGACTGCCCCTCTCTCCGCTTTGACCAAAAAGGAGGCTAAACCAAAGGACTGGTCACCTGCGGCCGACGCCGCGTTTTGCTCTTTGAAGCGAGCTTTCGCCTCCTCTCCTGTACTCCACCGACCGGAGTTAAACCGCCAGTTCACCTTGGAGGTGGATGCCTCCTCCTCAGGAGCCGGAGCAGTGCTCATGCAAAAATCCTCCTCCGGGAAGATGGTGACTTGCGGTTTCTTTTCTAAGAGCTTCTCAGCACCAGAACGGAATTACACCATCGGTGACCGAGAATTATTGGCGGTCAAACTAGCTCTGGAGGAGTGGCGCTACCTCCTGGAAGGAGCAGTGTACCCCGTGACCATCTACACGGACCACAAGAACCTGGAATACCTGCGGTCCGCTCAGCGACTGAACCCGCGGCAAGCCAGGTGGTCCTTATTCTTTGCCAGGTTTGACTTCCAGCTCCACTTCCGACCCGCGGACAAGAATGTACGCGCCGATGCCTTGTCTAGGTCCCTCATGTCCATGGAGCAGGAGGAAGAGACTACCCAACCTATCATCCCTCCTAGCAAGATTGTTCCGGTGGCTCCCGTCACTCTGGCCCAAATACCACCCGGGAAGACCTATGTCTCGGAGACCGACAGGCAAAAAGTGTTACACTGGGGTCATGCCTCAAAAACAGCCGGCCATGCAGGCCAGAAGAGAACATGGGGTGCGATTGTACGCCATTACTGGTGGCCATCCCTTCGCACTGACGTCGCCGCCTTTGTCTCTGCCTGCTCCTCTTGTGCCAGGAACAAGACGCCCAAACACCTGCCCTATGGCCGTCTTCTGCCTCTACCGATACCCTCAGTTCCCTGGCAACACATTGCGATGGACTTTATTACGGACTTGCCATTATCCTCTGGACACACAGTCATATGGGTCGTGGTGGACCGGTTCTCCAAAATGGCCCACTTCATCCCCATGGCTGGACTGCCCTCTGCTCAGGAACTCGCGGAAGCCTATATCCATCACATCTTCCGCTTGCATGGCTTTCCATCCCACATCGTGTCCGACAGAGGAACTCAGTTCACCTCCCGCTTCTGGAGGGCGCTCTGCAAACACCTGGGAGTAACTCTGGACTTTTCTTCCGCATACCATCCTCAGTCTAATGGCCAAGTGGAGAGGGTCAATCAAATCTTGACATCCTTCTTACGTCACTATGTCAACACCCATCACGACGACTGGTCCACGCTTCTGCCTTGGGCTGAGTTCTCACATAACCACCACATCAGTGAGTCGTCCTCCAAATCTCCCTTCCATGTCGTTTACGGACTTCAGCCCTCCGTTCCATTGCCTATATCCCCTTCTTCGGATGTCCCTGCGGCTGATACTGTAGCCCGTGACTTCGCTACCATTTGGGACTCTGTCAAGGCGTCCCTTGGACGCGCTTCCCAGCGGATGAAGAGACACGCTGACAAAAGGCGTCTAGACCCTCCGTGTTTCTCTCCTGGAGACCTCGTCTGGCTTGCTTCCCAGTACGTCCGCCTGAAGATACCGTCATACAAGCTGGGTCCTCGCTACATTGGGCCGTTTAAAGTCCTCAGCAAGATCAATGAGGTTTCCTACAAGCTACAGCTCCCGGCCACGATGAGGATACCCAACTCATTCCACGTCTCCCTGCTCAAGCCGGTTGTCCTTGGTCCCTTCTCCAATGCTGCCAGTCCGGCCCCTCCACCTATTGCCGATGACGACATCTATGCGGTAAGGGATATCGTGGCCATGAAGACCGTACGAGGTCGGCAGTTCTTCCTGGTGGACTGGGAGGGGTATGGTCCTGAGGATAGGTCTTGGGAGCCCAGGGAGAACGTGGGCACTCCTCTTATCCGTGCCTTCATGTCCCGGTTGCGGGGTGGGGGGCGTGGGGGGGGGGGTACTGTCACGCTCCCCGGGTCCTCACCCCCGCTCCCCGGCTCACCTGCCACGCTGCCCGCTCCTCAGCCCCCGGATTCCGTCCGTCCCAGGCCCCCTGGTCCCCGATCCCGGCGCCCGACGGCTTCCCAGGACCTGGCCGGCTCCCCTGCGTCCTCCCCTCAGCCTCCTTCCCTGGCTTCTGGCACCCGGGCGGCGCGCATGCGCGTTAGGGCGCGCGCGCGGTCACTGACCCTTTCTTAAAGGGCCAGCGTCCATGAACAGGAAATGAGGTTGAACAGGTACTGGGTATAAAGGGGGTTAGTGTCCAAGGGGGCGGGGCCTGATCTTCGTGTTCCCTGAGCTAGGAGTCAGGTCTCCTGGTGTTTATGTGCCTGTACTCACCTATCTCTCTTTGTAGAGCCGTACCTGCCTCGCCATCCCGTCTGCCGTATCCTGAACCCCGCACACTGTCCGTCTGCCATCTGACAGTCCGTACCATCTCGGATCCCTGCGGTGACCCGTCATCTCGCTCCTGAGGTTCCGGACCCCGCCTGATATCATCTCGGCTTCCGAACCTGAGCTACGTCACCAGGACTACCATCTGTGACACCGTGGTCCCAGGGACTCCTCCGCTGCCTTCACTTGCACGGACTGTTCTGCTGCCCATCAGTGCTTCAGCTGCCGGACTCCCTACCACCATCTTAAGAGTTCGGTCCAGTGGATCCACCTCCTGGGTCGGCCCGACCGCCCGGCCGTGACACTCTGCAGCGTGCAACTGATTCCTTGAGTGTACACTGATCAAGTCCCTCTACTCAGTACCGTTCTCCGTGACCTCGGTTCCTCCTGCCTGGCCTGACCTCCCTTCCCTCCTGACGGTACTATCCCGTGTCCTCACCTCCACTCCCTCTGTGCGTACCTGTTCTCCCTGACCTCCGTCCCTCCTGCCTGGCCTGACCTCCCTGCTCTCCTGACTCCGGTACTGTTTTGTGTCCTCACCTCCACTCCCTCCTCTGTGTGTACCTGTTATCCCTGACCTTTGTCCCTCCTGCCCGATGTCTTTTCCCTGTTTTCCTGACCCTGGCCCCATTGCGTGTCCTGACCTATGCTCCCACCCCTCTGCTTACTTTTTTTTCGACCTCGGTTTTGTTCTTGGACTTTGGCTTGCTTACTCTTCGGTACAAATGTGACATCTCGTCACATAACTTGCCTGACTGACTATCCCTGTACTTGTGTTAGTGCCCTCTAGTGGGCCTCTGTATTTGTGTACTCAGGTCCCAGTGCCCCCTAGTGCACCGATACAAATACTGATACGGGTACAAATAGGCAGCTGGGGGTTGGCGGCAGCCCGTACCTGCCTGCTGCACCTGGGTAGCATACAAAAATATGGCGAAGCCCACGTCATTTTTTTTGGGCAATAAACTCCTGCATACAGTCCTGGATGGAGGATGCTGAGCCTTGTAGTTCTGCAGCTGCTGTCTGCTCTCCTGCATACACTAGAGGATGGAATATGCTGAGCCTTGTAGTTCTGCTCCCCCTGCCTCTCCCTCCAGCATACAGTCCTGGATGGAGCATGCTGAGCCTTGTAGTTCTGCAGCTGCTGTCTGCTCTCCTGCATACACCAGTGGATGAAGTATGCTGAGCCTTGTAGTTCTGCAGCTGTCTGTTCTCCTGCATACACTAGTGGAGAATGAAGAACATATTGAAGAAGGAAATGACATCAGACCTTTTTTTTTTTTCTTCACCAATCTTTATTGGCTTTGTTCCCTGAAAAAAACGCATAAAAACGCAGTGAACAAAAATTCCGCAAAACGCAGCCATAAACGCACCAAAACGCATTATTTTTGCGGCAGGTGCGTTTTTGTGCATTTCTTCCGGTAAAAAACAAACAAAAACGCAGCGTCAAAAAAACAGTAAACCTCTCCAAACTGATGGTGTAGCTATGGAAAAGGGGGAAAGCTGGTGCCGAGTGCCTGGTGTCTTATTGTGAAAGAATACAATCCAATAACTTTCAGTATATCATAAAGTGTGTGTGGTGTGTTTATTTCCTGAGCGCTCGTAAAACAAACCTTACTAATTTGGAGTTCCAAAGACATAAAAGGAGTGTATTTTGCTCAGACATACCAAAAAGCCTCTGTGCCATACTAAGGGTGTTTAGAGTGAATTTTTGCCGATGTGTTGGCATCCACTTATATTTTTCCATCTTCCTCCACCTGATTCCCAGCGTCCCCTAGTGGTAGATTACAGTAAAGCTCTCCAAACTGATGGTGTTGCTATGGAAAAGGTGGAGAGCTGGTGCCGAGTGCCTGGTGTCTTACTGTGAGAGAATACAATCCATTTAACTTTCAGTATATCAAAAAGTGTGTGCGCTGTATTGATTTCCCAAGCGCTCGTAAAACAAACCTTACTAATTTGGAGTTCCAAAGGCATAGGAGTGTATTTGGCTCAAACTTGCCAAAAAGCCGCTGTGCCATACTAAGGGTGTTTAGAGTGATTTTTTGCCGATGTGTTGGCATCCACTTATATGTTTCCATCTTCCTCCACCTGATTCCCAGCGTCCCCTAGTGGTAGATTACAGTAAAGCTCTCCAAACTGATGGTGTTGCTATGGAAAAGGTGGAGAGCTGGTGCCGAGTGCCTGGTGTCTTACTGTGAGAGAATACAATCCATTTAACTTTCAGTATATCAAAAAGTGTGTGCGCTGTATTGATTTCCCAAGCGCTCGTAAAACAAACCTTACTAATTTGGAGTTCCAAAAACATAGAATGAGTGTATTTCCCTCACACTTACCAAAAAGCTGCTCTGCCATACTAAGGGTGTTTAGAGTGAATTTTTGCCGATGTGTTGGCATCCACTTATATTTTTCCATCTTCCTCCACCTGAGTCCAGGCGCCCACTAGTGGTAGATTACAGTAAAGCTCTCCAAACTGATGGTGTAGCTTTGGAAAAGGTGGAGAGCTGGTGCCGAGTGTCTGGTATCTTACTGTGAGAGAATACAATCCATTTAACTTTCAGTATATCAAAAAGTGTGTGCGCTGTATTGATTTCCCGAGCGCTCGTAAAACAAACCTTACTAATTTGGAGTTCCAAAGGCATAGAAGGAGTGTATTTCGCTCAGACATACCAAAAAGCCTCTGTGCCATACTAAGGGTGTTTAGAGTGAATTTTTGCCGATGTGTTGGCATCCACTTATATTTTCCCATCTTCCTCCACCTGAGTCCCAGCGCCCACTAGTGGTAGATTACAGTAAAGCTCCCCAAACTGATGGTGTAGCTACGGAAAAGGGGGAAAGCTGGTGCCGAGTGTCTGGTGTCTTACTGTGAGAGAATACAATCCATTTAACTTTTAGTATATCAAAAAGTGTGTGCTGTATTGATTTCCAAAGCGCTCGTAAAACAAACCTTACTAATTTGGAGTTCCAAAGGCATAGAAGGAGTGTATTTCGCTCACACTTAACAAAAAGCCGCTCTGCCATACTAAGGGTGTTTAGAGTGAATTTTTGCCGATGCCTTGAAATCCACTTATATTTTTCCATCTCCGTATTTACGGATAACAATTGCTTAATGTAAACTTAATTGCTCGTCATCAATGTACAGATTTAATTTTATTTGAAGTCCCCGAATTTGCCTCCGTGTAATTTCAGGTGCGATAATTGAAACGTTGGCGCAATCATTTCCTAAAAACAATAATTTGCTTTCCGCTCAACGGATCCATTTTCATCAATATCCAATCAAAAGGGTTTTAGTAAAACAATGTAACGGTGATGATCTCGTTTTCCAATGTTAGATCGTGCACATGCGGATTTGATATGCTAATGATAGCATCCCAAATACGCCGACATCATGTAAACAATTCAGCCGACGTCTTAAAAAAAAAAAAAACGAAGCGCCAGAAAGAATAATGAGTGGAAGATTTGTATTTTTTTTTCGCTCTATTTCCATAGACAAGGCCCTGGGAAAAGAGCGGAGGGCGACTATATTTAGACCGCAGTCTGATTTGAGAGATAAATATACATAATTTTCAGAAGTATTTTGGAACTACGGCTGAATGAAGCAATCAAGTCTCTTTTCAATGCTTGAACACATTCATTTTAGGTGGGATAAAATAAATGATCATATTAAGCATCGCTATAGTCTGACCCAAGCATCCACTGTCATTATGATAAAAGCTCTGTTTTTGCAGACACATTTAGCCATTTTCTGCTATTCAGAGCTTCGTGGATCGTAGAGTGGATGGATTGTATGTTCACATGACATCAGACACTCAAACTAATGGGCTCCTCTAATAATAGACTTTACCGGGACGTTGTCGGCAATATTCACCATGCAAAACTGCCGAGAAAGGTCCGGAGTGAAGTTTTTGCCCCAGTCTTCCTTGAAAGTTCACCAAAACCATTTTCTTGAGTTGGGCAAATTTATTCTAGTGGAATTTAATTTTACTCGAATTTTACAAAATTCGGTATTCTCTAGAATACAGATTTAGTGGAATTCGCTCCTTACCAATTCAGCAAAATGGTGGATGCAATTTTTTTCAACTGTAGAAGGCCAAAAAAAGGTTAAGAGTAAAACCTAATGCCTCATCGCACTCTCCATCACCATTGCTCACTCCCTCGCTGAACCCCTGGGCATCTTCATGCTAATCCAGCTGTCACGCTAGGTACGGGGAAGTACCAAGCACACGGCGAAAGGGAAGGGAAATCCTGTGTATAGGAAAGGGGGAAATGGTGACCCCTGACCGAACCTACTGCTGGTCCTTGGGATACCTCACCACCCGATATAAGTTCCGCACCTATGCTCTGAGCCGGATACCTGACCATAGGATGACCCTAGAGCTAGTCCCTAAATAGGGAATGGATCGGATGAGCTCTTCGTCAACCCCACTGAACACTATAGACAACACAAGGAGGTCACACAAGGGGGAAATTATGACCTAATTATCTACAGATGACTCAGGTAGACGTTCAGGAAAGTTTTCAGCAATAATAACATAGAGGAGTACAAGCCACCTGCTTGCAACCAAGGTTAGAATTAATTTAAAATATCACAAGCATCAGTCCAAGGAAGGAAGGGGAATTTAAGCACCAAGCGAATGCTGATGATCAGCAGCTGGGTGGAAGGCGAGCGCCTGCTGGGTCCAAAAGGGGGAGAGATGAATTCAGCAATGAATACGGACAGCAGGAACAATGGAAAGTCAGGGAGCATTCTGTGCAGCCAAACGCTGTGACCTTCTATGACCAGAAACCACATGACACCTGTAACAATAAGTTAGTAAGAGACAACTAAATATATTTTAATCCTGGACCAACAGGAGAATGACAATGAACGATCTCATCAATGATGAGAATGACCTTATGACTTTCTAATTAAAATGCTTTACGGATTCATAGAGCCTTATAGAAATAATTATCATAGTGTATCATTTTAGTACTTATTGTGGAACCATTGCTAGATGTATGTGTAGCGCCCCTGAACACCTCAGGGTGCTACAAGGTTCTGCATCCCCACCAGGATGCAGGACCTACCCCCTTAGGGACCCAGAACCCCAGTGCCGGTAACACCAAAAACCCAGGTAATCCCAGTTTTCCCCAACAATCCCCCATACAATGGTACCCAGCTAGGGTGGGACCATGGATGGCCGCCTAGAGGTGGAGCCACTCCAGTCCACTAGCTGACCAGGCGGGAGGGGCAGACTGTGGCGAGTAGTCGGGACACAGGAAGACAGCAGACAGAACAGAGGAGGGAGTCTGCAGTGAAAGGGAGCAGACACAGTCAAGTAGGGACCTGGAGCCAAATCCAGCCGGCCTCGGGCAACCAGTTAACACCCGGAAATTGAGTAAACCAGTTGCACTGAATACCTGTGTAGACCCCTTCTTCCGACATCTACCGCACCATACACCCGCTGGGGCTTTACCCTACGTGTTGAGGGACTACCACACTAGCTGCCATACCATCAGCCCCAGTAGAGACATTCTGCAGCGGCGGCTTCTCATACTTAGCCGCAACACCGCAAGTGGCGTCACAAATAACTTTATTCACTAATCCCCTGTAAATATCCCCATTACAAAAAGAGCCCAGGGCATGTAACCGGGTAACGGCCAACATCGTGACATTCCCAGGACGTACACTACCCGGAACCGAGTACCCCATATCCCTGGGTGCTACATATGTGCCCCAAATATGAGTGGATCAAGACACATTTCACCAATAGGAATCACGTTATAATATATTCATTCATAGATATTTCTCAAGAAGTCAAAGCTGCCATCTGCTAATACCGCAGATGATGTGTAAATAACGGATTCACCACAGTGTTGTACGCGAGCATCAAATATCCATAGCTCTTTAATTATTTATGGATGGTAATATAAATGTCTAAGTATCGTCTGTTCTTTTAGAAATCTAGATCCTATTCAATTAGATCTACCATATAGTAAGTTGGGCACATAAACGTCCATGAGCGAAGCTCCTGCGCATGCGCCTAAATTCTCTAGAAATACAAAAGTCAAACATTTGTTTCCTATGAATAAGGAGCTTTTTTTGTTTCTCCGAAACGCGTATGGCATAATTTGCACATGTATCCATGTTTTAATTGTTGGAATAAATAAGAATTTTTACTCCGGTGCTGGATTTTTCCTCCCCTTCCCCCCTTCCTTGGATTGAATTTCAAGTATATGGTAAAAGTGACCTGGCGTTATGATTTCTCCAGGTCAGGATGAGTTCGTAGATACCAAACACGTATAGTTGTTTTTTTTAATTTGTGGAAAAAAAATTGAAATTTGTAAAAAAATAAAAAAAATAAAAAAAAAATAAAAAAAAAGGTGCCTTTGTCGTCATTTTTTGAGACCGGTAACATTCTAATTTTTCAGGACGTGGGGCTGTGGGATCGCCTATTTCTTGCACGTTTTTGCATATACCATTTTTGGGTAATGCGAGGTTTTGATCCCATCTTATTGCATTTGGGGTTGACAAAAAATTTAATTCTGGTGTTTTTAATTTTTCCTTTTTTACAGTGTTTACTGATCAGATTGATTTATTTTATATTTTGATCGTGCATTTTTTAACACGGCGATAGTAAATATGTGTATTTTTTTTATTACTTTATTTTCAATGGGTCACAAGTGGGGTGATTTGAACCTTTTGGGGTTTTTGTTTTATTTTTTTCAGATTTTTAAAAACTATTTTAAACTTTTCATTGTTTTTACTAGTCCTCTTAGGGAACTTGAAGCTGTGATGCTCCGATCGTTTGTACTGTAAAGAGCGATGCTTCAGCATTAGCATCCGCATCAGCATCAGCATTGCTCTGTATACAGAAATGCTGACCTCCTTTCAATGGTGGCGCTCTACATTCACAGAAACTACGTCATGATAGACATAGGGGTCATCAGCTGACCCCCCTTTTGTCATGATAACTCATCGGTGCCCCGTAATCATGCCACAGGGCCTTTGATAGGAGCGGGGAATGACTCAAACCACGCCGGAGCATGGTAAACCCCGCTGTAAAAGATTGACACTCAGGATTTAACTAGTTAACAGCGGGGAGTGGATCTCCGATCTGCACGCTGCAGTTATAGCTACATGTCGGCTCATCAGATCAGTCGACGTGCAGGAAAAAGGTGCAGGCTCAGCGTGTGAGCCCGCATCAAAGGGAGCGACATGACCTTGGAGGTACCGGTATGGCCAAGGTCATGAAAGGGTTAAAAATGTGCCATTTTTTGGAAAAGAAGGTAGACCCCAAAATTTGCCAACTATGTTTTCCCAAGTTTCTGAAAGCTATCCCTTGATAAATTACCACTTAAATGTTAAAATGACTGGATTGCTTTAAATACATAAAACATGTATGATAATTATTTGCCACGCATGAATCCATTGACTTGTAAATCTATAGTTATTAGCCAGTCATGTGGATTTGCAGAAAATAAGGACAACTTATTGAATTTAATTTTCCAGCAATAAGTATGACTTATACAGGTTGCCCAGAATTAGAAAAATATAGCTTCTTTCTATCAGAAATTATCAGAAATTACTTTGTGCAACACAAAGGTAACGACCGGAATGGTAGAGAAGGAGGGCCCTGGCAATAGGGAGAGGGGACACCTCCTGTACTAATCTGAATGTGTACCCAGCACTTGCTAACATCCCTATATGGGTCCTTCCTCCCATTACCGCTATGAGCCTTAGCCCTTGCTTTCCCTAAACTCACCCTGGCTAGTGAGAAGGCCGGTAAGAGCACTAGTCTCACCACAGAAATAGTACAACACAAGATAAAGGGAGAAAAATAGAGGGTAAATAGACGCAAAAAGGAAAACACTCCAAGCTCATCCAATGCAGCTAAACACCACAGCTGCATAGTCATGACTCCTCAGCTTCTTCCAAAGACAGGCTGCTTCCAAAGTGGTCAACATAAGAATGAAATTCTATAACCAGCATCAGGTGATAAGACATGTGACTTTTTATAGCAAAGGGCAGTGATCACAAAAGAGCTGCTCCTGAGATTAAGGGGTACTTTGCACGCTGCGACATCGCTAGCTGATTGTAGTGATGCCGAGCGCGATAGTCCCCGCCCCCGTCGCAGATGCGATATCTTGTGATAGCTGCCGTAGCGAACATTATCGCTACGGCAGCTTCACATGCACTTACCTGCCCTGCGACGTCGCTCTGGCCGGCGACCCGCCTCCTTCCTAAGGGGGTGGGTCGTGCGGCATCACAGCAACGTCACACAGCAGGCGGCCAATAGAAGCGGAGGGGCGGAGATGAGAGAGATGTAAAAATCCCGCCCACCTCCTTCCTTCCGCATAGCCGGTGGACGCAGGTAAGGTGATGTTCCTCGCTCCTGCGGCTTCATACACAGCGATGTGTGCTGCCGCAGGAACAAGGAACAAAATCGTACCTGTCACTGCAGTGAAATTATGTAAATGACCGACACTACACAGATCACCGATTTCAACGCTTTTGCGATCGTTTATCGGTGCTTCTAGGCTTTACACGTTGTGACGTCGTTACCGGCGCCGGATGTGCGTCACTTTCGATTTGACCCCGACGATATCACAGTAGCGATGTCGCAACGTGCAAAGCCCCCCTAAGGCTACAAAGGACAGTCAGATAGGAAAGAGTCCTTAACCCCTGCAGCACTAAAAGAAAGTAGTTTCACTCAAATGCAGGTTATAGTCCTGCACCTAATAAGGCATTGTGACCTTTTGGACCCAGAGTCACCACAAGTCTCCAGTCATGACAGAAACAGCGCCACACTCTTTTAATGGTCATGTCTGTAACTGCAACTCAGCTCCATCAAAGCGTATAAACTGAGTTGATACAGAACAGGAGAGGCACTGTTTTTGGAAGCAATCATATTTTTTCATCCTGGACCTTTTTTAATTGGAAAAATCCATTTCCAAATACCTCACCAGGAAACTAATTTTCCAAGAAGTTCCAAGATTCCATTATTGATGACATTTTCTCTGAGCAGAAAATAAGCTAAGAATACAGTCTTCCTCTTTGGAGGACTCTGGAAAGTTCATTGTCATGATTCTGATGAGTGATGTTGTGCTCTCCTGCAGAGCCTGTACTGGGCCTCATATTTTCCTCCAGTGAATGAATTGTTCCCGGTCTAGTCCTGTGTGGCGTGGGAGGGGTCTGTTTTTTGAACCCTCATTCCAGGGTTTGACTTTGCTTTATCCTGTAGCCATATACACGTTTAATGCACCACTGCCGATGCACCACCACCACCTCGACGCGCGTTTCACCACACTTCCGGTTTGGTCCTGCATTAGACGTGTAATGACCAGTGGTGGAAAATGAGATACTTCGAACCAGGTTCTAAAGCCGATCACTAATGATCATTGCAAGGTATTAAGCCAATTTTCAGGATATCTAACAAAAAGGTGTTATCCAATGTGAACAGACCTTTTAAGGTTTATCTTTCTTTTCAATTGATCGGAATTAAGACGAGGCAGTTTTTGTTTTTTGAACATGTTGAGAATGGGAGATATGCAAGAGATCAATATGAACTGAATCACTTGAAATATTCATCGAGCAAATCCTTCTGTGCGCTTCATACTTCCTAATCACATTCGAGACCTGCCATCTCCCCTTGTTATGCACCCCTACCCCACTTCAATATTTTCCTACCGGCGCCCCTCTCCCACCTAACAATACACTTCCTGCATGAAAGACATTGTATTAATAAGTCTTTTATGCCTGCATCAAAATAAGGGATCATTTTAAGCTCGGATTTTGAAAGCTCCTTCTGTGATGTGAAAGAAAAACTAGAGGTCCGTAGTTTCAAAAGGAAAATGAAAACCTTTTATAAGGAGAAATTTCTTTTGTCTGCGGTGTCACCCAAAGGAAATCTCATCCCTAGATTAATATTTACAGCGCATTGAAATTCTTCCAAGCCTGAATCTAAATCTATAAAATCATGAAACATTGTACAGGACCATCAGCGCGTGGAGCGAAAACCGCTATTTATTGACCCTACTCTTCATTTCCAGGATTCACTTTAATTATTGGCCCCCTATTGTAAACCCCCTTTGCTATATGAGTCTGAATTTTTTGTTTTTTGGTTTTCCCATATGAACACTTTTTTTTGCATTTAGTGTATAATCACGAATTTCCCATAAAGCAATATAAGAATACAAAATCTAGCAAAACGGCAAAAATCCATCCTCCATTTTTCTAGATTATTTTGCGAGCAGGGATTAACTAATAATGAAAAAATAGCGATACTCACCTTCTTTTACACTGTCTTTTTTTCCGCCTTTACCGGGTCCTCCTTTGTTCTTCCGACACTCAATACCGGAAATGAATAGAATTCAGTCAGAATCAAAACTACACCATATGCCATGTGAAATGGTAGGGGGCTAAAAAAAATAATGTTATACCAACCTTTCCTCACCTGTTGTAACCTTGCCACCTGGGTGAGTCACGGGTAACAGACAGTCATGTGGTTTCTGGCCATAGAAGGCTGTGTGGAATGCTCCCTGACTTTCTATTGTTTCTGCTGACAATATTCATTGGTAGAGGTAGCTTTCCTGCTGGGTTTTCATCGCTTTCCCTTTCGGACCCAGTGGAGCTCTCCTTCCATTCAGCTGCTGATCATCAGTATTCTCTTGGTGATTAAATACTCCTTTCTTCCCTGGACTGATGCTAGTGATATTATTCATTTAATTCTAGCTCTGGTTGCAAGCAGGTGGCTTGCTATCATCTGTGGTATCGTTCCTGAAGCTTTGCTGAACTCCTGTGTGAATCATCTGTGGATAACCAGTGCATGCTTATTCCCCTGTGTGTCCTCCTTATGTCTCCCTTTAGCGTTTGGTGCGGTTGACAAAGAGCTCATCCCACCCATTCCCTAACTTGGGTCCGTGCTGGTGCCTAGGGTCAGGTATCCGGCTTGGCACATAGATGCGGAACCTATGTAGGGTGCTGAGGGACCCCAGAGACCAGCAGTTGGTTTGGTCAGGGGTCACCATCTCCCCCTTCCCTAGACGCAGGGGTCTCCTTGTCTTACCTTCTGCCACTCGCTTGGTACATCCCCGTACCTAGTGTGACACCACCACCACTACAACTCCCAGTTCCCTCCCACCGGTCTTCTGATTGGCCTTTTATTGGCCTCTCTTAGTCACCTGGGAGGTGTGTGTGTGTTTTCCACCACCCATATGATTACAGGCCTTAAAGCGAAGGACGTATGACTCAAGCCGCATACAAGGTTATCCTGGAAAAACAGTTGCTTCCTTCTTGTCAGGCAATGTTCCCCAACTCTGAGGACTGGTTTTCCCAGCAGGACAATGCGCCATGCCACACAGCTAGGTCAATCAATGTGTGGATGAAGGACCACCACCCCTTAAAAACCCTGTCATGGCCAGCCCAATCTCGAGACCTGAACCCCATTGAAAACCTCTGGGATGTAATCAAGAGGAAGATGAATAGTCACAAGACATCAAACAAAGGAGAAGAACTGCTTACATTTTTACACCAGGAGTGGCATAAGGTCACCCAAAAGCAGTGTGAAAGACTGGTGGAAAGCAGTCAAGACGCATGAAAGCTGGGATTAAAAATCATGGTTATTCCACAAACTATTGATTTCTGAACTCCTCCTGAGATAAAACATTTTTAGTATTGTTGTTTTTAAATGATTATGAACTTGTTTTCTTTGCATTATTTGAGGTGTGAAAGCAATGTGCATTGTTTTGTTATTTTGACCATTTCTCATTTTCAGAAAATAAATACAAAATTCTTTGCTTGGGAATTTGGAGACGTTGTCAGTAGATTATAGAAAAAAAGAACAATTTACATTTTACTCAAAAATATAAAGAGAAAAATCAGAAAAACTGAAAATTATGCAGCGTTCTCTTAATTTTTGCTAGAGATCAGCCCACTCCTTACCGGTCATTTTCTTAATCTGGTCTTCTCTGGTCCACCTTTGACTTCTTCCTGGACTGGTACATCTTCGATCACTCATGATCTGTATAGGAAACACGTAACGTCAAGAAGACATCGAAGAGCCTAGTCCAAGCCAAGGGCACAGAAGATGATGGGTACTGGACGTTATTGGATATGACCTGGGACTTTAAGGTGCTGAAGATGGTCCAGTGAAGCCCAGACGGATGAAGACAAATGTACCGGATGGACTTGGGGATGGTCCACTGGTCTGGTAGATATCGGTGTGCTGAACCTACATTAATCTATGAGTATGGCCACCTCAATGCCTAATACAAACAGAAGAGTAGCTGTTGTGAATGTCAGTTATGCTGTTGCTGCTGTGAGGCTCCCTCTTGTGGCAAGGAATTGTTTTGGCCACAAGAGGGAGCTAACTCTCTGCCTATATTTAATCCTTGGCCTCCTGGCAGTCTGAGCTGGTTATCATTGTCTTGTAGCTCACCTGCCTTTTTATCTTGCTTCTGACCACATCTACCCCAGATAAGTGCTTGGTTCTTTCTTAGTTATTTTGTTCTTTTTGTTCTTATCTGGGTTGTCAATTATTGTGGTTATTGTCAGTTTATTTACATGCAGGAATCTTCCCTCTCTGTTGCTTAGCTGGGAAGCTCCCTGCAGCTATGTTTGTAATTTTGCTCCTATAAGTCCATGTGTTTGTTTTTTTCTTGAATTTGTAATTGTTCCTTTTTTTCTGTTTATTGGTTTGACAAGAGCGCCTGATAAATGATGGAGTGCAGATCGTGCGATCTGAGGACCTTTTTGTAGTATCAGGTATTTGGGTTTTTGAAGGTTTTTTCTCTGGCCACCATCAGCCTCTTTTCTATCCTTTTCTATTTAGTTAGTGGGGCATCACCTTTGCTAATCCTATCCTCCATCTGTGTATTGTATTTTCCTATATCACCGTAGTCTTTGAATGTGGGGGGCTTCCTACACCTTTGGGGGTCTACTCTGAGGCAGAGAGTTATTAATCTTTCCTTCCTTTAGGATAGCTAGTTCTCCGGCTGGGTTCGCGATGCACAGGATGTTAGTTCACCCCTCAGCTACTTCTAGTGTTGATGGTTAGTAAGGGGATGGCGGACAGATTAGTTGCCGATGCTCTTGTCACCTTTTTGCCAATGATCTATTGTGATCTTCCATAGTTCCGGATCATAACAAGTAGCCACAGGAAGGACACAGTTGTCGGTGGTGGAGTCTGGAATTCAGATTCAGCCGCGAGCGGTGTGACGGCCACACTGAGCATTGTGAAGGCTCTCACGTGAAGACCGAGACTAAGGAATGGCTGGCTGGAATATAAAAAGACTTCACACAAAAGGACGGAGCTTTTGTTATGGGGGAAAAAATCCTTTTGCATGCGGAGGACATGCCTATCTCAAAAAGTTATATTGATATACACGTAAAAGGCTAATAAAACAATGTGCCTCTGACAGAGGGGTGTTCCCCGGCAGTGTAATTGGTTCATCATAGGTTTATCTACAAAGCAATTATGGACAAATAAAGACTTCTTGACTAGCTGTCAAGGAAATATTGACCACGAGCGCATTTAATTAAGGTATTCCGAGGCAAAAGCTTTTTAATCAAGAAGAGGAACAAAATGCAAGAGCCTGATCATTTGTAAATTGATACGTGCCTGGGCTGAAAACCCCCTAACGCGCCTAATCAAAAGTAATCAGTGACTGCGGATCTGCTTATTGGCGTACAAGCAAAATAAATAAACAGCGCCATGGCTAAATGTATTTGCCGGCAAAATTACATGGAAACATATTGTACACACAGTAATGCAAATAATTGGAAAAAAACATATACTAAGATGACATAGTGATCACGGGTGGCAGCTGTTATTAAAGGGGTTGTCCAACGTCCTCCTTTGGGGACATTTTTTTTTTATTCTTACTGAAATCCATGTATTTTTGGCTACATTTTTCATTTTTGCAGTTGGGTTTCATTAAAAAATTGCATTGTTTGCCCTTTTACAGCCTTCGTGTTGCGCTGCCTCTTGGTGGCTACAGAATGAGTTAACTGCAAGCCGTCAGTGAGCTCATTCTGATCATCTGAGCCATAACTTTTTTATCTTCTTTTTTTCTGAGCTCCTTTTAGCTGATTTATGACCTCAGACCACATCAAAGTTGAACGTGGATTTATGACCACAGACCACATCAAAGTTGAACGTGGATTTATGATCACAGACCACATCAAAGTTGAACGTGGATTTATGATTATAGACCACATCAAAGATGAATGTGGATTTATGATCACAGACCACATCAAAGTTGAACTTGGATTTATGATCACAGACCACATCAAAGTTGAATGTGGATTTATGACCACAGACCACATCAAAGTTGAACGTGGATTTATGACCACAGACCACGCTAAAGTTGAACGTGGATTTATGACCACAGACCACGCTAAAGTTGAATGTGGATTTATGACCACAGACCACATCAAAGTTGAATGTGGATTTATGATGGACTCTGCAGCAGCTGATTACAACTTATTCACAGATGACTCAGGTAGAAGTTCAGCAGAGCCACAGATGAGTACAAGCTACCTGCTTGCAACCAGAGCTGGAATGAACTGAATAATATCAGCAGCACAAGTCCGGGGAAGACGGGAGTATTTAATGGCCAAGGGGAATATTGATAATCAGCAGCTGGACGGAAGGAGAGCTCCCCCGGGTCCTAAAGGGGAAGGAATGAAAATCCAGCAGGAAAGCTACCTATACCAATGAATACTAACAGGAACAATGGAAAGTCAGGGAGCATTCTGCGCAGCCAAACGCTGGGACCTTCTATTGCCAGAAACCACATGACTGTCTGTCACCCAAGACACAGAATCCTGAGAAGAGTCGTGATCCATGTGACTTTCTCCCTACTAGCATTGCTTAGCATATAAGTCTCTATAAGCTGACTTGGCACTCTCCACTAATAAAAACACTACCCCTTAGGCTCCCCTGTCAGAGGCCTCTCACCCAGCCAAATCAGGCCTTCTGCTTGCACTAGTGAGGGGCAAAAGCGGGCTTTACACGCTACGACATCGCTAATGTGAACTCGTTGGGGTCACGGAATTTGTGACGCACATCCGGCCGCATTAGCGATGCCGTTGCGTTTGACACCTTTGAGCGATTTTGCATCGTTGCAAAAATGTGCAAAATCGCTCATCGGTGACATGGGGGTCCATTCTCGATTATCGTTACTGTAGCAGTAACGAAGTAGTTCGTCGCTCCTGCGGCAGCACACATCGCTCCATGTGACACCGCAGGAACAAGGAACCTCTCCTTACCTCCCTCCCGGCCACAATGCGGAAGGAAGGAGGTGGGCGGGATGTTACGTCCCGCTCATCTCCGCCCCTCCGCTTCTATTGGGCGGCGGTTCATTGACATCGCTGTGACGCTGAACGAACCGCCCCCTTAGAAAGGAGGCGGTTCGCCGGTCACATCAACATCGCAGGGAAGGTAAGTCCGTGTGACGGGTCCGGGCGATGTTGTGCGACACGGGCAGAAATTTGCCCATGTCGCACAAGCGATGGGGGCGGGTACGCACGCTGGCGATATTGGTACCAATATCGCAGTGTGTAAAGCGGCCTAAACACCCCGAAATGTTCAAATAATGCTACATTTATTTTTATTAAATAATACCACCGTTTCGTTTAAATAATACTGCGGTACAGTGTCTGAAAAATACCATCTTTCTTGCTGAAATGATATAACACCATTTTCTTGAATAGTACCGCCCCATAGTGTGTAAACAATATTTCTTTTTTGCTTAAATAATACTACCAACCAGTGTCTAAATAATACTGTCATTCTTACTTATATTTTACTGCACCACTTTTGCTTGAATAATACCGTAATATTGTGTACAAATAATTCCCTTCTTTCGGTATCTCTTGATAATATAGGATAACTTTCAGCACCCGTCCACCTCCTTCTTGCTGTATTTCTCTAGTTTTCCAGTTTTTCATCACTGCAATTACTAATTGTAAGCTTAAAGTAAAACCCTGACCCTGAAATTAAAAAAAAAAAAAAAAGCCGTATGGACGCCTGTGCGCCAAAATCAATACCGTAATATAATGTTAGGATTATTACGTGTTTTTCCCTCCACCCGGCCGACCAACCTATAAAACCAAATTAACTAATTTCTTTATTTTATTGGAGATCAAAGAGCAAATAAAATCCATTCAACCCATTACTAAAAAGAAGGTGTTTTCTAATATTAGGCGATGTGCTCGACCTCAGTCATGAAAAAGTAAAATTTTCCTCTTGACAAACAGCCCCAAAATAATGGCGCCATTTTTGTTTAAAAAATACCGCTATAGGGTGAACAAATAAGACCACAATTTTATCTTGAAAATCGCCACTGTACCCCACTAAATTATTAGTTCTATTTTTCCTTGAATTATACTGCTAAACAGTCCAAAAAATGTACTACCACTTTGGCTTAAATAATACCGCCATGCAGTTCACAAATCATATTACTATTTTTTCTTACATCCTACTGACGAACAATTCTCAAACAATGCTACTAATTTTGGTTGAATACCGCTAGAAAGTGCCCAAAGGTTACAGACATTTTTTATATAATACAATCATATGGTGTGAAAATAAAACCACTATTTTGCTTGAATAATACCGCCATACAGTACTCAAATGATATTACAATTCTTGCTTAAATTATACTGCCAAGGAGTCCAAAAATAATATTACCATTTTTGCTATATTTTGAGCAAAATATACTCAAATTTTTGCTTGAAAAATACCACCATACAGTGTGGAAATAATACTACCATCTGTACTTGAATAATACTGCTATAAAGGCTCCAATTTACATTGTTATTTTTTCTCACAATATACTGGTAAACAGTCCTCAAATAATATTACCATTTTTGCTTAAAAGATGCCGCTATATGCTGCAGAAATACTAACATTTTTGGTTGACTAATACCACCATATAGTAAGCAAATAATGCAACCATCTGTGCTTGAATAATACCGCCATAAAGAGTCCAATTAATATTACTATTTTTACTCACAATATACTGATAACAGACCTTAAATAATACTATAATTTTTGCTTGAATTCTGAAAAGAGTGAGACCAAATAGTACTACCATTTGGGATTAAATAATACCATCATCCTGTGTGCAAATCCTACTGTTATATTCCATGAATAATAACGTTATACGGTGCGCAAATAGTAGTACTATTCTTACTTATATTATATTGCTGAACAGTCACCAAAATAAAATACCACCATTTTTACTTAAATAATATTACCATATAATGTGCAAATAATAATACTTACATTATACTGCTGAACAGTCTCCAAATAATACCACCACTTGTGCTTAAATAATGCCGCCATATAGTGTGCAAATAATAGCTTTTACATTATATTGCTGAACAGTCCCCAAATAATACCACCATTTTTGCTTAAATAATATTACCATATAGTGTACAAATAATAGTACTTACATTATATTTCTGAACAGTCCCAAAATAATGCCACCATTTTGCCTTGAATAATAACGCCATACAGTACCCACCTAGCACTTACATTATATTGCTGAACAGTCCCCAAATAATACCACCATTTTTGCTGAAATAATACTGCCATATAGTGTGCAAATAATAGTACTTACATTATATTTGCTGAACAGTGCCCAAATAATACCACACTGTATGCTTACATAATACGGCCATATAGTGTGCAAATAATAGTACTTACATTATACTGCTGAACAGTCCCCAAATAATGCCACCATTTTGACTTGAAAAATAACACTATACAGTGCCCAGCTAAAAGTACTTATATTATACTGCTGAACAGTACATGAAATAACACTGCCATATAGTGTGCAAATAATAGTACTTTCATTATACTGCTGAACCGTTCCCAAATAATGCCACCATCTTGCCTTGAATAATAACGCCATACAGTACCCAGCTAGTAGCACTTACATTATATTGCTGAAAAGTCCCCAAATAATACCACCATTTTTGCTTAAATAATACTGCCATATAGTGTGCAAATAATAGTACTTACATTATATTGCTGAACAGTCCCAAAATAATACCACAATTTTTGCTTAAATAATACTGCCATACAGTACGCAAATAATAGTACTTACATTATACTGCTGAACAGTCCGCCAAATAATGCCACCATTTTGACTTGAAAAATAATACCATACAGTGCCCAGCTAGTAGTACTTATATTATACTGCTGAACAGTACAGGAAATAACACCGCCATATAGTGTGCATATAGTAGTACTTTCATTATACTGCTGAACCATCCCCAAATAATGGCACCATTTTGCCTTGAATAATAATGCAATACAGTGCCCACCAAGTAGTACTTAATTATACTACTGAACAGTACATGAAATAACACCGCCATATAGTGTGCAAATAATAGTACTTACATTATACTGCTGAACAGTCCCCAAATAATGGCACCATTGTGCCTTGAATAATAATGCCATACAGTGCCCAGCTAGTAGTACTTAATTATACTACTGAACAGTACAGGAAATAACACCGCCATATAGTGTGCAAATAATAGTACTTACATTATACTGCTGAACAGTTCCCAAATAATGGCACTATTTTGCCTTGAATAATAAGGCCATACAGTGCCCAGCTAGTAGTACTTACATTATACCACTGAACAGTCCCAAAATAATACCACCATTTTGGCTGAAATAATACCGCCCTATAGTGTGCAAATAATATTACCACATTATCTTGGATTTTTCTGTCAATCACACATCAAATAATGCTGCAGCTTTTGTTAGAATATTGCCATAGGATGCCCAAATATTACAAAACCTTTTGCTTAAATAATACTGTCAAATGTCGTGCCAGTAATACTGCTATAGTAATGCAACACTGGATTATAAGGGCTGGATTAAAAAATGTGTTTCTGGAGATTTTTGCTCCTCGGCCTCTTGTGGGATTACACAAGTAAACTGTTCATTTTCAATCTATTTTTAGTTAAGGAACTTAACCTTAAACAATGCAGGCGCAGCATATTACTATCCCATTAAACATTCATCTTCCGCTATTCCTATGGCACTGTGAGGATGCTACCACTGCGTTACCTAGGAAACTGTAAAAAGTAATTGATAAAGTATTCCGGTAGCGGTGGTGTAGCCCTGGCTACGAATCTTCACAACTATCCCACATTTGTAGCTTAAAGACCCAAAAAGTAGTTGTCCGGCTGCACAATAAACAATTACAAATTCTCTTCAGTAGGTATGACCCGTCTTTGGACCATTTTATGCTTAAAGGGGATGTCCACTACTTGGACATCTCTTTCTCCTTCCGTTTCTTGGCCCCCGTAAAAATATATAAGCCTATACTGTACTCACCTCCGGTGCGGCCGCGGTTCCAGCGATGTCCGAAGCCGTGACATTGTTATAACACGCAAACCCTGCGACCAATCAGTGCCGGCTTCCTTCACCGCGTATTCAGACTTTGGAGCAGGAAGTCAGCGCTGCACTCACTTCCTGCTCAAATGTCCGAAGGCGGGGAGACAGATGCCAAGCACTGATTGGCTGCAGGGCTCGCATGTTTTGTTGTGGAAAAGGCCTTTCTGGACAGAGAGGCATCAGCACTTGTGAGTCTCTCCCCAGTTACTTCCATGATAGTTTCTAAAAGTTGACAGATCGGCTGGTGTTGCAGAGCTCAGTGATACCAGTGCATCCTGTGTTAGAAGCCACCGGGGTAACAAGTCCATTCATGACATGTCTTCCCTCCTAAATCTTTCTGCATCACCTGTGAGTGATATTATTGAGGAGTGGAAGGAACCGCAGAAACTCATCCACAAAGTGGACACCCTGTAACGTTACAGAGCGGGGGGGACGAGTGTTGAGGAGCAGAGGGAAAGTCACCACCGCTCTGCTGACCCCATAACTGCAGAGTCCAGAGCATCATGGCTCATGGCCGAGCAGCAACCGTACATCACCAAGCACAATGCTGAGCAGCAACCGTACATCACCAAGCACAATGCTGAGCCATACATCACCAAGCACAATGCTGAGCCATACATCACCAAGCACAATGCCGAGCCGTACATCACCAAGCACAATACAGAGCCGAACATCACCAAACACAATGCCGAGCCGTGCATCACCAAGCACAATGCCGAGCTGTACATCACCAAGCACAATGCTGAGCCGTACATGACCAAGCACAATGCTGAGCCGTACGTCACCAAGCACAATTCTGAGCCATACATCACCAAGCACAATGCTGAGCCGTACATCACCAAGCACAATGCTGAGCCATGCATCACCAAGCACAATGCCGAGCTGTACATCACCAAGCACAATGCTGAGCCATACATCACCAAGCACAATTCTGAGCCATACATCACCAAGCACAATGCCGAGCCGTGCATCACCAAGCACAATGCCGAGCTGTACATCACCAAGCACAATGCTGAGCCATACATCACCAAGCACAATTCTGAGCCATACATCACCAAGCACAATGCCGAGCCGTACATTACCAAGCACAATGCCAAGCCGTACATCACCAAGCACAATGCCGAGCCGTACATCACCAAGCACAATGCCAAGCCGTACGTCACCAAGCACAATGCAGAGCCATACATCACCAAGCACAATGCCGAGCCATACATCACCAAGCACAATGCTGAGCCGTACATCACCAAGCACAATGCTAAACCGTACATCACCAAGCACAATGCTGAGCCGTACATCACCAAGCACAATGCCGAGCCATACATCAGCAAGCACAATGCCGAGCCGTACATCACAAAGCACAATACTGAGCCGAACATCACCAAGCACAATGCCGAGCCATACATCACCAAGCACAATAGAGAGCCAAACATCACCAAGCACAATACAGAGCCGAACATCACCAAGCACAATACAGAGCCATACATCACCAAGCACAATACTGAGCCGTACATCACCAAGCACAATACAGAGCCATACATCACCAAGCACAATACAGAGCCGAACATCACCAAACACAATGCTGAGCCATGCATCACCAAGCACAATGCAGAGCCGTACATCACCAAGCACAATGCTGAGCCATGCATCACCAAGCACAATGCCGAGCCGTACATCACCAAGCATAATGCCGAGCCCTACATCACCAAGCACACTGCCGAGCCGTACATCACCAAGCACAATGCCGAGCCGTACATCACGAAGCACAATGCCGAGCCGTACATCACCAAGCACAATGCCGAGCCATGCATCACCAAGCACAATGCCGAGCCGTACATCACCAAGCACACTGCCGAGCCATACATCACCAAGCACAATGCTGAGCTATATATCACCAAGCACAAAGCAGAACTGTATATCACCAAGCACAATGCCGAGCCGTACATCACCAGGCACAATGCTGAGCCATACATCACCAAGCACAATGCCAAGTCATGTATCACCAACCACAAGGCCGAGCCATATATCACCAAGCACAATGCCGAGCCATGCATCACCAAGCACGATGCTGAGCCATATATCACCAAGCACAATGCCGAGCCGTACATCACCAAGCACAATGCTGAGCCATATATTACCAAGCATAATGCCGAGCCATATATTACCAAGCATAATGCCGAGCCGTACATCACCAAGCACACTGCCGAGCCGTACATCACCAAGCACAATGCCGAGCCGTACATCACCAAGCACACTTCCTAGCCGTACATCACCAAGCACAATGCTGAGCCATACATTACCAAGCACAATGCTGAGCTGTACATCACCAAGCATAATGCCGAGCCGTACATCACCAAGCACAATGCCGAGCCGTACATCACCAAGCACAATGCCGAGCCGTACATCACCAAGCACAATGCTGAGCCATATATCACCAAGCACAATGCCGAACTGTACATCACCAAGCACAATGCCAAGCCGTACATCACCAGGCACAATGCTGAGCCATACATCACCAAGCACAATGCCAAGTCATGTATCACCAACCACAAGGCCGAGCCATATATCACCAAGCACAATGCCGAGCCATGCATCACCAAGCACGATGCTGAGCCATATATCACCAAGCACAATGCCGAGCCGTACATCACCAAGCATAATGCCGAGCCGTACATCACCAAGCACATTGCTGAGCCGTACATCGCCAAGCACAATGCCGAGCCGTACATCACCAAGCACACTTCCGAGCCATACATCACCAAGCACAATGCTGAGCCATACATTACCAAGCACAATGCTGAGCTGTACATCACCAAGCATAATGCCAAGCCGTACATCACCAAGCACAATGCCGAGCCGTACATCACCAAGCACAATGCCGAGCCGTACATCACCAAGCACAATGCTGAGCCATATATCACCAAGCACAATGCCGAACTGTACATCACCAAGCACAATGCCAAGCCGTACATCACCAGGCACAATGCTGAGCCATACATCACCAAGCACAATGCCAAGTCATGTATCACCAACCACAAGGCCGAGCCATACATCACCAAGCACAATGCCGAGCCATACATCACCAAGCACGATGCTGAGCAATATATCACCAAGCACAATGCCGAGCCATATATTACCAAGCACAATGCCGAGCCGTACATTACCAAGCACACTGCCGAGCCGTACATCACCAAGCACAATGCCGAGCCGTACATCACCAAGCACAATGCCGAGCCGTACATCACCAAGTACAATGCTGAGCCATATATCACCAAGCACAATGCCGAACTGTACATCACCAAGCACAATGCCAAGCCGTACATCACCAGGCACAATGCTGAGCCATACATCACCAAGCACAATGCCAAGTCATGTATCACCAACCACAAGGCCGAGCCATACATCACCAAGCACAATGCCGAGCCATACATCACCAAGCACGATGCTGAGCAATATATCACCAAGCACAATGCCGAGCCATATATTACCAAGCACAATGCCGAGCCGTACATTACCAAGCACACTGCCGAGCCGTACATCACCAAGCACAATGCCGAGCCGTACATCACCAAGCACACTTCCGAGCCGTACATCACCAAGCACAATGCTGAGCCATACATTACCAAGCACAATGCTGAGCTGTACATTACCAAGCACACTGCCGAGCCGTACATCACCAAGCACAATGCCGAGCCGTACATCACCAAGCACACTGCCGAGCCGTACATCACCAAACACAATGCCGAGCCATACATCACCCAGCACAATGCCGAGCCGTACATCACCAAGCACACTGCCGAGCCGTACATCACCAAGCACAATGTCGAGCGTCGCATGGAGTGGTGTAAAGTAGCTACAACTGGACTCTAGAGGAGACGTGTTCTATGCAGTATACTTCTCTATCGTGTAGAACACCTTTCCAGAAGAGTAGAGACTGGTAAAATTGCAATAAGAATAAATCCAAATGAATCCCTATGGATGTAGAATGGGAGGACATAAATACTCTAATAGGTATAATGTGGAGGGGGCACATACTTTTGTTCTTGTTGTGCAGATTTAAAGAAAACATAGTTTAAGGAGGAGGCAAGAACGTAGAGACACGTCATCTGGCTAGTGTCCCGATGGCTTATCCACCCCTTGCTCAGCCAGATGGATAGGTCTCACGATTTCTATATCAATTCTCAAAATTCTAGTACAAAAGCTGCATATGTGCAACCATCACTACATTGTCAGCGTTGTACAACAGGACACCTTTATTAAAATATATAGCAACATTTAGAAAGGAAAAATCCCATGGTCCATCTGTCATAAAAATTATTGTTTTTATTGATTCATATTAAAAAAAAATCATATACATATTCCGGACAATGTCCCAACTCACGCATTTCGGACTATGTCCTTTCTCAAAGGCATAAAAACAGTCCGAAATGCTATTTACCATAATTGTATCATATAAAATGGTAAAATGGGATAGATTTTGATTTTAATAACTTCAAAAATATTTTTAATTTCCCTCTTTATATGCCATAACGTTTTATTTTAGGTGGACACACCCCTTTTTTTAATCTTTTTTACATTAATATTCCTTTATTATTATATTTTACTTGAAAACAAGGAAACAAACGCAATTCCACCAGTCTCTTTTTTTTCACCGACCCTTCGAAATGAAATTCTCCCTTGTAACATTTGGTTGGATGGGTGGATGAGGTATCATATGATAAAGGTCACGTCACTGGTCAATACTTTTTTTTATTTTTTTAAGTGCAGAAAATCAAAGCAAAAATAAGATGTAAAGCTCCATGTTCTATGATGTGGTGATAACTACAGAGAACATGACTGGGATTGTTGAGGTCACGATACGTAGAGGAATTTGAGCAATTCTCATAAATCTAAAGGTCTCATAAACATCTAAACATAACGAGCGATGGAAACAAGAAAATCACATACAGATGTATCATTCCTTACATGTTCTCCTGGCTTAATATATCTCAAAACATATCAGAGGAGGACCAGATTTTAAAAAAAAGATTTTGTTAGATATTGTGAGATGTTTATGCTATATGTGTCTGCATGAAGCGATAATGTTACACAACTATCCCAGATTTGGGGTTTGTTCCCCTCAGCCTGATCTGGTGAACTCTGCTGTGCTCTATGTTGAGCTTTGCAAGTGGCCCGGCATGCTCCCATATGATCATCTGCCTAGAACTGTATAAGGCCTACTAAGACACACGCTAGTGTCTTGATATGAAAACTTTGTGTTCCTGAGTACAGTCTATCTGTAGCTTTCAGTACCTTTTCTACCTGCTTCCCTGCTTCCTGTCTGCTTATGGCTCCATTACCTCTGCTGCCTGCTTTCCAGGCTCATGTCTACCTGCGGTTTCCAGTATTTCTGCTACCTACATTGTGGTCTCCTGTCTGCCTGTGGTTTCCAGGATAAATGCTCCCTGCTTCCCAGTCTCAGTCCCCAGTCTGACTGTGGTTTCCAGTACCTCTGCTCCCTGTTTCCCAGTCTCCTGTTTGCCTATGGCTCCAGTTCCTCTGCTGCCTGCTTCCCAGGATTCTGTCTGCCTGGGACCTCCAGTACCTCTGCTCCCTACTTCCCATCTCCTGTCTGCCTGCAGCTTGCAATACCTCTGCTGCCTGTTTCCCAGTCTCCTGTTTGCCTGTGGCCTCCAGTTCCTCTGCTACCTGTTTCCCACTGTCCTCTCTGCCTGCAGCTTGCAATACCTCTGCTGCCTGTTTCCCAGTTTCTTGACTCTAAAGATATCTTGGCAATACAGCTGCAAATCCATATCCCTACTCCCTGTGTCTATGTATACCTGCATTTCCCCTTGGTTTGTTGCTGATGATAGTTTACTCCTATGTTGTCCAGATTGCAAGCAGTCAGCTTAAAATCATTTGTCGAAACAGGTTGGTGTATGTTGCTGTCATTCTCCCAAAGTCATCTTGCAGATAAGTTGTCCATTTTCATTCCTCTGTTTGTTTTCCTTGTGCGTTCTTTAGATCTTAGTGGGGTTGAGTAGTGCTCATCCCATCCGGTCACTACCTAGAGCCAAGTTCAAGGTCAGTCAGAGCCTAGGTATCCTGATCGGCATATAGGTGCGGAACCTATCTAGGGACATCAGTGGAGCCAAGGGCCAGCGGTAGGTTTTACCAGGGGTGACCATCTTTCCCCTTTCCTAGAGACAGGGTCTTCTGTTATGATCCGGTAACCGTAAAATATTACAAAAAACACCCATTGGTGAAAAAACACCAAGAAACAGGAGTAGTTGGAACCTAGGCTGACCACAATGCCCTATCAGACAACACTAGAAGTAGCTGTGGAGCGTTCCTAAAAACCTAGACACCAAGTCACAGCCTGAGAAACTAGCTACGCCTCACAGAATGAAATGAGGAAATCTACCTTGCCTCAGAGCAGTCCCCAAAGGAGTAGGTAACCCCCCACATATAAAATTATGGTGATATAGAAAAACACAATACTCAGATAGGAAAAATAGAATTAGCAAAGGCGAGGCCCAACTAACTTGTTACAAAGGAAAGGAACTGATTGTGGTCAGTGCAAAATCCCTATAGCAAAATACCAAACTCCTGATATTAAAAAAATGCCCTGAAGGTCATACGACCTCACCCCCACTATATATATCAGGTACTCCTGTAAATAATGGGGGAGACAAAATACCAAAAAAACCACAAAAATACAGAAGAGCAAATAATCAAATCAGACAGGGATAAAAATCCTTTTTCCTGCAGGAGAGATAGCACAGGGGAAATCCCCATGCTCACAACACAATTGAAATAAAGCTTCACCTGCAAGAAAACAGATACACAGCAAAACAAGGAAAAACAACACCCTAAGGTGTAAACAAGAAAGCAAGCCAAAACTGAAACTTATCTGCAGAAGTCTTGCTCAGGGATACAGGGAAGGACAAATCTCCAGACAAGGAACAGAGACAGAGAATATACAATTATAACCGGCATCAGCCGGGCAGAAAGTGCTCTCCTATATAGACCAGACTTGTCTGCAATAGGAATTCCCCAATTCTCAATTAACACCGACACCTGTCTGAGTCAATGGCTCAGATTTAGCTCCACTACTATTCCTGGCCATCAGAGTGAGCTTCAGAACAGCACCCAAACAGACAACGTTCACAACAGTCTTCCTCTTTCCCCAATCTTTCATCGTTGTTCTGGTATTCCCCATACCATACGTGACATTTACAGTTCGAAAGTCCAAAAAATATAGTTTACACTGCATATTATTTCTTATAATTAATACCCCTTATAGTTCTTTTGTCTGTCCAGATAACGCTATAGGGTCATAAAAAACAACATATAAAACAACTTGTTTACGTAACATATTTTAGGTTTATAATAAATGAGTTAATTAATTGGCTAATTAGTTTTTCTTTCAAGTATGAACATATCAAACTTCTTAAAATATTACTTAAAATGCTAATATTTTAAATAATTGAAATGTAATCACAGAATAATCACATAAGAAAATAATTCAATTTCATTCATTCATTCATTCATTCAAAATATGTTAAATCCTATAGCATCGAAAAAATAAATGGAAGTGGAATGAATTAAAATGAATTAATTAGGTATTTTATCAATCATTACTCTTTTCAGATCTCGTAGCAAACATTTTTTTTTCTAGGACAAATCACTTATTTATTGTTAAACTACGAGCTCATATTTAACTCACAGGTTTGAAGAATGTTACACTTAATTAAAACTTTATATATTTAAAGAATGTATTCATTCAATTTTTTAGATAGTGCTCCAAGGATATTTTAAAGATACTGTACTGTACTTCAAAATTAATTTCTAAAAGTCATATTGTTTAACAGATTTCCAAAAGTTAAGGAATGAATGATTAGATGATTGCATGAATGAGTTAATGAAATGAATGAAATCACGAAAATAAAACTAATACTTAAGTAATTCCTCAGGTAGTACAAAGACATTGTTAAGCGCATGCCGACGGTGATGAGGCGGCGAGCTGGGATAGACCCACTGGACCACAGAGACATCCCAAGCCTACCCTTAAAGTTGTAATTCAAGTACATTTATAAAAAATGTTATATTGTGAATTTAAGAAATGATGAATAAATGGAATTATAAAAAGTGATGATAATCATTTCAGGAGGATATTTTCAGGATAATACTTCAGTTATAAAATTACTTGGATTTACAAAGCTGATGAATGATTGAATGTATGAATGTAAAATACAGTGAAATGAATGAGCGATTTAGTTCAGTAGTTAGATTTGAAGATGGTTCCTGTCACGGTCGTCTCTCTACTATAAGAGTTTATTGACAGATTCTGATTCCGAGTCTCACTTTACCTTGTGAGACTCTTCCATTTAAATGTATAACGTTTACTTTGGGGAGGAGAGGGTTAATGTCAGTATTCCTTGCCAGCAAGCAATCTCATTACCATCTCAGGTGTTTCCGATTTCCTTTATATATACCCTCTGCTACCAGCAGAGGGTGCCGCTTATTCTCTGATCTGATTCATTGGGATTCTGGGTCTGGAGGTGTAAGGAGCTGGAGGAGCCCTCTCTTGAAGTTGCTGTGGTGGCTGCATTCTTGGGTCTGTCTGCAGCCAATTATTGTTGGTTTTCCACCTGTCTGTCTTCCTTCCCTGGTGTGGTGTTTCAGTGTGGCCGTAGGACTAGTGATCCTTACCTTCCCACTCACTAGCCAGGGACTATTGTAGACTATTTCACTGCTTCAGATTCCTCCTTGGTGAAAGGTGAGGAACCTGTATAGGGACTGGCTAGGAGTGCAGAGTACATCGGGAGGTAAGTGTAGGAGGTGTCCAATCTTCCTCTTACTAGCGCTAGGCACCACCGTTGTTAAAGTGTTTCCGGTGCACCCCTTGTATAGTTGTAGATTTGGCCTCATGTTGGAGCTTTCCCACTCTGCGCCATGACAGTTTCCTAGAAACACTTTCAATACATGATATTGTCGTTCCAGTCAATTGTGCACTTAGAAAATTAGTATATTGTGTTAAAATGTTTGAAGAGTAAATGAAGGAAGAGAATAAGTGAAGTTATCTCGATCAAAAAAACGTTTTCAATAAATTATACTGTAACTGCAAATATGATTTAAATATAATATTAAGGAGTTAATTAAAAAATAAATACATGACTAAAATGAAATGAAAAAAATTAATTAAGGATTCATTTACACAGTAATATTATATGTTAATGTCAGTCAATAATGTATTTATTAAATGAGCACATCCTGGATTAAAATAGGTAAAAGAAATAATGAATAAAACTAAGAAAAGGAAAGAAGGAGAAAAGGAATGAATTCGTTCAGACAGTCCTACAAGGATATTTTAAGACTTGTCATATATTACTTATTAAAATAATTTGTGAATAGGATATGAATGAATAAATGAACAAATTAGTTAAGATAGAGCCACAAAGGCTATTTAAACGTACAATATTAGAGATCATAATATTAATTAAATATAATTTGTGAATTAGGGAATTAATTAATTTAATGAATCCATTAGTTTACAGAGTGATTCACAGACCATTCAAGATAAAAATTGGATGTCATATTAGAAAGAAGGACCCATCACTTGCCAAAAAATGAGGTAAAAAGGTTTAAAACAATCAGTAACCTCCCCTGATTCTGACACTTTTTTCCATTTTGTGTTGCGTCACTCCATTGCCGAGATAGTCACATTTGTTGCTTTTGGAGCGCAGCATGTGAAATCTTTGCTTGTAGTCCAACTGGAAGTTTCTTCTTCCATCTATTCTAGGGGTAAGTCCCTTCACCCCTTCCTCCTAAATGCTGCTGTCACGATGACTATGGGATAGTGGGGAACTGGGGCTCCTAAGCTGAGTTTCAAGCAAGGGAGCCCTATTCTATACCTACCCTCAGGAATACTCCTGATGGTGAAGAGTCCTGAGTCTCCTTCGTAGCCCTGTTTGTGTCTATTTGAGGCTACTCTGCAGTTTGGGTGTAAAATGCATTCTGTCAAGAGTTTTGTATTGTAAGAAAATAGAGACTGTAAACTGATTGTCATGATGACTATGGGATAGCAGGCAACCATGGCTCCTAAGTTGTCACTCAAGCTATGGGGCCCTATGCTATCCTTAACCTCAGGGATACTCCTGATGATGGAGAGGCCTGAGTCTCCTTCCTGGCCCTACTCCTGACCAGTCCTGAGCTGATTTTCCCTTCCACCAGAGAGGGATGGTACAGGAGAGTGTTAAAAACCACAGATAAAGACAGACGAGGGAAAACCAAAACTCTGTCACTCAGCAAGCACACACACAGAAGAAGACAATAAGAGATTCAAGAGGAAAAACAAGAGCAGGGAGAAAGTTTCAAAACAACAGGGGTAAACTCCACAACCTTATCAAGTAATAGCCAAAACTTTCACCAGAGAGTCTGGGACACTGCACCTTATGGACTAAACTATAGCTGGCATAGTTAGAAGGATTCAAACAGCATAAATAGGAGGGAAGCAGATGATAGGTCTCCCCACAAAATGTGATTAAAGGAGAAATCAGACCAGAAGATATTATCTCTTGCTAGCCTGTCTATGAATCATCACGCAGCAGGTCAATGCCCGAGTCTGCCTGTGTCGCTCCCAGACACCAGAGAAATTATCGGGCGGAGTGTCAGAATCTTGGTGGAGTGTCAGAATATCAGAGTGTTGGAATAGGCCGGAGTGTCAGAGCCCAATACCATCATGACAGTCGGCAAAGGTTATGCAAAACGCCGTGTGACAGCGGCCAATGACAGTTTGACAGTGTCTGGGACTGCAAGTGCTGTGATTGGTATCATCTGGTAGGGAGGAATGAAAGCTTACGCTCCCAGAGAAGACTATGAGGAAATGCCCAGTTGGACTGAGAGCAGAGATTTCACATATTGCTCTTCAAAAGCAACACATGTGAATATCTCTGTAATGGAGTGACACAGCTCAAAATGGAAAAGAGTACCAGAATTAGGGGAGTTTATGAATTTTTGGAAGATATTTAACACCATATTTTTAGTAAGTGACAGGTCCTTTTTAATTAAATGAATTTTGGAAGGAAGCAAGGAAGAAAGAAAGAAAATGAAGGAAGAAAGGAAGATAGGAGGGAAGGAAGGAAGGAAGGAAGAAAGTAGGGAAGGAAGGAGGGAAGGAAGGAAGGAAGGAAGGAAGGAAAGAAGTAAGGAAGGAAGGAAGGAAGAAAGTAGGGAAGGAAGGAGGGAAGGAAGGAAGGAAGGTAGGAAGGAGGGAAGGAAGGAAGAAAGGAAGCAATGAATTTGGGAAGGAAGAAAGGAAGCAAGGAAGGAAGAAAGAAGCAAGAAAAGAGGGAAGGAAGGAGGGAAGGAAGGAAGGTAGGAAGGAGGAAAGGAAGGTAGGAAGGAAGGAAGCAATGAATTTGGGAAGGAAGGAAGAAAGCAAGCAAAGAAGGAGTGAAAGAAGGAGGGAAAAAAGGAGGGAAGGAAGGAAGAAAGGAGGAAAGGAAAGGAGGAAGGAAGGAAGGAAAGGAAGAAAGGAGGAATGGAAGGAGGGAAGGTTCAGGCAGCACTAAAAAGATATTTAACAATAATATACTGAATGCAATGATTTTAATTGACTAAATTATTTTGTGAATTAGGGAATGAGTGAATGAATTCGGGAATGAGTGAGTCAAAAGTTTACTACTTGAAATCCAATGAATTATACTAACTTTCACTATAAAAATTGCAGTATAGGATGCTTCTTGGGTGGATTTTCTCAGTGCTGGCGCTTCTTGGGGATTGAACTGGTGCCGGTTCCAATATATCTGGGAGAACTTGTAATAAAATGTGCACATGCTTTATTTGCTCTTTTCGGCCCAGATGCGTTGGCAGCACGTGCGATCCAGGGAGGCTGCAGCTGTCTCTTCTATCTCTGCCAGTGAGCCGGGCTTAGCAAACACTCCTAACCTTTCTAGAAATTACTGGAACCCCGGCTCCTTGTGTCTATTTTTGATCTTTTCAGATATTGTCAGGATAATGTAGTGTACGGCGTCCTCTGTGCATGAACAGGACAGATGTGGAACCAAACAATTCTGTATCATAGGTGATATACACATAATACACTGTATAGATAACGCCCCACACTGTGAATTATAGGATTTTTAGTCCCCAAGGAAGGCAGGGGCCATAGAAAAACACAAATCCGTCTGAATCCTCAGAGAACTGCTTCCTATACCGTGAAGTATACGTGCATTATTACATAAAATAAACACCTGTGCTGCTGCAGAACTTCTTTTTGTAGAATAGAGCAAGGTTTTCTTCTTTACTGAAACAGGTGTGCATTATGAGGTTCCGCAGCAGCTTGGATGCCTATTATGAGATTCTGTAGCAGCTGAGCAGTTGTGTTATGAGCTTCTGTAGCAGCTGAGGTGTTTATTATGAGGATCTACATCAGCTGAATTATGTTATGATGGTTTGCAGCAGCTAAGGGAGGTCTACACTATAAAGACTTGTAGCAACTGAGGTGTGTATTATGAGGTGCGACAGCAGCTGAGGTGTTTAATGTGAGGTTCTGCAGCAGCTGAGCATTTGTATTATGGGTTTTTGCAGCAGCTGAGGTGATTATTATTAGGTTCTACGCCAGCTGAATTCTGTAATGATGGTATGCAACAACTGCATGTAAAGATTCTGTAGCAGCTGAGGTGTGTATTAGAAGAATCTGTAGCAGCTGATGTGTGTATTAGAAGAATCTGTAGCAGCTGAGGTGTGTAACATAAGAATCTGTAGCAGCTGAGGTGTGTAATATAAGGATCTGTAGCAGCTGAGGTGTGTAACATAAGAATCTGTAGCAGCTGAGGTGTTATTATAAAGATCTGTAGCAGCTGAGGTGTTATAAAGATCTGTAGCAGCTGAGGTGTGTAATATAAGGATCTGTAGCAGCTGAGGTGTGTAACATAAGAATCTGTAGCAGCTGAGGTGTTATTATAAAGATCTGTAGCAGCTGAGGTGTTATTATAAAGATCTGTAGCAGCTGAGGTGTGTAATATAAGGATCTGTAGCAGCTGAGGTGTGTAATATAAGGATCTGTAGCAGCTGAGGTGTGTAATATAAGGATCTGTAGCAGCCGAGGTGTGTATTATAAGAATCTGTAGCAGCTGAGGTGTTATTATAAAGATCTGTAGCAGCTGAGGTGTGTAATATAAGGATCTGTAGCATCTGAGGTGTGTATTATAAAAAATCTGTAGCAGCTGAGGTGTGTAATATAAGGATCTGTAGCAGCTGAGGTGTGTATTATAAGAATCTGTAGCAGCTGAGGTGTGTATTATAAGAATCTGTAGCAGCTGAGGTGTGTAATATAAGGATCTGTAGCATCTGAGGTTTGTATTATAAGAATCTGTAGCAGCTGAGGTGTGTATTATAAGAATCTGTAGCAGCTGAGGTGTGTAATATAAGGATCTGTAGCAGCTGAGGTGTGTATTATAAGAATCTGTAGCAGCTGAGGTGTGTAATATAAGGATCTGTAGCAGCTGAGGTGTGTATTATAAGAATCTGTAGCAGCTGAGGTGTTATTATAAAGATCTGTAGCAGCTGAGGTGTGTAATATAAGGATCTGTAGCATCTGAGGTTTGTATTATAAAAATCTGTAGCAGCTGAGGTGTGTAATATAAGGATCTGTAGCAGCTGAGGTGTGTAATATAAGGATCTGTAGCAGCTGAGGTGTGTATTATAAGATTCTGTAGCAGCTGAGGTATTATTTTAAATATATGTAGCAGCCGAGGTGTGTAATATAAGGATCTGTAGTAGCCGAGGTGTGTAATATAAGGATCTGTAGCATCTGAGGTGTGTATTATAAAAAATCTGTAGCAGCTGAGGTGTGTAATATAAGGATCTGTAGCATCTGAGGTTTGTATTATAAAAATCTGTAGCAGCTGAGGTGTGTAATATAAGGATCTGTAGCATCTGAAGTTTGTATTATAAAAATCTGTAGCAGCTGAGGTGTGTAATATAAGGATCTGTACCAGCTGAGGTGTGTAATATAAGGATCTGTAGCAGCTGAGGTGTGTAATATAAGGATCTGTAGCATCTGAGGTTTGTATTATAAAAATCTGTAGCAGCTGAGGTGTGTAATATAAGGATCTGTACCAGCTGAGGTGTGTAATATAAGGATCTGTAGCAGCTGAGGTGTGTAATATAAGGATCTGTAGCAGCCGAGGTGTGTATTATAAGAATCTGTAGCAGCTGAGGTGTTATTATAAAGATCTGTAGCAGCTGAGGTGTGTAATATAAGGATCTGTAGCATCTGAGGTTTGTATTATAAAAATCTGTAGCAGCTGAGGTGTTATTATAAAGATCTGTAGCAGCTGAGGTGTGTAATATAAGGATCTGTAGCATCTGAGGTGTGTATTATAAAAATCTGTAGCAGCTGAGGTGTGTAATATAAGGATCTGTAGCATCTGAAGTTTGTATTATAAAAATCTGTAGCAGCTGAGGTGTGTAATATAAGGATCTGTACCAGCTGAGGTGTGTAATATAAGGATCTGTAGCAGCTGAGGTGTGTAATATAAGGATCTGTAGCAGCCGAGGTGTGTATTATAAGAATCTGTAGCAGCTGAGGTGTTATTATAAAGATCTGTAGCAGCTGAGGTGTGTAATATAAGGATCTGTAGCATCTGAGGTGTGTATTATAAAAAATCTGTAGCAGCTGAGGTGTGTAATATAAGGATCTGTAGCAGCTGAGGTGTGTATTATAAGAATCTGTAGCAGCTGAGGTGTTATTATAAAGATCTGTAGCAGCTGAGGTGTGTAATATAAGGATCTGTAGCATCTGAGGTTTGTATTATAAAAATCTGTAGCAGCTGAGGTGTGTAATATAAGGATCTGTAGCATCTGAGGTGTGTATTATAAAAAATCTGTAGTAGCTGAGGTGTGTAATATAAGGATCTGTAGTAGCTGAGGTGTGTATTATAAGAATCTGTAGCAGCTGAGGTGTTATTATAAAGATCTGTAGCAGCTGAGGTGTGTAATATAAGGATCTGTAGCATCTGAGGTTTGTATTATAAAAATCTGTAGCAGCTGAGGTGTGTAATATAAGGATCTGTAGCATCTGAGGTGTGTATTATAAAAAATCTGTAGTAGCTGAGGTGTGTAATATAAGGATCTGTAGCAGCTGAGGTGTGTATTATAAGAATCTGTAGCAGCTGAGGTGTTATTATAAAGATCTGTAGCAGCTGAGGTGTGTAATATAAGGATCTGTAGCAGCCGAGGTGTGTAATATAAGGATCTGTAGCATCTGAGATATGTATTATAAAAAATCTGTAGTAGCTGAGGTGTGTAATATAAGGATCTGTAGCAGCTGAGGTGTGTATTATAAGAATCTGTAGCAGCTGAGGTGTTATTATAAAGATCTGTAGCAGCTGAGGTGTGTAATATAAGGATCTGTAGCAGCTGAGGTTTGTATTATAAAAATCTGTAGCAGCTGAGGTGTGTAATATAAGGATCTGTAGCAGCTGAGGTGTGTAATATAAGGATCTGTAGCAGCTGAGGTGTGTATTATAAGATTCTGTAGCAGCTGAGGTATTATTTTAAATATATGTAGCAGCCGAGGTGTGTAATATAAGGATCTGTAGCAGCCGAGGTGTGTAATATAAGGATCTGTAGCATCTGAGGTGTGTATTATAAAAAATCTGTAGTAGCTGAGGTGTGTAATATAAGGATCTGTAGCAGCTGAGGTGTGTATTATAAGAATCTGTAGCAGCTGAGGTGTTATTATAAAGATCTGTAGCAGCTGAGGTGTGTAATATAAGGATCTGTAGCATCTGAGGTTTGTATTATAAAAATCTGTAGCAGCTGAGGTGTGTAATATAAGGATCTGTAGCATCTGAGGTGTGTAATATAAGGATCTGTAGCATCTGAGGTGTGTAATATAAGGATCTGTAGCAGCTGAGGTGTGTAATATAAGGATCTGTAGCAGCTGAGGTGTGTAATATAAGGATCTGTAGCAGCTGAGGTGTTATTATAAAGATCTGTAGCAGCTGAGGTGTGTAATATAAGGATCTGTAGCATCTGAGGTTTGTATTATAAAAATCTGTAGCAGCTGAGGTGTGTAATATAAGGATCTGTAGCATCTGAGGTGTGTAATATAAGGATCTGTAGCAGCTGAGGTGTGTAATATAAGGATCTGTAGCAGCTGAGGTGTGTATTATAAGAATCTGTAGCAGCTGAGGTGTTATTATAAAGATCTGTAGCAGCTGAGGTGTGTAATATAAGGATCTGTAGCAGCTGAGGTATTATTTTAAATATATGTAGCAGCCGAGGTGTGTAATATAAGGATCTGTAGCAGCCGAGGTGTGTAATATAAAGATCTGTAGCAGCTGAGGTGTGTAATATAAGGATCTGTAGCAGCTGAGGTGTGTATTTTGAGGTTCTGCAGCATCTGAGGTGTTTAATATCAGGATCTGCAACAGCTGAAAATTTGCATTATGAGGTTCTGCAGCAGCTGAGATGTGTACTATGAGGGTCTTTAGCAGCTGAGATGTGTATGATCAGGTTCTGCAGCAGCTGAAGTGTGTTATGATGGTATGAAGTAGTTAATGGAGGTTTGTATTATAAGGTTCTGTACCAGCTGAGTTGTGTATTATGATGTTCTGTATCCACCAATTTGTGTCTTATGAGGTTCTGCAGTAACTGAGGTGTGTATCATAAGGTTCTGCAGCAGCTGTATAACACAACATACCATTAATGTTTGTTAAGAGAAAACCCCTTTAAATATTTCCCTTTAAACAGAATCTGTCAGCAGATTTTGCTATGTAATCTGAGATCAGCATGATCTTTGGAGTGAAAGCAAAATTCCAGCAATGTGTCACATACTGGGACGTGTTTTGCTGTATTAATACAATCAGTGTTTTATCAGCAGGAGATTATCATTACAGAACAACTTGGCACAGCCCTGCCCCCAGCACTGATTAGCAGCTCTCTGTTACTATACAATGTATCCAGAAGGCTGTGGGTGGGGATATTCTAAGCTCAACATCTCAGCCCTGCTACATCTGCAACAGAGAAAACTGGGACTGTATCATACAGTAACTGGTGGACATATCATACTAAGAGACACATTGTTGGAATCAGTATCTCAGCCCCTACATGATGCTGCTGACAGATTACATAGCCAGAACCTGCTGACAGATTCCCTTTAAGAGTTTCATGAAGATTACATGGGGATGGTGTGTCGCTAATTGAACATATGGGACCTTTGCCGTCTCCTAATGATATTTCCATGTGAGCCCTCAGTGTCGGCACTGCTTAAATATAGAGAATATTGATGATCCGCTGTCCTCTTAGGGGTCTGTACTGTGAATCATAACCTCTCCCCATCTCCCCCCACTCCTGATGTATCTGACCTGCGTTCAAGATTAAACTCTGAACGCTGAAGTACGGTGGTTGCTGCCTTTCTTTCTTCTGGATGGATTCTACTAATGGACTTATCTTATAAGGATTGTGCACCCATACAGATTTAAGGCCCCGTTACACGCAACGACGTATCTAACGATATATCGCCGGGGTCATGGATTTTGTGACGCACATCCGGCATCGTTAGCGACGTCGTTGCGTGTGACACCAACGAATGGCCGTTAATGATCAAAAATACTTACCTTATCGTTGATCGTTGACACGTCGTTTATTTTCAAAAAATCGTTGATTGTTGCAGGACGCAGGTTGTTCGTCGTTCCTGAGGCAGCACACATCGCTACGTGTGACACCTCGAGAACGACGAACTACAGCGTACCTGCGGCCGCCGGCAATGAGGAAGGAAGGAGGTGGGCAGGATGTTACGGCCGCTCATCTCCGCCCCTCCACTTCTATTAGGCGGCCGATTAGTGACATCGCACGATCCGCCCCCTTAGAAAGGAGGCGGTTCGCCGGCCACAGCGAGGTCACTAGGCAGGTAAGTATGTGTGACGGGGACTAACGATGTGCGCCACAGTCAGCGATTTGCCTGTGACGCACAACCGACGGGGGCGGGTGCTTTTGTCGCGGGCGGGGAGGGCGCTGCGCCCACCACGCTCGGGTCCGGCGCTGTTGCTGCTCGGTGGCTCGAGCGGTGGGCCGGATCTGGGGACTCGAGCGGCACTCCTCGCCCGTGAGTGAAAGGGGGTAGTTTGGGTTTGGGGAGTTGGTCCGTGACGCCACCCACGGTTTGTGGTGAGGTTGGGACACCACCGCTGCTCTGGACGGGGATCCCGGGAGCGATGACAGGGAGCAGCCGAGATGGTTTTCTCCCCTCCGTGGGTAGGGGGGTTGGTGGCCCCGGGGCCCGGTGAGGTGTCGGGGAGGCAGGGTTGGAGAGGTGCAGGGTCGCGGGGGCAGCGCGGTGCCAGATGGCACGGTGGTACTCACTCAGCCAAGAATGGATACAGAGTCACCGATAAAACAAACGGCTGGATGGACGGGTCCCGCAGCCGACTGCTATGGTTACCCCCGGAAGGTTGGTGGTGGCTGCCTTTCCCTGCACCTGTTTCCGGTCCTACGGTTCCGCATCAATCGGCCTCTCCTGCAGACGGCCACCACCGTCTGCCAACCTTGCTCTTGGTGCCCGGGCCACGTACCCAGACACGGTCAGATCGCTCCTCAACTGCCACTTTCCTCCTTCTCCTTCACTCTCCCTAACTTCACTGACTTCCTTTCCCGCCTCCAGGACTGTGAACTCCTCAGTGGGTGGGGCCAACCGCCTGGCTCCACCCCACCTGGTGTCGACATCAGCCCCTGGAGGGAGGCAACAAGGATTTGTGTGTGACTGGTGTGCCTATCTCGGGGTGTGGGGTGTGTTGTTGCAGTACCTGTGACGACCTGGCTTGTCCAGGGCGCCACATTCCCCCTTGGTTAAATACAGACCGTCCGCGGGCTGCCCGTCCATCACCGGTTTTATTTTTTTTTTTAAAAAAACTGTAAAAGGGGTAGAAAACATGTAAACAGTAAACACAAGTATTTTTATAAATCTTCCCATAACGGGAGGCACGGTACTTTTAACGTTACAACACATTTTATTAACAGTCAGCTTCCGCTCTCTCCCGCCCAAACAACCTGGCCCTGATGCTGCCCCTAAGAAGTGGGCAGCACCCCTTGACCCCAGTCCATATCCAGGCTGCCCGAGCGGGTACGGGTACGGTATTTCGCACCCTGTGGTCACTTCAGGGGACCCACGTCCATGGGGGACCCCTGACCCCCGGAGGATGGCCACCGGTCCAGGTGGTGGCCGGGCCCCAGCCTACTCTGCTGCGGGCCCTTCCTCCAATCTGCCTCTCCGGAGGCGGCTACGGAATTAAGCCAATTATTCGCATTCCACAAGTTTATGGTTGCCCTGCAAGTTCTCGGGCTTGTCCGTAAGTAGTTCCTTACGCACGGTGTAAAGGGTCCCTACGGGGACAAACTTGTCGGCAATGGCCGGTTCAATCACGGTTGATAATCAGGTTAACATCTCGGTTGATTACTTTCATTCATTTGACAACGGTACTGGTGGTCCCAACGGGGACAACGGTGCAACGGAGGGACTGAGGACCTACTTCAGATCTACACCGCAAGCTGGAGAAGGGGACTGGGCCGGCTCTTGGGCCTCCTGGCCTCCTCTCAGCTTGGCGTCCAGGGCAAACCAGCCCCTCTCTCCGCAGTGCCGCGTGTATTGTACCAGATCTCCTGGGAGCAGGTTACGGCCCGGGTGGTCCTCTGGCAGGTGGGCATTAACGTCCCGACGGGCCACAAAGACTTCGGCCTCCAGGCCCGGCTCGAAGATAAATCCGTACCCCCGACGGACATCGAACCTTCTCACTTGCCCCTCGTAGATCGGGCCCCGTACTCGGAAGGTGGCTCTGCTGAGGCTCTCCTTTTCTTGGATGGTGCGGGCTATCAGCTCAGCCCTCTGCTTTTCCCTCTCCGCAATTTCTCGGCCCAGCGGGGTCAGTTCCCTGTCCCAGTAAGGGGCTACTGCTTGCCCCTGCGCGCGGGTCGGGCCCCGCGGGATTTCCACTACACTGCCCACTACTGGCGCCCTCTGTGGAAGATCCCGCGGTGTCACGGCCTGGGGTGCTGCCTCACAGCTACGACCCGGCGCAGCCTCAGCCGAGGCACGGGGGCTGGGTACAGGGGTCCTCTCTCGCTTGACCTCCACCTCCTTCTGCACAGGACGGACCGCCGGTGCCGGCACGGAACTAGGCACGGTCACTGCAAGTGGCACCGGTACATCTTCGCCGGCGGACCATGTCTTCGGCAACTTCCAGGGAAGCGGTTCAGGGCGGCTACGGGCTTCAACTGCAGGTCGGTCCACTTGGGCGGACGGGCAGGGTTCCGCTACCGGTTGTGCAGGTAGTGGGCCTAGTGGCGGGGCGGTAGCAACTAGCACGGGTAGCGGGGGAGGCAGCAGGGTGAGCGGGTGCAGGCCGGGCCCCTCAGCTGCAGCGGCCGATCCCTTGGGAATACAGGGGCGTGGGTAGCTTACCCGCTCCTCCAAATCTTCCTCCACCTCGCGTCTCCGTATAGCCGCCACCACGTCCGCCATGTCGGCCTCCCACTCCTCCAGGAGGAGCTGCATTCGGACCTGCAGGCGGCTGCTCAGCTGAACGGTCCGGATCTCCACCCACGCTGCGGTACCAGGCGCGGGCGCGGGGACTGCGGTTTTACCGGACGGACGGTGCATACTGGCAGCGATATCTTCTAGGAACCAAATATGGCCGCAGAGTCCTGGCGTCCCTGCTTTTATACCCGTGGTTTACATGCAGCCGGACGCCATCCGCCCCCCTTGGTCTTTTCTCAGCACCGGCGCTGCTGCTGCTGCTGCTCGGTGGCTCGAGCGGTGGTCCGGATCCGGGGACTCGAGCGGCGCTCCTCGCCCGTGAGTGAAAAGGGGTAGTTTGGGTTTGGGGAGTTGGTCCGTGACGCCACCCACGGTTTGTGGTGAGGTTGGGACACCACCGCTGCTCTGGACGGGGATCCCGGGAGCGATGACAGGGAGCAGCTGAGATGGTTCTCTCCCCTCCGTGGGTAGGGGGGTTGGTGGTCCCGGGGCCCGGTGAGGTGTCGGGGAGGCAGGGTTGGCGAGGTGCAGGGTCGCGGGGGCAGCGCAGTGCCAGATGGCACGGTGGTACTCACTCAGCCAAGAATGGATACAGAGTCACCGGTAAAACAAACGGCTGGATGGACGGGTCTCACAGCCGGCTGCTGTGGTTACCCCCGGAAGGTTGGTGGTGGCTGCCTTTCCCTGCACCTGTTGTGTATCTTCGGTCCCAATGGCTTCCCACCGGTAACCCACTCCCCAGCTTGGATAGGTGCCGGAGGAGCCCCTTTTGCCCGCAGGCTCTGGCCTGGGAATTCTAGCTGTGGCGGTAGCTGTATTTCCCTTTCTCGGTTTGGACGGTTGCCTTCAGTCGGGTCTTTGCTGCTAGGAAACCCCGGAGGTTCCGGTTGCTAACGGATTTGACTGGTTTAACGGCGACTCCAAGCCTGGTTGGGGTCCGTAAGCCCTGCCGGTTTGTGCTAGCCTCTCTTCGCTCCCCGGTTCGGTACCGGCGAGCCACCGCCCGTCCCCGGTCCTATGGTTCCGCGTCAATCGGCCTCTCCTGCAGACAGCCACCACCGTCTGCCAACCTTGCTCTTGGTTCCCGGGCCACGTAACCAGACACGGTCAGATCGCTCCTCAACTGCCACTTTCCTCCTTCTCCTTCACTCTCCCTAACTTCACTGACTTCCTTTCCCGCCTCCAGGACTGTGAACTCCTCAGTGGGTGGGGCCAACCGCCTGCTCCACCCCACCTGGTGTGGACATCAGCTCCTGGATGGAGGCAACAAGGATTTGTGTGTGACTGGTGTGCCTATCTCTTGGTGTGGGGTTTGTTGTTGCAGTACCTGTGACGACCTGGCTTGTCCAGGGCGCCACACTTTCACCAGCGATATTGCTGCATGTAAAGCCCCCTTTAGTCTATTCCAAAAAAGTACATAAATAGAGACGACTGAGGATTTCCAGCAGTGCCCAGTGTTTCTCCTGCATTTGGCTGATATATATCTGTGTGTGTAAGCTCCTGTTGTATATAGGGGCCACAAATGGGCTCATACTATATATACGAGGTGGTGTGGGGGTTCCTGCTCTATATAGGAGGATATCTGGGAGCTCATACTGTATATAGAAGTCTGTGTGGGGGCTCCTGATGTATATAGGAGGCTATGTGGGGGTGCATACTGTATAAAAGGAATGTGTGGTGGTTCCTGCTCTATATAGGGGCTATGTGGGGGCTTATAATTTACATAAAAGGCTGTGTGGGGTCTCCTGCTTTATATAGGAGGATAAGTGGGAGCTCATTCTGTATATAGGAGGCTATGTGGGGGCTCATACTGTATACAGGGTTTATGAAAGGGCTCCTACTCAATATAGGGGCAATGTAGGGGCTCATACCTTACATAGAAGGCTGTGTGGGGTTTCCGGCTGTATATAGGAGACTCTGTGGGGGCTCATACTGTAATTAGGGGCTATTTTAGAGCTCAGACTTTATAAAGGGTCAGCTGAGATTCTAGAGCTCTGGTTGCGCATGCGCAGTTGCGCATGATACTGAGCTGTCTTCATGAATGCTATTGAATAAATAGAGCAGCAGGGAACATACATAATCAATCCCTCCTGGCTTTGAGAAACGTGGGACATGGGTTCCCTTTTTGTCGACCAGTCGAGATCCCAGAACTCTGACCCACAACAATCTAACAATTATCATCTTCTTAATGTAGAATAGCCCTTTAATAACACACTACAGCCTAACAGTGCAGAGCTTGTAGTTTTTCAAATCATCCATCTAATTGTAAAAAATCTGTTGGTAATTGCGTAAATTGTTCCCAAGTTCTGTTGCTCGGCACAAAAGTCTCGGGAACATCCATCTTTACCCCAACAGCATTTCCTCCAGGACCTCACTGTTGTATCTCAGCTCCGATAGATGGGAAGATGTTCAGCTAAAAGACCTAACATCATCTTCTCCTTGTATCGTTTCATTTTCAGATTTGGATGATCCCATTGTGACCGTACATCAAAGTATAGGAGAGGCAAAGGAACAATTTTACTATGAGAGAACTGTTTTCTTGCGTTGCATTGCCAACTCCAATCCGCCAGTCCGATACAGCTGGAAACGGGGCGAGGAGATCCTTCTACAGGGCTCTGATAAAGGTGTGGAGATATATGAGCCTTTCTTCACCCAGGTAGGAAACAAGGTATCTGATCTCTTTTATTACATATATTAAACATTGGTAATGTATCCATTCTCATTTCTTAAAGGGGGTTTCCTAAAACAAAGACGATTGGGACGTGTCAATCACATAGACCTGCTACCTCACATGATGAGCAAATGGGGAAGTCTCTTTCTCCATTGTTAGCTTGACCATTTCACAATATAATGTGTGATAAGGAATTCTAATATTTGTTCCAATAAGGGTTTGTTGCATATATATTGACACCCTCCACTTAGAAAGGAATGAGGGATTTGCTCCAGGTGCTTTAATCATGGAATTTTGATAGAGGGCTTGGGCCACCATCTGAACCAACTATATAAATCTCCCCTCTCCCTTCACTGAAGGATAGCTCTGAAGGGGTATACAGATCTATGCCAACTCTCAGCTATCCACAGTGTTACAACCGTGAAGCTCTTACTACTGGAACTTCCATTGATCACCAGATCTTGCACCACAGGACACCAGCCTGGAAAAGTTTAATTGAGGTGCTTGTTGTGCATGCTCCATGATTCTTTACTCTAGAGGCCACTTTACACGCTGCGACATCGCTAGCAATGTCACTAGCGATAGCACCCGCCCCCATCATGCGTGAGTCACGGGCAAATCACTGCCCGTGACGAACATAATCTCTGGTACGCGTCACACCAACATACCTTCCTAACGACGTCGTTGTGGCCGACGAACAATCTCTTAAGGGGGAGGTTCGTGCGGCGTCACAGCGACGTTACACAGCAGCCCGCCAATAGAAGCAGAGGGGCGGAGAGCAGCCGCATTAACGTCACTCCCACCTGGTTGCTGGAGGATGCAGGAACGCTGTTGTTCGTCGTTCGCAGGGTGTCACACGTAGCGATGTGGGCTGCCTCAGGAACGACGAACAACCTGCATCCAAAACGAGCAACGATATTTTGAAAATGAATGATGTGTCAACAATCAACGATTTTTGCCGCTTTTTGGATCGTTAGTGGTCGCTCGTAGGTGTCACACGCAACATCGTCGCTAACGAGGCCGAATGTGTGTCACGAATTCCGTGACTCCAGTGACATATCGTCAGATAAATCGTAGCATGTAAAGCGGCCTTTAGTCTATGGCACTGAAGAATACAGCCAGGTGTAGTTTTTACGCTCACGGGGCAAACAGAGGATTTAGCGGACCAACTGGGCCACAGCACACAGAAAACCCAGAGGGACTTGACTATGGAGTCCATCTTAAAAATCCATTTGCATTTTCTTTTAGTATATTTTTATCATGGCTACCACCCCTTAGGTTCTTCCTAACCATCTCAATGGACCAGAAGAACACCTGGCAGATATTCCCATCATGAACTGTATTGACATATTTTCCCAATAGGGTATTACGATGGTTCCGGATATCCCCCAGGTGTTCCCCCACTCTCCTGAGAAGAGTAGGGGAACACCTGGAGGATATCCGGAACCATCTTGATACCCCATTGGGAAGACATGTCAATATAGTTCATGATGGGGATATCTGCCATGTGTTCTTCTGGGCCATTGAGATGGTTAGGAAGAACCCAAGGGGTGGTAACCAGGGTTTGACTATGGAACCACACCTGGTTTTCACCAGAACCTCTAATGGTGAGAGTGTTACGCTGCAGGTGTGTGACTGGGGGCCACTCGGGAAGACTGATGCTGCAATGACTGGCCCCAGGGGTGCGGGAAGACAGTCCCTGATGATGAATAAGAGCAGCACCAGATGTTGAGGTTTCGGCCAGGATGGATAGATGGATGGATGCAGCAGCAGCCGGAAAGTTGACGTTGTAGGGCTGCTAGTAGCAGCAGCAGACTAGGGATAACAGCAGCAATGGCTCAGCAGGAAACTGAAGTACAGACACATATCATCAGCAGAATATAGCACACTAGAGCAGCAGCAGAGACAGCAAAAACAGTGCCATAAGATCTGAGAACTTATAATGTATCTGACTCGTTGCCCAGGCACCTCCCTTAAGGGGAAGATACCTTAAGTGCCTGCAACCTCTCAGCTTAGCTGAGAGGCAGTTCCATGTCAGGGTACTCTGGCCCTTTAAGACAAAGGCCGTGGCCACACATGCACCCTTCAGGCAGAACCAGGAAGCCTGTGGGGAGTACTGGGGCTCTGGGGGACGGCAGCATGGACTGGGGATGGAGCAGTTACCGCAGAACGTCCGGGCAGGTGAGCAAAGTGGAGGGGGGCAGAACAGTGCGGGAACGCTGGTATGGGCATTACAGTAGTTCTCTATTTAGCTGTCTTCATATCACAAATGCTGTAAAGACAGAGTGGTAGAGCGTATAAATTTAACTTCTCTGTCCATGGCCTTAGTCAAGGGAGAGGGGGAAACCAAGAACCCTATTTTAGCAATTAGTTGGGGTCCCAGTAGAGAGATCAACACCAATCTAGTAATTTTTATCACCTATCCAAAAAGTGGGTAGTCATTTAAGTAGACCTGAACACCCCCATAACACTGACTCCTATTTTGTATATTATACAGGGTGTCGAACTTTTACCAATTTTGTCCAAAAAGTTATCCATTGGAGGTTCAGATATTTTCCGATAATTTTTCAATTTATTAGTTAAAATCGATGCCCATATTTGATGTCTTAATCGTCTTTGTTGGGGGGAGCCCCTTTATAACTGAAATATTGGTATAACGGCATGAAGTTCAGTCTGTGCTCAGGTAATGGGGCTCCTATGCATTGTACCATGGGATCTGAATTATTTTTCATTATTTCAGAACAAACTATATACTACCAATTAGGCAGGAATATTAAAGATAAAAGTATGATGTATAACTCTGCATTGTAAAGTATGTTAATGACCCTTAAGTAAAATACGTGGCGCCCATTAGTGGATTTCACGAAGCATCAACCCCATATTCTGCCCGTTTCATGTTAGGGAGGGGTATAGAGAGTAGTCTTGGTATATAGATACTATTTTTTTTAATTAAAACTGTTGTCCTGGTTCAGGTACATCATGACTTCTTTTTACTGACAGCGCGCCACACCTTACTTAAGGTCGCGTGTAGTAGTGCAGTTTTGACTTCACAGGAGCCGAGATGGATTACCACGCATAACCTGTGGAAAAATGTGGTCATGTTTTTGGAAGTTAGAAGCCATGTTTTTATAATTATGGACAACCCCTTTAAAAGATTGTCACAGCTCACCCCCTCCCATTTCTGTACAATGACTGATAACATCTCTATATGCAGGAGATAACACAAGAGCCACCATTCACAATAGGTGATGTCACAGCTCACCCCCTCCTGTTCCTATACAATAACTAATAACATCTCTATATACAGGAGATAACACAGAATCCACCATTCCCAATAGGTGATGTCACAGCTCACCTCCTCCTCCTGTACAATGACTGAAAACACCTCTATATACAGAAAATAGCACAGGAGCCACCATTCCCAATAGGTAATGTCACAGCTCACTTCCTCCCCTCCTGTACAATGACTTAAAACACCTCTATATACAGAAAATAGCAAAGGATCCACCATTCACAATAGGTGATGTCACAGCTCACCCCCTCCTGTTCCTATACAATTACTGATAACACCTCTATATCTAGAAGATAATGCATGATCCACCATTCACAACAGGTGAAGTCACAGCTCACCTCCTCCCTATCTCTTTACTGTTATTTTCCCACGCTCATTAGATGCTCGAATACAAAATATAGAGTCTGTTGCTGCTAATGTTTGTGTGCATTTCCTAGAACAACTGAAAGTTGTAGTCTAAAAAACCCCAGTGGCCAGTGTGAAAATTGCAAGATTTCTAATTATGATTTTTAATAAAACGTTTGATATTGGGGGGGGGGACTTTATCTAAACGTTTTAAAAAATGTATATAACACAAAAATCTGATTCAAACAATAGGTAATTTTTCTCTTTAAATTGTTTTAATAATAGTCTGTTTCAACATTTGTCCCCCACACACTCCCTTTAAGCATGGGTGAAGAAATAATATTAAATAGTGTACAGTAGAGAATAATTTGCTATCGTACAGATATCAGACGATGAAATGATAGTTACGGACATAATAATAATATTTATTATTAATTAAAAATTAATATTTCCCAAAATAAAATGTACCGTGACAAGGTGCAAAATTAAGTTGAATCTGAAAATAATGTTGTAATACCATTTTCAGCCATGAGGGGCGACGTCGAGTCAAATATAAAAATGTTATAATTCCTCTGTTGTGAGCGATGTGAGATGTAATCTAGTGGTTCGATGATTCCCGCGTGACACTATGCTTTATATTTATAGGTGACGACACCTCATATTGCTAAAAAATGTCTTCATTTATAGAATCAAGTACTTTTTCAGAAGACGCGATACATTGAAATATTAAGTAACCGGGGTGTTAAATGTATCTCTCCGCGGAGACCTTGTACAGACTGTAAGGTTTCCATAGTAACCTTAGACACCCGCGGTAAAGAAAATCATTACTATTTTAAAGAATAAGAAATGCTTAAAGGGCAAGATCTAACGATACATATAGAATGGATGCTCGCGAGTGGAGGACTCGCATGCTATATGCGCCCTATAAATAGCATTTGGCCTTTCAGGCTTCATTTGTTTTCATTATCCGCCTCATTATTTTTTTAAGTCAATGGCATCCAGACCTTTTAGCCCACACATATATAATATAAAAAACATTCATGCATTCAGAAAATGAAAAAAAAAACATAAAAAGTTTATATATATATATATATATATATATATATATATATATATATATATATATATATATATATGAGAAAAAAACAAGGAAATCCAGCAAGGACTCAGCAAACCAGGATTGGAGTAAAACTTTCATTTCTTTATTGTTCAAAAAAATAGAAGTGACCCACAAGGATCAGGAACCAATGTGAATGGCAGAGAAATAGCGCAAATGGGACTACGCGTTTCGGTGGTCTAGTCCGCCTTCTTCACGGATCAAACGGTTTGGACCGTGAAGAAGGCGGACTAGACCGCCGAAACACATAGTCCCATTTGCGCTATTTCTCTGCCATTCACATTGGGTCCTGATCCTTGTGGGTCATTTCTATTTTTTTGAACAATAAAGAAATGAAAGTTTTACTCCAATCCTGGTTTGCTGAGTCCTTGCTGGATTTCCTTGTTTTTTTGCTCATACTAATGGATTGACTCCTATTCCAGTCCGTGCAGGAACTTAACTACCAGGTGGGAAGAGACCCGTGAGCTTTATTGCTGGAGCTGGACGTTGGCTTACGTGTGTGTGTGTGTGTGTGTGTGTGTGTGTGTGTGTGTGTGTGTGTGTGTGTGTGTAGTGACCAGAAAAGGCACTACTAATGTGTGTTACATTTGTGACACCTATTCCCCACCTTGGGAGGAGGTAAATTATTTAGCATTGTACTGCCCTCTACTGCCTTGCTTTGGTATTGCAATTGATTTGAAAGCAAGGAAGTGGCTGTTGGGGGCGGAGCTTGAGGAGGCAGTTTACAAGAAAAACCGGTTAGATGCGGTTGAGTTGCTGTGATGCAGCAGAAAAAAGAGAGACCTCCATTGAGATATGCGGGGAGTGTAATTATCACACTATTCGGAGCGCCCCGTTTCTGCAACAACAGAGAACTGAAAAACGCAGTTAAACCAATAGCTAGTGACATCCATCCTCCCAAGGCCGGGATAGGAAAAACGCTTGAACTAGTCCACTGTGGATTTGCTGGAGCCATCGGAGCCACCGTGACCTGAACATCCTCTGAGGTAGTAGGCCCGGCTTCTCACAAGGCGGTGCGGCAAATTACAAGTGGCGTCACGGCAAATTACAAGTGGCGTCACGAACAGGATGAATCTTATGTGCCTGCATGTACGGCTGTACACCAGATGAGGATTCACTACTGTCATCATATGTGAAAATACGCCTCAACGGTGAGTTAAAAAAAAACTATACACACCTGTATATTTACAGTGAACAAGTGAAACTCACAATGGCAGACGACAATGAGACCCTTTGCAACAGCAGTTCTGATAAAGCCTCCACTGCATTTATGCCTTTCACCATGCCTAATTATTTGGGAGCTCCCTGGATGCCACATTATATTGGGGAAACAAATACATTACGAGACTTTAGAGAAAAAATGACTGCTTTTTTTCACCTGTACCCCATGACAAATGAACAAAAAGTAGAACTCCTGAGTGGTCAACTCCAGGGTGCACCTTTGAGAGAAATCAAGTCCTGGCCCAGAGCTCAGAAAAAGACTGTAGAACAAATCCTGGAGCGGTTAGAAAGAATATTTGAGGTCCGCTCCGCATCTGAGTTAAAAATGCGTTTCTTTAGCAAAAAACAAGAAGTTAATGAGTCTTTACGAGACTATGCTTTATCCTTGCAAGAAGCTTGGAGGGCCATCGTACATGTAGAGCCCCAGGAAGCTAGGATTGCAGATGAAGTACTGAAAGAGCAGTTTATTGAAGGGTCTGCCACAGAAACCCTACGCAGTCAACTAAAAATGTTAGCTCTCCAGCATGCAGATAGTTCCTTCCAGGAATTCAAAGAACTAGCTATTCAGATTTTAGGAAGGGAATTTCGCCCATCGACTAAAAAACTTGAGCTATCCACCTTTGCTAGTGATACATCAGTTCAATCTTTGCCTAATTGTCCAAGTGGTAGCGCTCCACTATCGCAAGCCGCCAAAACGCAGGCTCCAAATGCTAATACTATGATGGAATTACAGAAACAAATGGCTGAGTTAGCTAGCGGACTAGCTGAGGTCTGCAAGAAAAAAGAAAGACTAGAGGTTCCACTACTAGAATCTGCTCCCAGAACCCAAATGGGACTCCCTACTAACCGCCTTAGCCAAGAATATCAGACCCCATCTGGGAGACGATCTACTGACCGTTTTGACAAGCAGGGTAAGCCAATCTGCAGACATTGTCATCGCGCTGGACATTTGGAACGCCAATGTTGGCGTTTAAAAGAGCAATCCCCGAGGCAGAGGACCGCCCCTCGGGAGGAAAGACAATAGGTCCCGAAAATGTTACTTGGTTTTCCAGATATGTAGGACCTCGTCCAGAAGTGACCATTCGCATCAATGGAGTCCCATTTACAGCACTGTTAGACACTGGCTCTCAGGTCACCACAATAGCCAAGGACACCTTTGAAAGACATTGGGACCCTAACCTCCTTATGCAGCCTCCAGATCAGTGGTTAGATGTCATAGCCACTAATGGACAGTCTGTACCTATAACAGGGTATTGGGAACCCACTATTTGTGCAGGAGAAACCCAGCTTCCACAACAGGGAGTTCTGGTTATAAATGTCCCAGAAAGACCAGATACCTCTGTAATCCTAGGTATGAATGTCCTGCGCAACTGCTATGGTGAAATGTTAGAGGCTCTTCACAAATCTGTACCTACGGCATCACAAGCACAGCAAAGAGTATTGCAGAGAACTATCAAAGTGTTGTCAGCACAGCAGCAGTTCAGTAATCCTCGAGGTGAAATCTGCCGTGCCCGCATCTGCGATGTACGTCCTGTCATTTTGCAACCCAACACTGAAACTATGCTGTGGTCTCGTGCTCAACCAGGGATCCAAGGACAAGACTATCATGCCCTAGTAGAATCCTTACCCATGGCAGAACATCCTACGCTTATGACCGCAAGGAGTCTCGTTACTGTATCTGCAGGAAGGGTACCAATTCGTATGCTAAACCTAGGTGACACTGCAGTGGAATTGAGAAGGTACTATCCTGTAGCTCAATTATCCATAATTTCCTATCATGATGTAGTGAGCCCCACTCGAAAAGAAGTCCAACAGGCGACTCAAGTATTGGAAGAAAACAATGAAGCTCTGGAAACTCTGTGGTGGTCTGACATACATGTAGGAGAGGTGACCACCCCACCTAAACAAATTGAAGAAGTACTGAAGCTTGTTCAAGATTTCCACCAAGCCTTTAGTAAATATCCTATGGATTATGGTAAAGTACGAGAGATAGCGCATACCATCCCCACTAGTTCTCATCCTCCCATTAAAGAGCGGTACAGACCTATTCCACCGGCCTTGTATCAGCCTGTAAAAAAAATGATCCAAGAAATGAAAGATGCTGGAGTAATCCGAGAAAGCCACAGCCCCTGGGCTGCACCTGTAGTTTTGGTGAAAAAAAAAGACGGCAGTATCCGATTCTGCGTGGACTATCGCAAGATAAATAGCATTACCCATAAAGATGCATACCCATTACCGCGCATTGAAGAATCACTAACAGCTCTAGGGTCTGCTGCATATTTCTCCACCTTAGATTTAACATGTGGATACTGGCAAGTGCCTATGTCGGAGGAAGATCGTGAGAAAACAGCGTTTACCTCCCCAATGGGCCTCTTTGAGTTTAATGACATGCCTTTCGGACTCTGTAATGCCCCAGGAACTTTTCAAAGGCTAATGGAACGTTGTTTGGGCCACAAAAATTTTGAGACTGTTTTGCTTTATCTGGACGATGTCATTGTCTACTCCAAATCTTATGATGACCACTTACAGCACCTGGCAGAAGTTCTCCAGATTCTCATTAAACACGGCCTCAAAGTCAAACCCTCAAAGTGTCACTTACAGACCCAAGTACGCTACTTAGGACATGTCGTGAGTGCTGAAGGAGTAAGACCTGATCCAGACAAAACCGCCGTGGTCAGGGATTGGCCCACACCCACTACCCTGAAAGAAGTCCAGAGTTTCTTAGGTTTTACAGGCTACTATAGACGCTTTATACCTTACTATGCCCAAATTGCTGCACCACTGCAAGAGCTTTTACGTGGTCATCCACAAAAGGAAGGAAAGAAATCCATTGTTAACCACTGGACAGAAGAGCAAGAAGTTGCCTTTCAACAGCTCAAAAAGAAGCTTACCACTCCACCTATTTTAGCTTATCCAGATTACAGCAAGCCTTTCCGTCTTTATACCGACGCCAGCCTAAAGGGGCTAGGAGCAGTCCTAAGCCAAAAGCAAGAAGGAAAAGAACGGGTAATCGCTTTTGCTAGCGGATCTCTTAAAGGAGCAGAACGTAATGATCAAAATTACAGTTCTTTTAAACTAGAGTTTCTCGCTCTCGTGTGGGCCGTTACAGAGCGGTTCAAGGACTATCTAGCTGCTTCTCCATTTATCGCCTACCCTGACAACAATCCTCTTGCTCATTTAAGCACAGCTAGACTGGGAGCTTTGGAACAGAGATGGGCGTCAAGACTTGCTAACTACGACTTTGTCATCAAGTATCGTGCTGGGAAGTCCAATGAAAATGCCGATGCTTTATCCCGATTACCAGACACTTCAGATCCCTTGCCAGATGAAGATCACTGGGAAGAAGTGGAAATGCCGAACTTCTATGGTCGATTTGCTCAACAAAAGGTGGCCAGTGCCTTTTTGCAGGAAACGACTGACTCCTACTCACAAGGAGCTAGTTCAGAACCCCTACTAGATGAAACTAGATGGATACAAGTACAAACAGAAAGTAGAGTTGTTGCTGAAATTTCAGAATTCCTGATAACAGGAAAACCTCCCGGGAGAATTCGCAGAGGTGATGCTGACCCTGAACTGATTCGTCTGTGTAGACAACGAAAACAGTTCTTTGTGAAGAAAGGATTGCTGTACCGTAGTAGCATGGATCCCATCACAGGTAGTCATCTCCATCAAATTGTGATCCCAAGGAGAGATGTAGTCACTGCCTATGATGATCAGTCTGGTCACTTTGGAGTGCAGAAGACAGAGGCCACAGTCCGTCGTCGATGCTATTGGATTGGTATGAGGGGAGACATTGAAAAATGGTGCCAGGAATATCACACTTGTGTAACTAGGAAAAAAATGAAAGCTGATCAGAAAGCACCACTGCATCCAATTGTGAGTCGACGTCCATTAGAAATGGTAGCCATTGATCATCTGAAAGTAGAGCCCAGCAGAACCGGCCATAGGTATGTCCTAACCATCATTGATCACTTCACCAAATTTGTAGTGACCGTCCCTGTGAAAGATCAAACTGCTAAAACTACCGCTGCTATCCTCTGGAAATCCTTCTTGCTACCTTATGGGTGCCCAGAGAAGATTTTGACCGATCGAGGCTCAGCCTTTGAATCACAACTCTTCCAAGAAATGTGCACGTTCTACAATTGTCAGAAGCTCAGAACTACAGCATACCACCCGCAGTGTAACGGGCTTTGCGAGAAGATGAATCAAACCATCCTGAATTTTGCTAAGAACTATTCCAGCTCACAGAAAATCTGACTGGCCAAAATTACTCCCAGAGCTCATCTATATATATAACACCACGCAATGTTCTACGGGTTATACCCCATATTATCTGATGTTTGGACGCCAAGGAAAACTACCAGCCGACCTTGCTCTAGATGTGACCATCTCAGATGAAATTAATCCTCTGCCTGCTACTGATTGGGTGAGTGACCATCAAAGACGCCTGGTGGAAGCACAAGAAATCGTAGATCTCCGTATGGAACAAATTCGCAACAGACAGCAACATAATTTTGACAAACAAGCAAAAGCTACACCTTTGCATGTTGGTGATAAGATCTGGTTGAGAAACGATCATCGTACAGGAAAACTAGATACACAATGGGAGAGACAGCCTTACATCATCCAAGGAGGAATTCCATACCCAGGGAATGACATTTATTGTATCCAGAAAGATACCCAAGAACCCAAGGTTGTTCATAGGAATAGACTGAAACTCTGTAAGTCTGAATACCTCTATCCTGATTCACCGCCTGCAGACGAGTTATTTGAGGATGAACCCTTCCCTAAGTCCAGAAGATCCCAAAGTTCATCTTTTCCGGAATTTGATATAAATGACCCATTATCTTGGTGTTTTGGTCCTATGATGTCTACCCGTGGACAAAGACAGACAACTCCTGATCAAGAGTCGCTCCCTGCAAGAAGAACTAATCCCAGAACTGACCCTGCAGAGATATATCCTGATCCTATGGAGGAAACTACCCTTGCACCGACGCTCTCAAAGGATCAACAAAGGTCAGTTGCCAGCGAGATATTTAGACTAAAACTTGTAGAATGATTTTTACATTTTTCCTGTTTTCTTCTGAAAAAGACTATTTTTTTTCAGTTTGTTAGTTAATTTTTGTTTTGTTGGTTTTAAGACTTTGCTGCATCCATCCTTATTGAAACACAGGGACTAAAAAAAAAAACAACAAAAACAAAACAGCCGGTGCAGCCACGTTAATGGACTGTGTGCCCCGACTCTGCACCTGGGGACCAAAACACTTACACATTTTTACACATGACTTTAAGGCTGTTATTCAAGTTTTTAGACAAGAAGATTTGTTCACAAGAACAAGCTATGCTACCTCCAAAGAGACGCTGATGTTTGTGTTTATTTTGTTAATTTTTTGAGTTATTGAAAATGCTACAAAGTTTATTGTTGCACTGAAATGCATGTTTATCTGATGTTACGGTATTTTCATGATTATTAAGTGCCCTCAAAGTTTTTACAGAGAGTAGGAAGAACATTACTCTATTCCTAGTACCTAAACATCAACTATGGTACATATTTTGCAGTTATTCGGGTTTCCACCTATGTCTTAACGGGTTTGCCAACCTGAGACAGAATCCTTTATAGGAATTCCGATGTAACCTATGGGGAGAAGTATTGAATGGACCCCATAGATTTGCTATAGACATAGGGTTCTACCCTAACTTAGCGCCCCACTGCAACTCACATGTTGCTTAGTTACTAAGTCTACACCCCACAATTGGGAGGTGTAGACGCTGGTGTCACAACCCGCTGTTGAGAATTGTCACTAAAGTAGCACTTTGGCTCAAATTTGAAGGTGACCTGTGTTATGGTATAACAGATATCTATGGTGGAAAACGCCGGGGACGGCTCTGTTTAAACTAGGGGGGTATATGTAGTGACCAGAAAGCCACTACTAATGTGTGTTCTGTATTATCTATGTGATTACATTTGTGACACCTATTCCCCACCTTGGGAGGAGGTAAATTATTTAGCGTTGTGCTGCCCTCTACTACCTTTCTTTGGTATTGCAATTGATTTGAAAGCAAGGAAGTGGCTGTTGGGGGCGGAGCTTGAGGAGGCAGTTTAAAAGAAAAACCGGTTAGATGCGGTTGAGTTGCTGTGATGCAGCAGAAAAAAGAGAGACCTCCATTGAGATATGCGGGGAGTGTAATTATCACACTATTCGGAGTGCCCCGTTTCTGCAACAACAGAGTACTGAAAAACGCAGTTAATCCAATAGCTAGTGACATCCATCTTCCCAAGGCCGGGATAGGAAAAACGCTTGAACTAGTCCACTGTGGATTTGCTGGAGCCATCGGAGACACCGTGACCTGAACATCCTCTGATGTAGTAGGCCCAGCTTCTCACAAGGCGGTGCGGCAAATTACATGTGTGTGGTGTGTGTGTGTGTGTGTGTGTGTGTGTGTGTGAAAAACGAAACAAGCACAGGTAAATGAAAGAACATGCCCTTTGATAAACTTGTCCCACGAGAAAAAGTAAAATTTCTCCATTAGATTTGGTAACTACCTAATATTTGCTTAAAGAGGAGTCATCACTTGCCATAAATATATATATATATTATTTTTTTACCTGATATAAATGCCGCTGTTCTCCTGAATCCGGCGATGTTTTTCTTTTGTTCCTGCGCCTCTCCATTCCTGAGATATGGCCTCTTCTTCTCTGTAGATATATCTAGCCTTGTTAGCCAACTGGGCGTAATCTTCTGGTAGACACCTACAGAAAAGAGTTGAGGGTAACACCGACTTGTAAAACGTCAGATAAGAAAAGGCTATATCTCAGGAATGGAGAGGGGGAGAAAGAAAAGAAAAACATCGCTGGATTCAGGAGAACAGGGCCGTTTAGACTAGATAACAAAAAACCCAGAATATATATCTACCTTTTATATATATATATATATAAATATGGCCATTTCAATATCTGCCCAGTAGCCACGTCAAGGCATAATGTACACACTGAGTACCTTCATTAAACTTAAGCCTCTCTCTGGGTTACAAACCTCCTGTGTATGGTCAAGTAGGAACTTGCTACTAGAGAATAAAATCACTTGTTGCTAATGGGGGAGGGGTGCACAGTCAGAGGGCATGACTCCAAAATCTAGATAAAAAAACTGACAACACTCCCAAAATGCAGGAATAACCAGGGATACTCAATCGAGTGCCGCGCGTGCCGAGCACCCTGATGCTCCATTGAGCACCGAGCAGTGTCGAGCACGCTCACCCATCACTAGTCTTTGGTGCCCAAGAGAAAGTAAAGGCTCCTCAGCAACATAAGGCCAATACAAATATAGTAGACAAGTGTTAGAGGTGGGTGAATGATCTTCAAGTTTCATCTTATAATACTGAATATTGCATACAAAAAACCTCCTGATTGTGAGCTTTCAAGCATCAGAGGTATCTATTTTCTACTTTTCGGAAATTTGCCCTTTTTGCCCTGAGAACTGTAATGATGACCTAATGATTAGGACAGGTGGCAGAGCAGGGTATCGAAAACTATAATGAGAATAGTGATCTTCGGACTAACAAACTTCCCTCAAAGACCCTTTTTCCAGCCAAACCGTATCCTATCCTGCACTGCACCAGATTTTTGTCATTTTTTACAACTTGCCCAACCAGTGGGCATGACCTCCCACAAAAGAGGTGTGGTTCATCAGAATAGGGGCATGGCATAACATGCAACACAATGCACCCAAAGATGCACCGAAATTTTGTGTCTTCGAGAACAGTTCATTTGTATATTTTTCCAAGAGAGCATTGGCGGTTCCTACAAGAAGAATCGGTAGAGCTTTGAGTTCCATTAAAGACCCCTCTTTTCCGATATAGCCAACTGGTAACTTACTCAGCACTGATGAGGTATAAGAGAGTTGAAACAGCTTTTTACAAATGGATATAATTTATTTTTAGGGGGGACTTGGCTTTGGCCAAAAATCCTCATGTGGCATGACTCGTGAAAGGGTGGCAACTAGAGATGGGCGAATCAATTCGCAAGATTCCAGTCCATTGGCCATGGGATCAATCTGTGACCATTGGATGAAAGACTTGTTAATCTCCGAACGTCTTGGCATTCCAGGCTTTTCTTTTGAGTAACCAGCATGGTGTGAAGTTGTGTGTGCACCACGCCAAAATGAAGACATTGTGCCGCTCGGCTAATCAAAAGAAAAATCTGGAATGTTGAGTGGTAACTAGTGATGGGTAAATCAATTCCATTCCATTGCCCATGTGAGCAAGCTATGACCATTGGATGGGGGACTTGCGAATCTCCATACCTCCCGGCATCCCAGGCTTTTCTTTTGATTAGCATAGTGTGAAGTTGTGTGTGCACCACGGCAAAATGAAGACATTGTGCTGGTCCGGCTAATCAAAAGAAGACATGGGAATGTTGACTGGTAACTAGTGATAGGCAAATCAATTCCATTCCATTGACCATGTGAGTAAGCTGTGACCACTGGACGGGGGACTTGTGAAACTCCATACCTCCCGGCATTCCAGGCTTTTCTTTTGATTAGCATGATTTGAAGTTACGTGTGCAGCATGCCAAAATGATGAAATTTTGCCATCCCTGGCTAATCAAAAGAGGAGTCGGGAAAGTTGGGTGGTAACTATTGATGGGCGTGCATTTTCACCCTGCTTGTTACTTGATCGAGCCTCGGGTTCCTCCGTCACGACTTCAGTACCCAGTATAATGGAAGTCAATGGGAAAGTCAAGCATTTTTAAACTCAGATGCTCAAGGATTGATCAGGTAACAAGTTTTGGCGAGCACGCTCCCCATCACTGGTGATAACAGATTACTTACATGGCTGGTGGACCGGAATCCCTCGAATTAATTCTTCCATCTCCAGTGGCAAAATCCAAAACTTGGCTCTAGAAAGACAGTATTCTTTGTTTGGAGAAGAGTTAATTTGCGTTGTTTATACCAAAGAACATTGCTAGCCTATAAGTTTTGCTAGGCCAACTGGTGGTATCCACAAAGGAATGCAATACCTTCTTGATCTCCAAGGCTCCTCAACCTTCTGAACATAACCCTGCTTTGCACTGATGAGGGGCTACGGATGGATGTAATTTCTTTCTATGAAAACTCTGGTTTGCCTAAATATCCTATTGTAGCAAATCTCATTAAAAAGAACCTGTCACCAGGTTTTTCCCTTATAACTTGTGGCCACCACCAGAAAGTCCTTATATACAGCATTCTAGAATACTGTACATAAGAGCTCAGGCAACTGTGTATAATGCAAACAGCACCTTTATAATACTCATCTGCGGGGGCTGACTGGTCAAATGGGTGTCGATGCTCTCCAGTCCGGTGCCTCCTCTCAGCTACGATCTCCGTCCTCCTTCTACCCAGCCCAGTATGGATGAAGCGTCCTGTGTCATCCACACTGGCCGGCATTGCGGTCTTGCACAGGCGCACTTTGATCTGCCCTACTGAGGGCAGATCAAAATACTGTAATGTGCATGCGTGAAGAAAGGTTAAAGACCATCCGTGCATGCGCACTACAATACATTGATCTTCCCCGAGCAGGGCAGATCAAAGTGCTCCTGCGCGGAACCTCAATGCCGGCCAGTGTGGATGACATAGGATGTGTCATGCACACGGGTCTCCACAGAAAGGAGGCTCCAGACCGGGCGCAACACCCGTTGGGCTGGACCGCCGCCCTAGGTGAGTATTTTATAAAGGTGTTTTTTTACATTCTACAGAGAGGCCTGGGCTCTTATATACACCATGTTCCAAATTATTATACAAATGATATTTCTCTCTGATTTTCCTAAATGGTCGGTGCAAATGACAGTCAATCTAATAAAAGTCATCACCCGTTAGAATATACATCGAATTTTATTGAAGAAACCTCCCAATGATAACAGTATAATATTGAATATTAAAAAAAAACTCAAAATGCACTGTTCCAAATTATTAGGCACAGTAGAGTTTCTAAACTAAATGCTCATTTGTGGAATTTGCAGCATTAGGAGGTCACATTCACAGAAATGAAAACCTATTTAAATCCAAAACATCCTAACAGGCCAAGTTACATGTTAACATAAGAGCCCTTCTTTGATATCACCTTCACAATTCTTGCATCCATTGAACTTGTGAGTTTTTGGAGAGTTTCTGCTTGAATTTCTTTGCATGATGTCAGAATCGCCTCCCAGAGCTGCAGTTTTGATGTGAACTGCCTCCCACCCTCAGATCTTTTGCTTGATGATATTCCAAAGGTTCTCTATAGGGTTGAGGTCAGGGGAAGATGGTGGCCACACCACGAGTTTATCTCCTTTTATGCCCATAGCAGCCAATGACACAGAAGTATTCTTTGCAGCATGAGATGGTGCATTGTCATGCATGAAGATGATTTTGCTCTTGAAGGCACGTTTCTGCTTTTTGTACCATGGAAGAAAGTTGTAAATCAGAAACTCTATATACTTTGCAGAGGTCATTTTCACACCTTCAGGAACTCTAAAAGGGCATACCAGAAGTCTCCCCATGATTCCTGCCCAAAACATGACTCCTTCACCTTCTCGCTGACATTGCAGCCTTGTTGGTACACGGTGGCCACCCACCAACCATCCACTACTCCATCCATCTGGACTATCCAGGGTTGCTTGACACTCATCAGTAAACAAGAATGTTTGAAAATTAGTCTTCATGTATGTCTGGGCCCACTGCAACCGTTTCTGCTTGTGAGCACTGGTTGGGGTGCCGAATAGTAGGTTTATGCACCACAGCAAGCCTTTGAAGGATCCTACACCTTGAGGTTCGAGGAACTTCAGAGGCACCAGCAGCTTCACATATCTGTTTGCTGGTTTGTAATGTTTTTTTAGCAGCTGCTCTCTTAATCCGATTAATTTGCCTGTAAGAAACCTTCCTCATTCTGCCTTTATCTGCATGAACACGTATGTGCTCAGAACCAGCCACAGATCTCTTCACAGTACGATGATCACGCTTACGTTTTCATGAAATATCTAATGTTTTCATCCCTTGTCCAGGGCATTCCACTATTTGATGATTTTCGGCAGCAGAGAGATCCTTTTTCTTTCCCATGTTTGGCTGCTTTCACTCATCTGGTTTTTCCCGAGCGGCACAATACGGCGCTCTGCAGAAAAAACGCAACCGTTTTTTTTTGCTGCCGGTTGCGTTTTTTTCCCGCATAGACTTGCATTAGCGCCGTATTGTGCCGCATGGCCTTGCGTTGCGTCCGTTTTTTGCCGGATGCGGCATATTTAGCCCATGCGGCGGCCGGATGGAACGTTGCCTGGCTTGTCTTTTGGTGCGGCGAAAAAAACGCATTGTGCCGGATCCGGCGAGATTTACAATGCAAGCCTATGGACACCGGAGGCGGCGTCCTGTGGCAAAAACCGCATCCGGCGCACGGATGCGTTTTTTTTGCACTGCGCATGCTCAGTTTCAAGCCACATCCGTCAAAAAACGGACGGGCCGCATGGAAAAACTTGTGCAACGGATCCGTTTTTTTCGCCGCATCCGTTACATAGGTTTTTGAGCCGGATTGAGCCGCACTGCAAAAAAAGGATGTGTGAAAGCAGCCTTACTTGAAAACTGTGGCTGCTTAATACTGTGGAACATCCCGTTTTCCTTTTATTGGGCTCACCTGGCAAACTAATTATCACAGGTACCTGAGATTGATTTCAGTGATGCAAAGAACCCTGAGACACAAAACCAGCAATGAGTTTCATTATTAATCGCCAGGACACTGAAATCCAAATTGCATAATAATTTGGAACATGGTGTACAGTATTCTGGAATGCTGTATATAGGGGCTCACTGGTGGTGGCTGCAGGTCATAAGGGAAAAACCTGGGGACAGGTTCACTTTAAAGAATCGGACATTGATTTATGGAGTGGAATCCTCCACTAGGTGGCACTACTGAGCCAACACATTTGTTTGGAGAACTTACCGTATTTTTCGCTTTATAAGACGCACCGGATTATAAGATGCACCCCAAATTTAGACATAAAAAAAAGGTAAAAAAATAAAAATGGGGTTTGTCTTATACTCCGGTGTTGTCTTACCTGAGTGGGGCAGCAGTGGTGGTGAAGCGGGGTCACGGGAGGCAGAGGTTGTGCTGGCAGCTGCGGTGGGTCAGTGGAGGCGGTGACCATGGTGGCAGGTGCGGCAGGGTCCGTGGTGGCAGGTGCGGCAGGGTCCGTGGTGGCAGGTGCGGCGGGGTCCGTGGTGGCAGGTGCGGCGGCGTCCATGGTGGCAGCAGCAGCGGCAGCGTCCGTGGTGGTGGCGGCGGTGGGTGAGTGGTGCAGCAGGCCAGTGTGGTGAGTGTCCCAGTGTCCGCGGTCCCGGTTCAAATGATGGCGCCTGGAGCAGCGCATGTGCAGATGGAGCTCTCATCCAAGATCCAAGAACTCCATCTGCGCACGCGTCCGCTCCCGGCGCCATCATTTGAAACTGAGACCGCGGACACACTATAACACAGAGTAACCTGCTGTACAGCCGCCCGCATGCACAGAGTAGCAGCCAGGAGGCTGCCCGCCCACCCGCACAGAGAGGCAGCCGGCACCGACAGGCACCCAGCTGCCACCCGCACAGAGGCACAGGCACCCGACTGCTGCCCGCACGCAGCCACAAGTACCCAGCTGCCACCTGCACGCAAGCACAGATACCCAGCCGCTTGCACGCAGACACAGGCACCCGGCCGCCCGATCGCTGCACAGACAGGCCCTCCAGGTAAAGCTATATTCGGATTTTAAGACGCACCCCTCAGTTTCCTCCCAAATTTTTGGGAGGAAAAGTGCGTCTTATAAACCGAAAAATACGGTATTTGCATTGTAGACTAACAAAAATCAAAGAAAATTTTTGAACTGCATGAACTTTTTTTATTAATGCAGTAATGAATTGCGCTATGTAAATGAGCACAGAACATGTCAGTCACCGGCAGCCAGCGCGCTTTTGTCAGTGACTTTCTTCAAATTGCTTAATACACAGCATTTTATATCAAAGTCACACTCTGTAAAATATGCAATGAATACATTCATGCGAATGACATTTTAATGCGCACAGAAACATTCGCCTATTACATAACCAGTTGTTGTTGTTGTGGTTGCCGTTTACTTTCAGTCGATCTTTTGTGGCTGCTCCACAATGTATGCGTCAGGAGTCAAACTGAGATCTTCTAGACCACAAAAGCCTCTGTGTAATGTATACAATGAGAAATTACTTTTACTGTTAGTTATGAATAAACTTTTGAATATCATTTTATTTCGACTTATGACAAATAGGAAAAACGTGGCTGCTTTCTTTCAGGAAGAGCGACACATCTGTCCACGGACACTCAGTTTGACTAAGCTGCCATACCAACTTCACTATCTGTCACTTCCTTCTCTTCTAAACTTCATATTGAAAGTGATGTTTTATCTACCAAGTTCATGCTCCTTTAGAAGCTGCTTTGAACTGCTGCCGTGCATGGTATTGTTGCTCAGTTTGACTAAACTGCAATACCACATAAAACTTCTGGACAAGTCGATCTCTGTTTCTAAAAAGTAGCAATGATTTTTAATCTGGGACAACCCCTTTAACTACTTCAATAATTGGCTTTTTGAATATATTATAGAGTAACTAAAATGTTTAGTGACTAGCCTTTGCAAATTTATAAACCTTCATTACCTCATATTGCTTTCTTCACCTCTAAACTCCATGTTGAAAGTGATGATTTATCTACCAAGTTCATGCTCCTTTAGAAACTGCTTTGAACTGCTGCTGTTCATGGTATTGTTGCGCAGTTTGACTAAGTTGCAATACTACATAAGAAAAAACCATGGCTGCTTTCTTTCAGGAAGAGCGACACATCTGTCCACAGACACTCAGTTTGACTAAGCTGCCATACCAACTTCACTATCTGTCACTTTCTTCTCTTCTAAACTTCATATTGAAAGTGATGTTTTATCTACCAAGTTCATGCTCCTTTAGGAGCTACTTTGAACTGCTGCCGTGCATGGTATTGTTGCTTAGTTTGACTAAGCTGCAATACAACATAAAATATCTGGACAAGTCGGTCTCTGTTTTTAAAAAGTAGCAACGATTTTTAATCTGGGACAACCCCTTTCACTACCTCAATCATTGGCTGAATATATTATAGAGTAACTAAAAAGTTTAATGACGAGCCTTTGTAAAGTTAAAAACCTTCCTTACTTCATATTGCTTTCTTCTCTTCTAAACTCCATGTTGAAAGTGATGTTTTATCTACCAAGTTCTTTCTTTAGAAGCTGCTTTGAACTGCTGCCGAAAAGAGAATCTATATTCACACACTGTTTACAAACAATCTCCCTTTGTCAGCTTCTCTACTTTCCACCTCCAAGTTGAGACAGAGAAGTGTTTGTACATAGTGTTTGAGCATGTTTTTTTGCTAGAACAGCAGGTCAAAGAAGAATGTAAAATAGCATGAACTGGACAGCACTTTCAGCATTATATCAAACATTTTCATTGGATTACCAAAATTATAATGATTTTAATGCTATAGCCACCCCATGAGAGCATATTATTAATGAAAAAAAGAGAAAAAGGGAGTTTTGGCTCCATAACTACAAAAACAAGTACAAATATTCAAAAGGTGACATAAATACATTAAAAAACATCAACCTAAAGTGTCACAGTTAAATGCTCCCAATCCAAGCAGTCTCAGTAACTAGTAAGGGGTCCATAGGGATAAAGAACCTCTAATACCGTTAAATTATTATTATTTATTATAGTGCCATTTATTCCATGGCGCTTTACAAGTGAAAGAGGGTATACGTACAGCAATCATTAACAGTACATAACAGACTGGTATAGGAGGTGAGAGGACCCTGCCCGCGAGGGCTCACAGTCTACAGGGAATGGGTGATGGTACAATAGGTGAGGACAGAGCTGGTTGCGCAGTGGTGTACTGGACTGAGGGCTATTGTAGGTTGTAGGCTTGTTGGAAGAGATGGGTCTTGAAATGAACAATAATCAAATATACCCCAATAAGAGAAGGGTTAAAGAGCACTAAATAGCTCACAGCTTACCCATAAGGATAGTGCCCCAGCACACAGACCACCAAATCCCCAACAATCTCCCTTTGTCAACTTCCCTACTTTCCTCCCCCATGCTGAGACAGATAAGTGTTTGTACATAATGTTTGAGCATGGATTTTTGCTAGAGCAGCAGGTCAAAGCAACATCTAAAGGAACATGAAGTAAGCAGATAAAACAGCACTTTTAGCATTATGTTTTGGAAAGAAGGAATCAAAATAAGGAAATCAAGTATATTTCAAGGATTCATAAACTTGCAATGCCTGGAAGATGCTATATATATTATCTATACAACAATGCTGGGAGATTGGGACACTTACAGTGGTCACATATTTCTGACATGGTCGAAGGACAGGAGTCCTGTAAATCGATTCTCCCATCTCTATTTAATATTATATTTGTGAAATAATCCATAAACTCTAGTGACAAATATTATTCCAAAGTCAAATTGGGGTGTCCTATTGTATGCACCCATAGGCCATAGGGAACTCTTCCTTTTTGTAGCGCAGGGACGCTGACTTACTCACCACCTTGGCTGGGTCTCGTTCTCCTGCGACCTTTCACATGCCCGCCTGCCTTTCTGCCCTCCCAGGCTCTGTACATACCGCACAGGGTTCCCCTAAGTGCACCTAAGATGTATGCGCGTACACCAACCCTTTTCTTTATGGGCTGGCGCGCTATATCCAGCATGGCTGAGAGGCACTATGTATTTAACCCTAGAACGCGCAACCATAGAAATCTACCATAGAAAACAAGTAACCTAGCAGGCCTGCGGGGCCCCAGGTATGTGTTCTAGGGTTAAGGCACCCTCCCATTAGGGAAGGTGCCTGCACAACATTCCCAGTTAGTCAGTGTCTTGTCTAGCTAGTTTCAGGTTCTGTTAACCGTGTTAGTCACCTGTACCTGAGTCTGCCTTCCCATGCCTGTCTGTCCCTGACGTGCCCACCATTCCTGTCCATACCCGTCTGTCCAGCCTGCTTGGGGGTCAGCTGTCACAGTCCCGGTCACTGCCCTGGGAGTGGTACCTGGTGTCCACCTCGTGGTAGGCGCTTAAGTAAGACCCTCCCACTAAAGGGTAAGCCCAGGTCCACCCTGTGGTCCAATGGGTCCACTAAACCGGCTCTCTGCCCCTACACCGTCCGCATATTTCGATCTTCCTGATATCTGGCTACAAACATTTTTTTAGAAAAAAAAACTTACAAACCTTCCAGACGTCAATATCTAAGAAAAGTGCTTTTGTAGGATCCTGAACGGGAGCGTTTGCCGGAGACAGGTTGCCAGCCGCCTGCTCGGTTATCTCAGATGACAAGTGACAAGAGCTAAAAAATAACCGTATTCTCTTTCATCTCGCAGGGCATTTTTAGGGAAAAAAAAAAAGGAGAAAAAAAGGAAAAAAAAAAACCCCAAACCAGTAAATGTTTCATAAATGAGTTGATGAGGCAATGACTGACGGGATAATTGGAGACGTCTTCAGGAGAAAATGGGAGAGACGTAGACTTCAGCACAAGATGAATTATCTTTACGACATTGGAACCAATGTAAATAGTGTGTTAAGCTGTAAAGCAGAGAAATTAAAGGGGTAGTCCACTTCTGATCATCTATTTCTTAGTCCTCTAGGACTAGCTGGGAATTAGTCTGTGTATTGGAATTTAAACTGGGCCCCCTAAGACCCCGTCAAAATCAATGCAACGCAACTGGTTGATGGGGCTCCCAGTTAAAGGGAATGTGTCTTCAGAAAATGACCAATTGTTTAGGTTAGGTTTTTGTATTATGTATATTTTTTACAGATTGTTTTTATTTTTTTTTCCCCACATAACTTTTCACTCTGAGCTCGGTGGTGATTTTAGACATACAATGACAATGACACCTCTATAAACGGATCCACCATTCACAATAGGTGATATCACAGCTTACCTCCTGCTCCTTCTGTACAATGACTGGTAACACCTCTATATACAGGAGATAACACAGGATCCACTATTCACATTAGGTGAGGTAACAGCTTACCTCCTCCTCCTGTACAATGACTGATCTCATCTCCATATACAGGAGATAACACAGGATCCACCATTCACAATAGGTGATGTCACAGCTCACCTCCTCCTTCTATACAATGACTGATAACACCTCTATATACAGTAGATAACACAGGATTCCACCATTCACAATAGGTGATGTCACAGCTCACCTCCTCCTTCTATACAATGACTGATAATACCTTTATGTACAGTAGGTAACACAGGATCCACCCCTCACAAGAGGTGAGGTCACAGCCCACTTCATCCCCTTCCTGTACAATAACTAATATACCTTCTATATACAGTAGAGAACACAAGATCCATCATTCTTATTAAGGGATGTCACAGCTCACTTCCTCCTTCTCCTGTCCAATAGCTGATCTCATCAGTAGATAAAACAGGATTCATCATTCACAATAGATGTCACAGATCACCTCCTCTTCCTGTACAATAACTGATATCACCTCTATACACAGTAGAGAACACAAGATCCACCAGTCACAATAGGTGATGTCACAGCTCACCTTCTCCTCCTGTACAATAACTGATCGCTCACCTCCTCCTCCTACTGTACAATAACTGATATCACGACTATACACAGTAGATAACATAGGATCCACCATTCTCAATAGGTGCTGTCACAGCTCACCTCCTCCAACAACTGTATAATAACTGATATCACCTCTATACAGAGTCGAGAACACAGAATCCACCATTCACAATATGTGTTATCATTTTCCTGTATGACAGGTAATACATCTATACACAGCTGGTAACACAGAATCCACCAATAACAATAGGCAATGTCACAGCTCATATCCTCCTCTTCCCATTGCAATAAAATTTGCACATGCTCATTAGATGCTTCAACACATATTACACAGTCAAACGTTTTGTCATTGCTGCTAATGTAAGTGTGAATTTCCTAAAACTTCAGGAATTTTGTCTAAAAATACAATAGAGACCATCCATTGAGCGCCATAATAAATCTGACTTCAATAAGATCTTGAGCATCCACTGGTTGTCATGGCCATCTCTCTGTATTTTGAGACTAGTGACAGGATCAGGACTGGAGTCCTGGATTAAACATGTTTTCTTTCTTTTGTTGTGGCAAGGGTTAATGTCAGTTTTCCTTGCCAGCAGCTTCTGACACCTAGTCAGGTGTTTTCACTTTGGTACCACTCCCAGTCCCTTTATATACTCTCTGCTCCCAGTAGAGCGTGCCGGTTATTTTCTGATTTCATTAGGATGCTTGGCCTGGAGGTGGAAGGAGCTGCTGGAGCCCTTGCTGTTGGTTGCAGTGTAGGCTGCAGCCTACTTGTTGGAGTTAGTTTGTTGTTTTGTCCTCCCCCCGTCTTACCTTCCCTTGATGTTTTATTTTAGTTCAGTGGTTGGACTAGTGATCCTTACCTTCCCACTCACTAGCCAGTGCTTACTGCAGGATCTCTCAGGGCTTCAGGTTTCTGCTCGACGACAGGTGAGAAACCTGTATAGGGACTGGCTAGGAGTGCAGGATACAGCGGCAGGTAAATGGAGGAGGTGTCCATCTATTTTCCCTCTCACTAGCATCAGGGCCCACCATTATTAATGTGTCCCCGGTGTACCCCTTGTTTGTCTTGGTAAAACCCCTGTCTGTTGTGTGTTTTACCTCACGTTCCCTAAGTCTGAGCCATGACACTAGTGCAAATAGACATTTACCCTTTTGGCTTCCATACATGAAAACAAAGATTCTCTCTGTTGAGGAAGGGTTCATAACATCTCTAATTAATTATATCCTAATGACTAATACTTAATGACATGGTTATTACATAACAAGTACTGATAGTTGGACCTGTAGAAATTGAATCCATAGTGTTACTCAGTTCTTTCTTTGCACAGTGAATGTGGAAGGTCTACAGAGGTCTTCTTCACAGGTCTACTGTAGGTCCATTTATGATGAATCGCGGTGCATCCGGGTCGGCACACACAGTGTACAGAATTCCTTCATTCAATTTCCCAGTGTAGATTTCAGCAGAAGAACAAAATGTGAAGTTTCAAGGTTTCATGTTCCTTAATCTTTGTTCCAGGGTGAAACGAAAATTCTGAAGCTGAAAAATCTTAGACCTCAGGATTATGCCAATTACAGCTGCATCGCCTCGGTGCGAAATGTCTGCAACATTCCAGACAAGATGGTTTCCTTCAAGCTTTCCAACAGAACTGGTAAGACATGACTGACCCAGTGTTCTCTTCATGCTAATATTTTATCATTAGTACGGAACATTTTTTTCCAATCAGTTTTGACTTCTTCCAGGTTATTGAAGGGTTGTGTCGGGTGGGGCGGTCACTGGAGATGTCTAATTGGCTGTCATCTGTCTTCTCCGTACACTCCTTGCTTGAAATAAAAGCCCCTCAAATGTTATCAAGATGTTTAACAGAAAAGAAGTAACACACACCAAAAATAAAAATTCTAAAATATTTACATTCAAGGGAACTTCTCAACAGGTTCACTGGTTCTAAACTTCTGCCACCAAGTTGGTTGCCTCTAATGAAGTGTCTGCATTTCTCCACCCTCGGCCATCATACCTGATAGGGCAGGACAAATCAAGTATTGTCATTTGTGACTGGTCCATCATTGCCATCTGTGACAACTGCATAATTAAGAGTTAACTCTTAATGATGTGTATGTGATCCCATGTGTCATCCTGTGACGTCTGTGCCAGATCCCGATTCCCTCTGTTACTGCTCCAGCGCCGTGTCTTTATTGGGGCGATGTGACAACGTTAATAATTTTTTTTACTTGTGCCAAGTCTGTCCAATGTAGCCATTTTGAATTTTTGGATTAACTGGCCCTTTCATGAAGTAGTGATCAAGACCAGACCAAAATTACCCTCACAGCTCATTGATTTAGTGGCACCAATTATCCCACGATAAGGGACTGATTGTCATGATTCTGGTTAGCTGTGCTATGTTATCCTGCAGAACCTATGCTGGGTCTCATATTTTCCTCTGGTTCCCGGACTAGTCCTGTGTAATGTGGGAGGGGTCTGTCCGTTGGAGCCTCATTCCAGGTGATTAACACTGTGTTATCTGGGAGCTGTTTCACCCAGAACGCCACCATATAGTTCCTGTTTAGCAGTGTACATCTCTGGTTCTCGTAAGTGACTGACCTGATCTTGCCTCGCTACCTAGTTCCTCGTACCTCATCCCATCTCCTCCCCTTTTTTGAACTGACTCCCTGTCTCCCTGACCTTTGGCTGTTTACTGATCCCGCCTCCTCTTGCTACCGTGTACCCAACTTGTCCTCTTGGCTTCCCGACCTCGGCTCATCCCCTGACTCTGGCTCCGCTCTCTTCCTGATTCTTGACATGACTTTTTCGTTTACAGACCCTCGGCTTCCACTTAGACTCCGACTTGTCTTTCTCCCTCTATCACTGACGTTACCTCCCGGCTTCTGAATCCTGACTTGTTCGACTATCCCTCACTACTGTGTCTAGTGACACCTAGTCTACACCCCCTGCAGATATCCTCCACTAGTGTGTCTGGTGACACCTAGTGGTGCAGTGTCTCATTACACCTGGGTGTTTGGCATCCCACTGAAGCTGTAAAGCACCACCTGCAGCAAAGGTGCTACCGAAGCAGAAACAGAGGTGACAGGTTCCAGCACAGATGTTGCACATCACCATTGAGCTGTCTTATACTATTTCTGTTGCGCTAAACCCCGCGCATGCGCATTTCATACCTATGATCCCTCTCAACACTGATTTGTAAAGGACATATCCGAGTTACAAAGCAATTTAAATCAAACATGGCTATAGGGGAATAAAAGACATAAATTGGTCTTGAGAGGCCAAACAACCTTTTGGAAAGAGTTTAGAAACCTGATAAGTGCCCATTAAAAACCTTCATTGATCCAATAACCAAGCAAGTACTGGATACAAAGCACTTTTTGATAGAGTCCATGGAATATAGAGTCCCATCCCTTTTTCTTCTGGGTGGCATGAATGTATGTGTAGGGAATTGATCCAAGGAACCTGAAAAGGGTAAAGATTTTGAGGCAAATACCAAGGCCTTCTATCCTACTTGGAAAAACCCAGAGCCGTAGTACTGGGCCAATTTTGATATTTGGTACGGGTTCTCTCTTGTCTATGTAGGCCACAATATCTGGCGGTAAGGTAACTTACTACAGCGAAAAACCTCTGCCACTGCGCTGATAGGAAATGTGGAACTTTAGTGGGGTTGTCCACCCTTCAGGATCATTTATTTTACCTAAGCTCATGTATTTGGGGATACAAAAAAAATGTTTTAACAATCGGGTTCTATGAAACATTTTGAACATTTTGTACCGATTGCATTGTGTAGTCTCCTTGTTGCATTATCTATTGCCAGCTACAGAATGAGTCGCTAAGAGTCCGTCACTGAGCTTATTGTATCAGTACAGCTTATAACTTGTATTTGTCTTTCTGAGCTCTTGTCACGCTAGATACGGGGAAGTACCAAGCGAGCGGCGAACAGTAAGGGAAGGGGGAGATGGTGACCCCTGACCAAACCTACATCTGGTCCCTGTGGTCCCTCACCACTCTAGATAGGTTCCGCACCTATGCGCGGAGCCGGATACTGGACTCTAGGTATCCCTAGTGCTGGACCCTAAGTAGGGAATGGATGAGATGAGCTGTTCGTCAACCCCACTAAACAGTAAAGGCCACTTTACACACTGCGATATCGGTACCGATATCGCTAGCGTGGGTACCCGCCCCCAGCAAATCGCTGCCCGTGTCACACAACATTGCCCGGACCAGTCACACGGACTTACCTGCCCTGCAACGTCGCTGTGACCGGCGAACCGCCTCCTTTCTAAGGGGGCGGTTCGTTCAGCGTCACAGCGACGTCACAGCAGCGTCACTGAACCGCTGCCCAATAGAAGCGGAGGGGCGGAGATTAGCGGGACGAACATCCCGCCCACCTCCTTCCTTCCGCATTGTGGCCAGGAGGCAGGTAAGGAGAGCTTCCTCGTTTCTGCGGTGTCACACGGAGCGATGTGTGCTGCCGCAGGAACGAGGAACAACTTCGTTACTGCTGCAGTAACGATATTTGAGAATGGACCCCCATGTCACCAATGAGCGATTTTGCACGTTTTTGCAACGATGCAAAATTGCTCATAGGTGTCACCCGCAACTGCATCACTAAAGCGACCGGATGTGCGTCACAAATTCCGTGACCCCAACAAGAGCGCTTGAGCGATGTCGTAGCGTGTAAAGCCCGCTTAAGGGAAGATGCAAGGAAGACACACAGGGGGAAAAGCATGAACTACTTATCCACAGATAACAGAAGCAGGAGTTCAGCAACAAAACTACAAATGAGAGCAAGCCACCTGCTTGCAACCAGAGCAGACTGAACTGAATAATATCACCAGCACCAGTCCAGGGAAGATAGGAGTATTTAACACCAATAGAATACTGATCAGCAGCTGGGAGGAAGTTGAGCTCCTGCTAAGGCTAGAATAAACTGAAAATATCACCAGCACCAGTCCAAGGAAGGGGTATTTAAGCACCAAGATAATGCTGATGATCAGCAGCTCTTGCTGGGTCCAAAAGAGGTAGAGATGATCCAGCAGGAAAGCTACCTATACCAATGAATACTGACAGCAGGAACAATGGAAAGTCAGGGAGCATTCTGTGAAGCAAAACTCTGTGACCTTCTATTGCCAGAAATCATATGACTGTCTGTCATCCATGACACACCCGTGACAGCTCTTCTGTCGATTTATGACCCCATCAAAGTTAAGCGTATAGGGAAACAAAGAACCTGTAAAAGCCAAACAGTGCAAAATCTTTAATACAACCCAATTGCAAAAATCTTTATATGCCCTAAATCTAAGCATATAAATTAAAAAAAAAAATAGTTTACGACCTTCTCTTTGAGGGTTAGCATGTAAAGCCAAAAGTAAGATCATAGAAGAAGGATTGTTATCTACAATAATATAGGACTTTGTTCTCTGCGCGGTTGCGGGTGTCATTTCTAAATGCTAAAAATTAATATTGTTTTTAAATCAAGTTATATTTAGCTGGATCCATCTGGAATTAATTGTTGTAAGAACATATTCATTTGGGCTGACACTTTGATTAAAACACTGCATAATTATTAATTAGATATAATCCATTAGATGTAAAAAAATGGTTATGTTGTGTATCTCTTGTACAAGAGCAAAACCAATGGGTGTCATTACTCCTCCCAACCTCTTGGGGTGCAAGAGAGCACCACACATTATTACTCAAGGAAGGTTTATCTGACTCCTGATTGACGGCGCCAAGGTCTCAGGATCCATGTTTTCCTGATGAATGGAACTTAGAGGTTGGTCATGTACCAATCCTTTGGATATTGGATAGACTTTGAAAATTGAATTTCTTCTTAGGAGATACTTTCATACTTCTTTTACTCTGTCATCCTGATTTTTTTTTATTTAGGTAATTAAACATTAAGGTTATAACCATTAGATCCTCACCTAAGGCGGCATCCTCGGCAAAATGATGATTTTTAACAAGTATGGCGATAATCCATGAACCAATCATATACTGTGTCAGGAAGCATGAGCAACATCCGGCATGGTAAATCCCAAAGTAGTAATACGCTGACAAGCAAAAGGGTAACAATGTTTGCACTGTTGACTTTCAGGCTCCATATTTCACCATCCACTACAGCTTTGAGCATGAGATGACCTTCATTTTATAGACAATCATCTTGGCTATTGTAGTGCTCCCAGCCAGTGAGCAGGATTAGTGGACCTACTGGACCACTGGGGGGACTCGGGCTTACCCTTTAGTGAAAGGGGCTTAACTAGGCGTCCACTGGGAGGCAGATGCCAGGTACTACTCCCAGGGCAGTGACCACTGCTGTGGCAGCTGAACTCCACGACAGGAGACAGACCCGGGTATAAACACGGATGCAGACAGGTGCAGGCGGAATGGCTGGAGCAGAAAGTGAGGCAGGTGCGGACAGATAAGCTGGGCATGGCAGGGACAGATAGATATTGGAAAGCAGACTCAGGTACAGGTGACTGACACAGGAGTAATGGGACCTCACAACTGGCTAGACAGACAGGACACTGACTAACTGGTAACGTTGCACAGGCACCTCCCCTAATGGGAGGGCGCCTTAAATACACAGTGCCTCTCAGCCATTGGCTGAGAGGCATTTCTGGGAAATGGGCTACTGGCCCCTTAAGAAGAGAGCAGGTGTGCGCGCGCGTGTTTTAAATGCACTCCCGGGAACCCTGTGCGGCATGTACAGGGCTCGGGAGGGGAAGGAGGCAGCAGAGCACATGGAAGGCCGCATGGCAGCAGGGGAGAAAGGGACTCAGCTGGTCAATGAGTAAGTTGGCGTCCCTGCAGAGACACTGGTGTTGCTATCTCATGCATAAATATGACTTGCAGCTATTTAGCATATGATTAGTTATGCATATTCTTGTCATGTCACTGCATTGTTACTGTTTTGCTCCTAAAATCTAAATTTTAATTTGTACTATTTTTTTTAGTATTTTGTAAATCCACCTTTGACTTTCCAAATGGCCTGAATCCTTCTGGGCTCTCAATCAGATTCATGCATGTTTCAGCCGAAATCTGATCTCAGGCCTCTTCTACACGTTCGCAGTGTTGGTGTATACTGGTGGGCTCTCTTGGGGATGTATACAGCTTTTTCTTCAACTCTACCCACAAGTGTTGGATTAGGTAGGGTTCTGGAGACTGTGGGACCTCTACTTTATTGTCACTGAACCATTTGTTGGCCAATCGTAACATATGCTTCGTGTCGTTGTCCTGCTGGAACACTATGTTTCCACCAACATTAACAATGCTCTAACACGACAAGAATCTGCATAACTAATCATATGCTAAATAGCTAGGAGCCACATTTATGTATGAGATAGCCGAGATGATTGTCTATAGAATGAAGGAAGTATGCATTCTAAGCTGTAGTAAATCGTGACTCTCTAGGAGTCAATAAAAAAATACAAATTTATCAAATTTAGGGAATTTAAACCAAATACAGGTACTTTAGTTCTGTTTTTAAAGTGATCCTGTCCGGTGCAATATGCACCCAGAACCATGAGCAGTTCTGGGTACATATTGCTAATCCCTGCCTAACCGTCCCTGTATCTAGTGGCATTGATAAAGAGATCTTTAGAAAATGTATTTCTAAAGATTCTTTATAATATGCTAATGAAGCCAGGGACTAGTCACAAGGGTGTTATTTCCCTTGGCTAGTAGGCCCCCTTAGCATCTAAATATCCCCCCAGGAACGTGCTTTCATGCTAATGAATGAGCAGTGTCGGAGGCATGGTTGGGCCTACCTCTCAGCTGCCACTGCTGGTTTTCAGCTCAGTGCGCATAATCAGAACGTCCCCGGGCACCAGTCATGCGCTCTTCACCAGTTTGAAACCGGGAGGCGTACACTGGAAGTCCGGGACTTCTGATCATGCGCACTAAGACGAAATCCAGCATCAGGCGCGGTAGCAGCAGAGAGTGGTGAAATCGACCATCCTCTGACACTGCACATTCATTAGCATGTTAGCATGTCCACAGAGGTGTGCTTACATGCTTAGGGGGCCGACTAGCCAAGGGAAGTACTAGCCCCTCGCTTATTAGCATATCATAAAAGATTTTTAGAAATAGTTTTTCTAGAGATCTCTTAATCTATGCTAGTGTATACAGAGACGGTTAGGCAAGGATTAGCAATATGTACCCAGAACTGATCGTGGTTCTGTGTGCATATTGGACCTCAGGGAGACCAGCCAGAGAAAACACTGCCGGCAGCCAGCGAGGGAGCTCAAGACAGTGAAATCCTAGGTACATTGCCCCCTGGGAAATATGCAAATCAGAAAAGTCCGTGGAGCCTCTGTTAGGAGTCTCAACACAGAAACCAGCCAGATATCCCTCCGGGAAGGACCCGGCCAAGGGGTGGCTCTTTTTAGGAGACCACCATAACCACCATATTAAGTTGCCCTTTTAGTCAATATCCAACTTTTTGACAAGTTTAGAGATATGACAAGGGAAATACCAAGGGCAGGTATCCATCCACAGACAGCTTTTTCGGGGTATTGCCACTCATCAGTGTGGAGTAGGATTCTGGCCAGGTGGGAGCAATGCCTAGTAGACCAACAAGACAAAACAATCACTGATCTCAGGGAGACCAGCCAGAGAAAACACTGCCTGCAGCCAGCGAGGGCGCTCAAGACAGTGAAATCCTAGGTACATTGCCCCCTGGGAAATATGCAAATCAGAAAAGTCTGTGGAGCCTCTGTTAAAAATTCCCGGAGGGATATCTGGCTGGTTTCTGTGTTGAGACTCCTAACAGAGGCTCCACGGACTTTTCTGATTTTCATATTTCCCAGGGGGCAATGTACCTAGGATTTCACTGTCTTGAGCACCCTCGCTGGCTGCCGGCAGTGTTTTCTCTGGCTGGTCTCCCTGAGATCAGCGATTGTTTTGTCTTGTTGGTCTACTAGGCATTGCTCCCACCTGGCCAGAATCCTACTCCACACTGATGAGGGACAATACCCCGAAACAGCTGTCTGTGGATGGATACCAGGCCTTGGTATTTCCCTTGTCATATCTCTAAACTTGTCAAAAAGTTGGATATTGACTAAAAGGGCCACTTAATATGGTGGTTATGGTGGTCTCCTAAAAAGAGCCACCCCTTGGCTGGGTCCATCCCGGAGGGATATCTGGCTGGTTTCTGTGTTGAGACTCCTAACAGAGGCTCCACAGACTTTTCTGATTTGCATATTGGACCTGACAGGTTCCCTTTAACTCTTGGCATCTTATGTGCCAATCTACGCCCATCAGGATCAGCTCCAGGTGTATGTGGACCCATGGACAGCGTTGTAGTGGACACTCATCCAACTGTTTCCTTGACATGGCACTAACAACCTCACCCTGGGGATCTCAGCCCGGTGGATCCTGGTATGAATCCTATTTTCGAGAAACTAAATTTGGTTCTCAGCAATATCAGGAATGACAAGATTGGCCGTAACTGAAAGAAGTGTAGGAGCCAGTCACAGTGTAATTATATTATATATGTAATTATAAGCCTTTTTAGCTTTCTCGATGAGCACTGTATATCAGGAACATCTCCGGCAATCATGCTGCGCAATGAGACTATTTTGTTATTTAAACTGGATGAAGCCAGCAAATTTCTTGCTGAGATTTGTACGAATCCTGCGGCTTTAGAGTTAATTTGCTGTCATCTTGTTAGGGTGTCTGCATATTTGATATCTATTTGCACTTTTTATTACATTTACTGTTTATATTACATTTAAAGATAAAGCAACACAAGTTTTTTTTCTCTACAAATTAATGGATTTTCATAATCCAAAGGAATGAATGCCAATAATGTGATCACTTCTGCATATTGATCCTATTCCTAAGTATCACCGTTGCGGCCCCAGCTTCAATGCTGTCAATGAATTTGTTTCCGTCTAACATTGTGTCTTAATTACTGTACTTTCAAATAAAATATTCAAGATATAATGTGTAATTCTATAAATAAGATACAAAGACAATCTGAAAATAATTTCTTTTAAAATATAGGTTCTCTTACTGCCCCCAAAACATACTCCAAAGTCCTGATCCCTAGGTGGACTGAGGGTAGTTTCTGCAGGAAGTCGGGGCGGGTCTTTGTCCCTCGACAGAAAGTAGGAGCGGGTCTTTGTCCCTCTACAGAAAGTAGGAGCGGGTCTTTGTCCCTCTACAGAAAGTAGGAGTGGGTCTTTGTCCCTCTACAGGAAGTAGGAGCGGGTCTTTGTCCCTCTACAGGAAGTAGGAGCAGGTCCTTGTCCTTCTACAGGAAGTAGCAGCAAGTTTTTGTCCGTCTAAAGAAAGTAGGAGCAGATTTTTATCCCTTTACAAGAAGTGGAGGCAGTTATGTGTCTCTGTACAAAAAGTGGACACAGGTCTTTTTCTCTTTAGCAACTGAAAATGGGCTTGTATCTGGAGGAAGTATGAGTGGGTCTTTGTCTCTCTGCAGGAAGTAGGAGTGGGTCTTTGTCTCTCTGCAGGAAGTAGGAGTGGGTCTTTGTCTCTCTGCAGGAAGTAGGAGAAAGTCTTTTTCCCACTACAGGAAGTGGATGCAAATCTTTGTCTCTCTACAACAAGTAAGAGCAGTGATATGTCTCTGGACAGAGAATGGAGGCAGGTCTTTGTTTGTACAGGAACTGAGAATGGCTTGTATCTCTAAAATGTAGAAATAGGTCTTTGAAATTCTACATGAAGCAAAGGTCAGTTTTCATCCCACTACAGGAAGTAGGAGTGGGTCTTTGTCTCTCTACAGGAAGTTGGAGCAGGTCTTTGAACCTCTACAGGAAGTAGGAGTCAGACTTTGTCCCTCTACAGGAAGTAGGAGATGGTCTTTGTCCTTCTACAGGAAGAAGGAACAGGTCTATGTCCTTCTACAGGAAGAAGGAGCAGGTTTTTGTCCGTCTACAGGAAGTAGTGACAAGTCTTTGTCTATCTATAGGAAGTGGAGGCTGGTCTTAGTCTATCTACAGCAAATAAGAGTAGTTATGTGTCTCTGTACAAAGAGTTGACAAAAGTCTTTGTCTTTACAGGAACTGAGGAAGGTTTATATCTGGAGGAAGTAGGAGTTGGTCTTTGTCTCCCTGCAGAAAGTAGGAGCAGGTCTTTTTCCTCCCACTACGGGAAGTGGATTCAAGTATTTGTCTCTCTATAACAAATAAGAGCAGTTATGTGTCTCTGTACAGAGAATGGAGGCAGGTCTTTGTACAGGAACTGAGAATGGCTTGTATCTCTAGAATGTAGAAATGGGTCTTTGTCATTCTACATGAAGCACAAGTGGGTTTTTGTCCTACTACAGGAAGTAGGAGTGGGTCTTTTTTCCTGTACAGGAAGTAGGAGCGGGTCTTTGTCCTACAGGAAGTTGGAGTGGGTTTTTGTCCCTTTACAGAAAGTAGGAGGGTCATACTAGATATAGGAAAGTACCACGCATAGGGTAACAGGGAAGGGAAGGGAAACTCTTTGTCTAGGGAAAGGGGAGATGGTGACCCCTGACCAAACCTACCGCTGGAATCTGGCTCCCCTGACCACCCTAGATAGGTTTCGCACCTATGCTGTGAACAGCATACCTGACCCTGGCTGACCCTGAACTGGGACCTAAGTAAGGAATGGATGGGATGAGCTCTAAGTCAACCCCACTAAGCTCCAAAGAAGACACAGGGAAAACAAACAGGTGGAAGTGAACAAATAACTTATCTCCAAGAAGACTCAAGGAGAGGAATAGCAACAAACAACAATGTTTCTTCAGATGAATACATGACAACTGCTTACATCCAAGGCGTGTATAGGAATGTAACTCTATCACCAGCAAACATCAAGGGAAAATGTGAGTATTTAAGGACACCAGGGGAAGTGATGATGATTAACAGCTGAAACGTGAGGATATCTGCAGGGTCCTAATAGGAAAGGGATTAACCCCAAGCAGAGAAGATACACCAGTTACATCACAGCAGGAAGAATAAAATGTTAGGTAGAAGTTTGTGTAGCCAAACACTGCGACCTTCTACAGGCTGAAAGCACAGAACTGTCTGTCAACAGTGACACACTTGTGACAAGGAGTGGGCCTTTGCCTTTCTACAGCAAATGAGTACAGTTTTGTGTTTCTGTTCAGAAAGAGGAGATGTGTCTCTACAGGAGCTGAGGACAGGATTCTATCTGCAGAACATGAGAGTGGGTCCATGTCTCTCTGCAGAAAGTGAGGACGGGTTTTTGTGTCTACAGGAAGTTAAGGCAATCCTTCCTCTTTGCACAGGAAGTGGAAGTGGGATATGTCTTTCTACAGGAATCAGAGGTGGGGCTGTCTCTGCAGGAAGTGGGAACTGGTATTTGTCCCTGTATAAGAAATGGGGTGTGTTTTGTCTCTGCAGGAATTGGAGGCAGGTTGGTTTTTCTTATTATAGGAAGTGTAGGAGAATATTTTGGTCTCTGTACAGGAAGTGAGGGCGGGTTTAAATAATGTAAAGCAATGAGGAAGAATGAGAGGGAGAAACATTCAGGTATTTCGTTGATATCAGCTTTTCGTTGATATTTGCTGTTGTATACTGAACAATGCCACACAGCACAACCTCTTTTTTAATTGCCACTTCGAAACCCTGTGAAATTGTAAAAATGCAACACATTGATAGGCAAATTAACCAAATTAAAGGCCAGGGTTTTCAAATAGTTGTCCAATCTAGGTTTTAATTAGTGGCACTGTTATGATTTGATTCTTAGATGATGCAATTTTTACAGGTCCCTCATCATCCTAGATAGGTTCCACACCTATGCATAGAGCCGGATACCTGACCCTAGGTATCCCTAGGGCTGGACCCTAAATAGGGAACAGATGGGATGAGCTCTTCATCAACCCCAATACACAAGTAGGACACACAGGGGAAAAAGCATGAACTACCTATCCCTAGATGACTCTGGTAGAGGTTCAGCAGAGCTTTTAGCAACGATACCACAGAGGAGTACAAGCCACCTGCTTTCAACTTAGACTTGAAGGAACTGAAAATATCACCAGCACCAGTCGAAAGGAAGGAAGGGGTATTTAAACACCAAGGGAATACTCAACAGCTGGGTGGAAGGTGAGCTCCTGCTGGGTCGAAAAGAGAGAGAGATGAAAACCCAGCAGGAAACCTACCTATACCAATGAATACTGACAGCAGGAACAATGGAAAGTCAGGGAATATTCAGCGCAGCCAAACACTGTGACCTTCTATGGCCAGAAACCACATGACTGTCTGTCACTCGTGAAACACCCATGACAGTTCTAGTAACAGAATAAGTGAACATGAACAGTTGTGTCCTTTCTTACCTTTGATCTTATCTTTGTGATACTCTGTTGGGAGAGGTTAATGCTGTATGTGTCTATAACTGGCCACCTAGTGGTTGGGATATGAATTGCAGCCATAATGATAAAAAAAATCTCATTTAGGATGTATTATGCTTTCATGACAATAAATTTAACCTTAGGCAAACAATGTTTCAATCCCTCATTTCTTAAAAAAAAAATAAAAATTAAAACTTCCCCTATCTGGATAAGTCATGAGAAATGCCTGGCACATCTGTACATTGTGACCCTCTAAGATAATAGCGGCAGCGTTCAGATATTTGCATGGGCTTTATTGACCTGAATTTTAGAACTTAATCTTTTTAATGCTTCTGTCTCTTATATAATAATGGCTAGGCGGAGGATAAAGTTAAAATAATCAAAATAGCACAGAGAACACATCCCTACAAAAGGGACTCAGCCGTCAGATAATACAATTGCTCAAGGTCATAATCTTTCCAATACAATACCGCAGAATCTTAGCCTGGAGAATTATATTCCTCTGCTGCAGTATTTAAGCTGCAGCGGCTGAAATGAACATGTTAATCATTCAAGTGAAGACGACGGATGATCTTCCAAGGAATTGATAACTACTACTTCTCAATATAAGGAAACTACACGCGAGGAGCAATGTCATTTATGCGTAAAAGACGTAATCTGAATTACCAATATTATGGGGTCATCTACTTTTTATTACAAATTCAACAGGAGTATTGTCACGGCACGGACTAGGGGAGAGTCCAGCATGAGCCAAAACATACGACAAGAAAGGTAACACCACGACAAAGAAAGAGTACACCGGGGACACTTTAACAACGGTGGACCCTAGGACTAGTGAGAGGGACGATGGACACCTCCTGCACTTACCTGCTACTGTACCCTGCCCTCCTAGCCAGTCCCTAGACAGGTTCCTTATCTGTCGTCAAGCAGGAACCTAAAGCCCTGAGATGATCCTACAATAGTACCTGGCTAGGGAGTGGGCAGGTGAAGGACGCTAGCCTAGACAACACACAAAGGAAGGAAGACCGACTGGGGGAAAAACAACAGACTGCTACAGCATAAAAAAGAGTGAATCAGCTCACCACCATGTAGTCATTCCAGGAAGGAAAATCCGGACAGTGCTCGTGGGTCAAGAAGGCTGTAGTCAATCAAAAAAGGCGGATCCCCAGCACAAAGAATGTCCATAGAGACTTGAAATAAAGCTAAAATTTCATTTTATTCCAATAATGGTTAAAAAGGGGGAAGAAGGAATAAAACAACTCCTCCAATCTACGTGTTTCAGACGCGATCGTCCTTAGTCATGATCATCAGGAGGTAAGATAGAACATGAATTAAATAGCAGATACAACAGGTGAGCATGACGACAATAATTAATTAATTATGCATAACAAACAAGATGGCACAAGCTGTTCAATGAAGGAGCAGCAGGTCTGACCACCAAGACTGCAGCCACCACAGCAACTACGGCGGAGGGTAACAGCAGATCCTTCCTCCTCCAATAACCGGCACCCTCTGCTGGTACCGTAGCAGAGGGTATATAAAGGGACTGAGGGTGGTCCCAATCCGGAAACACCTGAGCTGGCAAAGAATACTGACATTAAACCTACAACTGCCAAAAGATAGGAAAACATGTTTAATATTGAGAGTCAAGGATGGAAATTACTCTCAAGTCCAGGATCTGTCAAAAGTCTCATATAGCAGAGAGACGACCGTGACAAATATAGTATATGTAAGGGAAAATCAATTGTGTAAGATAGTCTCCTCTGTAACTCACAGGTAAATTAAATTCTGCGACTGAAAGGCATTGTCCACTACTCGAACATTTTCTCAGTCTGAGTGCTTGCCCCCATTGAAATAAATCACTTATACTCACCTCCGGCGTGCCAGCGGTGTTGGCATTTGTTCTCCCGAGGCTCACATGACATTGCTATGTCACACAATCCCTGTACATAATCAGCGCTGCCTTAACTCTTCCCGCCATTGGACTTCTCAAACATCAATATGAAGTGAGCGGGCAGCCGCAGCTCTGACTTCCTCTTGGAGTTCGACATGTCTGAAGCTGGGAGAGGGAAGTCTGTGTTGAGTAGGCAGAGGAATCGTGTGATGTAACAATGTTATGTGAGACCCATTAGAGAAAGTGAGTATAAGTGTTTTTATTTTAACATGGAGCAAACAAGTGATTGAGGAGTAGTAACCAAGTAGAGGATAGCCCATTTAACCTCACACCTTATAATTATTGTAATGAGATGACTTTTAGGATAGCGGGGAACAGGGGCTCCTATGCAGTTCCTCACACTAGGGGACCCTAGTCTATCTCTAACCTCAGGGTTACTTCTGATGGTGGAGATGCTTGATTCCTATTCCTGGCTATGCTCATGACAGTACTACTATGATACCCCACTCTCACCAGGGAAGGATGGGGCAGGAGTGTGATGGAAAACAGATAAAGACAGATAAAGGAAAAAACAAAACTCAGACACACTGCGCACACAGGTAACAGCAAAAGGGCAACAAGGATTAACTCCACAACCACACATAACAAGTAAATCCACAAGATAGTCTGTATCACAACCCTTCACCAGACTAGCTAAGATAAACTATAGCTTGCATATAAAGGAGGGGAGCAGATGTGATTGGCTTCCCCACAACATGTGACCAAAGGAGACTAATAAGCAGACTAGCAGAGATTAACTAGTGCTAGCCTGCCCATGAATCACCCCTCTGCAGGTCGATCCCTGAGTCTGCCTGCGCTGATCACAGACAATAGAGGAGTTATTGAGCGGCGTGTCAGAATCTGTAGTTTGAACAGAACCTGACACCCCCATGACAGTCAGCAGAATTTGTAAAAATCTCCTTGTGATGACTAATGGGGAACTTTTATGGTTGCCGGGCAAGCAGGGATTTTAGTGAACCCACTGGTCCCAGCACACAGAAAACCCTGAGGGGTTTGACTACGGAACCACTCCTGGTTTTCACCAAAGCCTCTAATGATGAGGGTCTTACGCTGTACGTGTGAAACTGGGTGCCACTTGGGAAGACTGGTGTTGAGGTTTCATCTGGGATGGATGGATGCAGCAGCAGCTGGTGAGGATACTTCACAGCAGTGGGTATTGTGGTTTGCGGCCCAGGTGGCAGCTCACAGCAGCAAATTATGGATAACAGCAGCAGTACTCTGGAACACAAACATATGTCAGGAGCGGAGCAGCGGAAACAGCAGCGCAGTGCTAAGGGACCTGAGAACTAGCAACATATTAGACTTGTTGCCCAGGCACTTTCCTAAGGGGAGGAAGTACCTTAAATAGCTGCAGCCTCTCAGTTGACCTGAGAGACACTTCTAGGTTAAGTCTACGCTGGACCTTTAAGAAAGGGGCGTGGCCACACACAATTCCCTAGAGCAGAAGCAGGAAGCCTGCAATGAGAACGCAGCCTCAGGGACACAGCGGCATGGGATGGGAACGGAGCAGCAACCACAGGAGAGGCAGACGAGTGAGCGAGCCAATGTCCTCACCGGGGAGGGAAGGAGGGCAGGACCATGGACCACACCGGTGTGGATGTTATAAGAACTTTACAAACAATTTGGAGCTCGCACTTGTGATGTTGATTGATGTCATTGCTCCAAGGCCAAGTATGGAAGGATCTCAATGAACTGATCCTTTGGTTCTTCTTCTAAAGAAGAAGCTCAGTTTGCACAAAAGAATGGAGGAGAAGGACATTTTCATAGGCAGTCAGTTGCTTGGATTTTCAAGAGCATTATTAAATCACTAGAAGGTGGCCCGATTCTACGCATCGGGTATTCTAGAATTTACGTATTGTGTAATTCATGTATGATTTTTGTTATATATATATAAATATAGATGTTGTTGTGTGTAGTTACCAAGTGTTTGTGTAGGGCGCTGTACATGTTCTGGGTGTTGTCTGGGTGTGATGGGGGTGAGAGCGGTGTTGTTTGTGTGTTGCGTTGTTTGTGGAGCGCTGTGTGTCTGTAGCGTTGTGTGTGTGTTGCGTGGTTTGTGTGTGTGTGGTGTGTTTTGGGGGGAGGTATGTTTTGTGCAATGTGTGTGTTGTGCGGTATGTGCGTATATTTGTGTGTGCAGCGTTGTCTGTGTGTGGGTGTCTGTGTAGGGCAGTTGTTTGTGGTTCCCAGTGTGTGTGTGTGGTGTGTTGTGTGTGTGTGTTGGGGGGAGGTGTGCACTTCTCATCGTGCTCCATCCCCCATGCAGCGCACTCCCCATCGTGCTCCATCCCCCATGCAGCGCACTCCCCATCGTGCTCCATCCCCTATGCTGCGCACCCCCCATCGTGCTCCATCTCCCATCCTGCGCACTCCCAAACGTGCTCCATCCGCCATGCAGCGCACTGCCCATCGTGCTCCATCCCCCATGCTGCGCACTCCCAAACGTGCTCCATCCGCCATGCTGCGCACTCCCCATCGTGCTCCATCCCCCATGCTGCGCACTCCCAAACGTGCTCTATCCGCCATGCTGCGCACTCCCAAACGTGCTCCATCCGCCATGCTCCGCACTCCCAAACGTGCTCCATCCGCCATACTCCGCACTCCCCATCGTGCTCCATCCCCCATGCTGCGCACTCCCAAATGTGCTCCATCCGCCATGCTGCGCACTCCCAAACGTGCTCCATCCCCTATGCTGCGCACCCCCCATCGTGCTCCATCTCCCATCCTGCGCACTCCCAAACATGCTCCATCCGCCATGCTGCGCACTCCCAAACGTGCTCCATCCGCCATGCTGCGCACTCCCAAACGTGCTCCATCCGCCATGCTGCGCACTCCCAAACGTGCTCCATCCGCCATGCTGCGCACTCCCAAACGTGCTCCATCCGCCATGCTGCGCACTCCCAAACGTGCTCCATCCGCCATGCTGCGCACTCCCAAACGTGCTCCATCCGCCATGCTGCGCACTCCCAAACGTGCTCCATCCGCCATGCTGCGCACTACCAAACGTGCTCCATCCGCCATGCTGCGCACTCTCAAACGTGCTCCATCCGCCATGCTGCGCCAGCATCAGCCTCTCTACCCGCAGCATCAGCCTCTCTGCCCGCAGCATCAGCCTCTCTCCTCCCAGCATCAGCCTCTCTGCCCGCAGCATCAGCCTCTCTGTCCCCAGCATCAGCCTCTCTCATCCCAGCATCAGCCTCTCTGTCCCCAGCATCAGCCTCTCTGTCCCAAGCATCAGCCTTTCTGTCCCCAGCATCAGCCTCTCTGTCCCCAGCATCAGCCTCTCTGTCCCCAGCATCAGCCTCTCTGTCCCCAGCATCAGCCTCTCTCATCCCAGCATCAGCCTCTCTGTCCCCAGCATCAGCCTCTCTCATCCCAGCATCAGCCTCTCTGTCCCTAGCATCAGCCTCTCTCATCCCAGCATCAGCCTCTCTGTCCCCAGCATCAGCCTCTCTGTCCCCAGCATCAGCCTCTCTGTCCCCAGCATCAGCCTCTCCATCCCAGCCTTCCCCAGGATCAGCCTCTCTCATCCCAGCATCAGCCTCTCTGTCCCCAGCATCAGCCTCTCTGTCCCCAGCATCAGCCTCTCTGTCCCCAGCATCAGCCTCTCTCATCCCAGCATCAGCCTCTCTGTCCCCAGCATCAGCCTCTCTGTCCCCAGCATCAGCCTCTCTCATCCCAGCATCAGCCTCTCTCATCCCAGCATCAGTCTCTCTGTCCCCAGCATCAGCCTCCCCCTCCCAGCCTTCCCCAGGATCAGCCTCTCTCCTCCCAGCCTCCTCCAGCACGCCATGCTCCTCTGCCGACACTCACACACACCCGATCGCATACACTCACACCCCCCCGATCGCATACACTCACACACACCCGATCGCATACACTCACACACAACCGATCGCATACACTCACACACACCCGATCGCATACACTCACACACACCCGATCGCATACACTCACGCACACACACATTGACGATATTGCACATACGCGCTCATACTCACAACATCCGGAGATACCACATGCTTCTGGCCATGTGATCCTCCGGCAGGTCCTGGAAGGTCACAACAGCACAGTATTGAGGCCGAGAAGCAAGCGATATCGCCGGATGCTGTGAGTGTGTGGATGCGATGTGTGTGTGAGGTGTGTGTGAGGTGTTTGTGAGAGTGAGTGTGATCTGATGTGTGTGTATGTGTGTGTATATGTGTGTGTGTGCTGTTATGTGTGTGCGTGTGGATCTTCTGCCGCTGCAGGACCTTGATGTGCTGGTAACTATGCTAGCATGGTTACCAGCTGGTAACTATGCTAGCATGGTTACCAACGTATCCCGTCCCCCGCTCGCACGGGAGCCCACACCAGCATACGGCGGCAAGGCCAGCAATGCGAGGGTAAGTGTCGGCTGGGTTGGCGGCGTATGCTGATGTGGGCTCCCGTTGGGGGGGGGTGGGAGTACAGGACTCACCTGGGAGCCGTGACCGTGTCAGTTCGGGGAATGCGGAGGAGGGGGCCAGAGCTAGCGTGCATTGCGTGAGGGGGGCGGGGCGTAGCGTGGCCGAGTTGCCAGTGCCTGCAGGGTGCCGGGGCGAGAGGCCAATCTGTGGGGGGGCGGAGCCTGGGCGAGCGGCTGGCTAATCCGTGTGGGGGCGCAGCCTGGGCGAGCGGCCAATCCGTGTGGGGGGGCGGGGCCATGGCGAGCCCAGCGGCCAATCAGCTTTGTGTCACCGTAAGGACACAATAATAATAAGGAATAACGTTTGGAACACCATTCTAAGTCTAAACTGGGTGCAAAAACCTAAAAAAACAATCAATTCAGTAGCTAAATTTCTCTTGATTCATATGTTCATGGCAGTAATGCAGATTCCATTTTGCACATTTTCACTCTTACATATAGCTATTGGATTTTTCAAGTCAGTATTCACACAGCAGTTTCTGCAATTTCATGTATTCCCCTTACATAGTCACTGGTGTGCATACCTTATCTCCCCATAGTGATGTTTTTTTAGGTTTTTGCACCCAGTTCAGACTTAGAATGGTGTTCCAAACGTTATTCCTTATTGTTAGTAGTTTTTCGTTTGTGAACCCTCCCCAACCACACCTATTGCCAATCCACATTATACGCATATATAGCCTGGGTCTCAGCTTCCCATACACGGTAAGTTTTTTAACTGCATGAGAGGACACACACAAGCTAGGGACCCCAACGTAGAGAAATACATTGGCGTAGTGTTGGGGCTCTGTTGCATTGATCAATTCAGTAGCTAAATTTCTCTTGATTCATATGTTCATGGCAGTAATGCAGGTTCCATTTTTCACATTTTCACTCTTACATATAGCTATTGGATTTTTCAAGTCAGTATTCACACAGCAGTTTCTGCTATTTCATGTATTCCCCTTACATAGTCACTGGTGTGCATACCTTATCTCCCCATCGTAAGGACACAATGTTACCGGAAGGACACAATTTTGGAGCATGACAGACAGACAGACAGACAGACAGAATAAGGCAATTATATATATAGATAGAACTGTCAACCTCAATTAGATTAGATTGTGTGTACAATATCCGTAGTTCTATAGAGAAGACTAAGCAGTGATGGCAAACGCAAAGCCCAGTTTTCTACTGGTGGCTACAAAATGGAGGACTGGGGTTGTAATTTATTCAAATGGCCATTTGTAATTTTACATTTCATCCATGGCTTCAGTCAAAACAGATGTGGTCTTCAGGAGACAATCCCATTAGAGGAACATTCCCGACTGGCGGGAGTCTGATTTCTAAGATTTGATTCTTTACCAATCCTAAGATTGGTAAACTCTTAATTACACTGTACTACATATTTTTGAAAGCTGTTAGGTTCAGTTATGAAATGAGCCATTTCTTAATGATTTTGACCTTCTGAATTCAAATCTGACAATTAAATTTTGACTCGGCTCTTGTTTCTTTCATATCAAAGAGTTTTCTTTTTACTGTTACATTTAATTAGGCTAAGAAATCCTAAAACTGTATACTTTACACACAGAGAGTATTCATAAAAGTAGGTGATGCAACAGTAACTAGGATTACATCATCGGAGCTGAGTTGGCATTTTTCAATTGGTCGCCCTAAGATGATAGAATACCGAAGGCTCAATAGACTAAATAGAGGATGAAATAGACTATAAGCTAATAATGCAATAATGATGAGAAAATAATAGACTCAATTATTCTATAAACCAGCATGAAAGGTGTCATAAATAATTACAACCTTCTGTGGATCTTGAAAATTAGAGACAATCAGCAATTTTAAGCATCATAGTGGTTTTCAGAACCATTTTGGCTATGTTCGTAAATTCATTCTATAATCAGAGACTGTAACAGACAAAAGATTGGTAGATCAACCTCCAATTTGAGTTGCAAAGAAAAGATTGGGTGCTTATTCCAATTTAGCAGACCACTTTACTCCCAACTTCATCAGAAGAGTAATAGTCTGTAAAGGAATAGCACACCAAAAATAACACATAAAGGAATATTTTTATGAATAATTTTTATTTTCCTACCCATATATCCCCCAAAAACGTTTATTACACTGCACAGTGAAATATAGCAACATTTTAGCTTAAGTGCCCTTCATCAGTCTGGGAGTAGGTTATGTGTAGTATGTCTTCTCTAGAAGAAAAATTACAAAAATTCGCTTTTAGCTGTCTAGGGATCTAAAGAGAGTGTGGAAATTTCTACTGCCCTTGAAGGAAGGGCAGATAGAATCTTACCCGGGTCGGGGTAAAATAAAGTTATGGTGAGTGTCGCTTAACTGGGGTAGTTGTGAAAGTCACAACTACTATACACGCTTGGATTTAGAAATTCCAGCTGCAGCAGTCCCTATAGCAGATGAACAGGATCACTTATTGAAATTAAATGGTTAACACTGCACTACTGTCCAGGGTCAAAACTTGAAAGCTTCACTGAAGATCAAAAGTGATTTTATTTTACGCGTATCGGAGGAAAGCTCCTTCTTCAGGAAAGTATCCTGAAGAAGGAGTTTTTTTTACTCCAAAACACGTAGAATAAAATCACTTTTGAAGTTTTGTTCCTGGAACAAAAGTGATCCATATCTTCATAAGTGAGACATGTCTTCAGTCTAAACAAAGGTCGTCTTTGGGAGACAATTCTAGTAGAGCTGTAGTTCCAACTGGTGGAAGTCAGACTTCTATGACCCTTACCAAGGTATGAACCTTCACCACCAATTAGATGGAGCTCATGTACAGGTACTGTCCATGGTACTGAAAAGAAGCCTAAGTGAGAGTAAACTCTCTGCCTAGTTTTCTACTGTCATCTTTAGAGTGGAGGAGTTGGGTTCTAATTGTCTTCTGAAGACAATTCCATTAAAGTAGGAACTACGGACTGGCGATTCTCAATTTTATGACCCTTACCCATCCTGAGAATGAACCATTACTCTTGACGATCATTGGGCGCATTTGTAGACACTGTCCATGGTGCTGAACAGAACACTAAGCAATAGTAAAGTCTCTGCTTAGTTTTCTAAAGTATTCTATAGATTGCAGGAGCTGGGTTGTGATTTATTGGAATAGCTTCTGCCATACCCGTGCATTTGCACTTAAGAAAGGTTGTCTTCTGAAGACAATTCCATTAAAGTAGGAACTCCGGACTGGCGAGTCTCAATTTTATGACCCTTACCCTTCCTGAGAATGAACCATCACCGTCGACGATCATTGAGCGCCTTTGTAGACACAGTCCATGGTGCTGAACAGAACACTAAGTGATAGTATTCAAATTGTCTCTCCAGTAAAGGAGATAAACTCTAGCACAGCGCCACCTATTGGAAGTAGCGATCCTAAAAGTCAACAAGTGGATTTTTAACAATCCTTTGCAATATGACTCAGGATATATCAGCCAGATCAGAATCCCAATTTGCAGACACGGTGTTTCGGGGTGCTTGCCCCTCGTCAGTGCAAAGTATGGGGTGTCTGATCTGGCTCATGAGAAAGCTATGTGGGGACCACGGGGGAACACTATTCTCCTTAAGGAGACTTTGCAAGCCAGTCTGGCTGCCAAGTAAGGGGACTTATAGCTGCCACGCCCCTCTAGGAAATATTCAAATTGTCTCTCCAGTAAAGGAGATAAACTCTAGCACAGCGCCACCTATTGGAAGTAGCGATCCTAAAAGTCAACAAGTGGATTTTTAACAATCCTTTGCAATATGACTCAGGATATATCAGCCAGATCAGAATCCCAATTTGCAGACACGGTGTTTCGGGGTGCTTGCCCCTCGTCAGTGCAAAGTATGGGGTGTCTGATCTGGCTCATGAGAAAGCTATGTGGGGACCACGGGGGAACACTATTCTCCTTAAGGAGACTTTGCAAGCCAGTCTGGCTGCCAAGTAAGGGGACTTATAGCTGCCACGCCCCTCTAGGAAATATTCAAATTGTCTCTCCAGTAAAGGAGATAAACTCTAGCACAGCGCCACCTATTGGAAGTAGCGATCCTAAAAGTCAAATGTGGATTTTTAACAATCCTTTGCAATATGACTCAGGATATATAAGCCAGATCAGAATCCCAATTTGCATTACTAAGTGATAGTAAAGTTTCTGCCTAGTTTTCTAAAGTCTTCTATAGATTGGAGGAGTTAAGTTGTAATTTATTTGAATAGCTTCTTTACATTTCTGCCATAGCCATGAGTTTGGCCTTAACAGAGGTTGTCTCCTGAAGACAATTACATTAGAATAGGAATTTATGACCGGCGAGAGTCTGAATTCTATGGGAATAAACCATCACCCTCAACTATCATTGAGTGCACTTATAACACTGTCCATGGTGCTGAAAAGAAGATTAAAGGGTGCTTTACACACTGCGACATCGCTAGAGATAGCTAGCGATGTCGTGCACGATAGCACCCGTCCCCGTCGTTCGTTCAACATTATCGCTATGGCAGCGTCACACGCACATACCTTTTCAGCGACGTTGCTGTGACCGCCGAACAATCCCTCCTTCAAGGGGGAGGTGCGTTTGGCGTCATAGCGACGTCACTGCGGCGTCACTAAGCGGCCGCCCAATAGCAGAGGAGGTGCAGAGATGAGCGGCCGGAACATGCCGCCCACCTCCTTCCTTCATCATTGCCGGTGGACACAGGTAAGGAGATGTTCGTCATTTCTGCGGCGTCACACATAGTGATGTGTGACGCCGCAGGAACGACGAACAACCAGCGGCATGCACCACCAACGATATTATGAAAAGGAACGACGTGTCAACGATCAACGATTTTTGGACGTTTTTGCGATCGTTGATTGTCGCTCCTTGGTGTCACGCGCTGCTATGTCGCTAACAGCGCCGGATGTGCGTCACTAACGATGTGACCCCAACTATATATCGTTAGCGATGTTGCAGCGTGTAAAGCACCATTCAGTGATACCAAACTCATTGCCTATTTTTTTAATGGAGGATTCAAGTTGTAATCTTTTCAAACAGTTGTTACATTTCTGCCATAGCCAAGACGTTGGTGTGAAGAGAAGAGGTCTCCTTGGCAAAATTCCATTAGATAGTTATTCTCAACTGGCTATGGTTATTCCCAATTTCCATGACCCTCACCAATCCTGAGAATAAACCATCGCCCTTGATTTCAGAAAAAGCTCATGCATAGAAACAATCAATGGCACTGAAAAGAAGACTAAAAAGTGATATGAAACGCACTGCCTAGTTTTCGACTGGTGGATTTAGAAGAGAGGACTTGAGTTGTAATTTCTTCGAATTGCTAGATTATATTACAGTTTTGTCATGAGGTTTTCTTTAGGAATAGCATCCAGGACTGTTGGGAGTTTGACTTCCAAGTCCCTCACCAATCAAGAAAATGAATGGGATGGAGTTTTGAACATAGGAACTATGGTATTCACTTCCAAAGTCTTGCCTTTCGTTTGTTGAATGCCATTACAATCATGATAGGTGATTATTAGGTTCTTGAGTCAAAGTAGAGAAGTCAAAGCCCTGAGATCTAACATTTGACCAACGATAACTAATTTTTACAATCTGTGCTTCTATTTTTACTGATCCATTTCATCTTTTCTATTAAATCATTGCTCTGGACTCCACAAGACAGATGGAAAAATAAAGGAGGATTTCATTAGAACAGTTAGGCTCATTTCTATTCTAGGCCAAAGCAAAACAAAGTAATTAAACTTTAGCACATTATTATGAATCATAGTAAACCTCTCGGCTTCTTAACGCCTAAAATATGAACACATAGTATAAAAAAGCCATAATCATAGAAAGAAAAACATCAACCCTTTATTGAAGCAACTATAGGAATGACCGACGTGAGAAGAGGTGGAGTCCAGGTTTGCCAATGCCCCTCGAAAAAATCTTCTCTTCAGTGTCCAAAAATATCACTATAACACAACATTCAGGAGGTTTACAGAAAAGAAGGACACTTTTTGGACTAACGGAAAAGTTGGCAAAGCCCATGAAACTTTACTGAAGATAGTTTCTTGGATGGAAGTGATAGAGACAATGTAGAAGGGTCATCACATGGGGGAAGGGGTATGATATGTGGCTTTGTGGAAATAACATTTATACAGTTCCTTCAAAAAGGGTTAATGAAAAGTTACCAAGTATATAATATTCTGCAAAAAACAATAGTTACCAAGTAGTACAGTTATACAGAGCCCTGTTTGATGCTTGTAGTTAATGAAAAGTTACTTGACTATGGTGGTGGTTGCTCCTAGATGGTGGTGACACCTTGGCATTTGTACCTTTTGCCTTGCTATTTGTGAACTTAAAATGGTTTTGTCATGAGAGTGACAGAAAAAAGGGGAGTGACTGGAAGGGAGCCCCTGCGCTGGCCCTCAGGCTAAGTGTGCCCTAGGTTATCCCTCAACTCAGAGGTAACCATAAAGGTAGAGAGGTCTGAGCCCCCAGCATCTCCCTATCTTTTGTCCTTGACTCTGATGGTAAGTCCCCCACCACAACCCACCACCCAATGGGCAAGGACAGAAGTAAAAAATCCCACCAAAAAATAATAAAGACAGACAGGGGTACAACAAAAACACACGCACATCTAAAAACGAACACCAGGGAACTGCAAAAGGTGTACAGGGAAGGGTAACAAAGGAAAGGGGAAAGTAACAAGGCAGGCTACTTTCAAACACCACAGCAGACATCAGCAGCAAAAACCACATCCTAATAGCTCCAGGCCTAGCTCCTGAGTAATCTGAATAACAGGCACCCTCTGCTGGAAGTAGAGGGTTTTTTCCAGACCGGAAGTGGTAAAGAAAGAAAATATCTGGGTAGGGTTAATGAGCTTGCTGCTAGCAAGGAGAACTGTTATTAACTCTGCGAGTGCCAAAAGACAAACACACATTTAATGTCTATGGCCTCAGATGACAACTGAGAGTCCAACCCTGAGCCTGCCACTAATCTCAAAAAGAGAAGACCATGACAGTTTTCCACTTCTATCATTCTGGCCTCCATTGGCCAACACTGTAATAAAATAATAAAATCAGATAGTTCTCACCCTCCTATGTTCCAGTGCTGGCTCTGTGCTGCTGTGTCTGTCTGTGGCTAAGATATCACAATTGCAGTAAACATTACTGCTGCAGCCAATCACTGAACTCAGCTGCTCTGCTGATGTAGATCATGCTTGCTACTAAGCTCAGTGATTGGCTGCAGCGGTGATGTGCTCTGTAATCATGAGGTTATCACTGCAACCAATACACAGAAGCTGGTGCAGCAGCGGGAAACCAAAATTGACTAATATGAGACATCTATAAGTGGAAAATCCCTTTAAATCTAAATATTCCTACTGTAATCCTCTCCTAACCATAATGTGGCCAATAGCAGGAAATAATAGATTGTACTCAAAGTCTAATTTGATGTATAGGGCATTTGTTGTGATATGGAGCTGTATATAGATATATACCATATAAGCTCATACCCTATTATTTTGACATGCTTCCAAAAAAACTATACGCGCCTTTATCCTGTGAAATATCCAGGGCACTCACCATTTCCACCGATCTGCAATTAGTGTCATACTCAGTTGAAGATGCTATTTTAATACTGCGCTAAGAGGTTGTAATTGCTATTTCATTCTCTTTTTCCATAGCCCATTTACTCTTCATTTTTAGTGCCACCTATTGAAAAAAATCTCACTGTTATTACCTGGTGTTGTGAACGGATCAGTAAATTAAAGTCTAACTCCTATTGAAACTTTCAAATGCAGTCGTTGATATCAATAATACAAAAGTATTCATATGTCTGAAGGAAAGACAGGATTCTCTTAACTGATGAATGGCTGGTGGGCTTTACACAAATCCACGTGACATTGAGTGTCACAAAGTGACTTAGGTGAACCCAGGGGAGCCGATACTGGCCCTAAAGCTGGGACCCCTGTGCTCACCATAACCCTGGAGGTATTCTCAATGGTAGGGAGGTCCAGGTCACCACGCTAGGCCCTATCTCCTGTCCTCATCCCTATTGCTATGACACCCCTCCACAATCCACCCCCTGGGGGGAGTGGGCAAGAAAAGGAGTCAACACCCCACCAATGGATTTGGATAGACAGGGGTAACAACAACAATAAAACCTACTCATACACATGGCAACCACACAGAAAGGAGCCACAAAAAGTGCACGAGGGGAGACAACATAAAAGGGGGGAATAAATGGACTACTGAGAAAATCCAAACCAGAACAAGCATATCTGAGAATGCTGCAGAAAACTGCAATGCTGCAGCCAACAGAACAACTGAGAGAGTAAATAACAGCTCCTTCCACCTCCTGGCCAAGCTTCTTAATGATAGAAAATAACCGGCTCCCTTTGGTGGATTTAGAGGGTATTTATAGAACCTGGGCATGGTCCTCACTGGAAACACCTAACCAGGAGTCAGGAGCTGCTGGAAAGAACCCTTCCCTCCCCAAAGGAAAGGAAATTCATTTAATCTGCAGAGTCGCACAAGACAAAGTGAGACTCTGACCCAGAACATGTCACCAAACTCCGCAACAGGAGAAAGTCTATGACATTGAGATTGCTTATGACAGAAGTCTTTGCATGGCTGTTTTGCTTTAGATGCTTAATCCATGAAACTCCCAATGACCTGGGGGCAGATTAATTTGACCCTTTTGGTGGGCCACTTGGTCAAATTGTCTTAAGTTGGCTTCTATAAGTAGGCTCAATGTAACAATGTTTCATGAGATTATTGAAAAGCATTTACAACATTATATGATCCATCATCCCATCTCTCTACACCACCATGAAGCCTGAGCTTTGTAGACTGCTTTATTATACAATGGAAGTGGAAACTATTTTTTTCAAAATAACCAATACATGGGAATTTGAAGTGATAAAAATTTGGTCTACATGGGTAGTGGTGTCTCCAAAGAAGTGGTCATCACGAGAGCTTAATCATTAAAATGTATGCAAAGTATCCACCCTTTACAGTAGTTAATCTAATTTTCTTCTCTCTCTCTCCACTTACAGCATCTCCATCTATTAAACTTATGGTAGAAGATCCCATTGTAGTCAATCCAGGTGAAACAATAACCTTAATGTGTGTCACGACTGGCGGAGAGCCAACGCCAACATTGACTTGGGTTCGCTCTAATGGGACTCTTGCAGAAAAAACTGCGCTAAATAGTGGAATATTGACTATACCATCTATCACCTCGGAAGATGCTGGGACCTACAGTTGTGTTGCCAATAACAATGTTGGCAATCCCGCAAAGAAGTCCACTAGTATTGTAGTAAGAGGTAAGGAAATTGGAATTATTTGATCATTATAAACTTGATGACCTGATTATTGAGCACCTGTGATTCTTGATGTTGCATGTATATGATATGTAGACATCCACATGGTGGTGGTTGGACATATCGCTGTTTATCATACAGCTGAAGAGGACACTTTTCCCTCATTGAAGATATGCAAAGTTGTAGCTGTCAAGAACATTGAGCTGTCCTATCTTGTACTACTAAGAGTCATGTACAGATGTGTATATCCTTACCAGTGTGAAAGTTCCATTCTAGGGGTATTTCCATAATCAAAAAGATCGAATGTTGAGGTCAACTTTAGTCCCATAGATAATGAATGGAGCATAGGTCAAGCATGTGCACCCAAACTACATTCAAGAGAGAGCTCTGCCGAGTCATGTTCCCTGGGATCCAGAGCCACTTTTCCCTTATTCCAGTAGTTGAAAACTTTAGTGACTGGCAGGTTATCTCCTTTTTCTATGGGGACAGAGAATTAATCTCAGTTTTGGGAATCTCAGTGTAACACAGAGTTTTGCACAAAATTAGCTGACTGTCATGGTGGTGTTGGGATGTGTTCAGATTGCAGATTCTGTGGGGAGGCCTATCATATCTGCTCCCCTCCTATTTATGCTGGTTGACACCTTCCACCCATGCCAGCTATAGCTTAATCCATGTTGATCTGTGAGGTGTGGTGTCCTAGACTTACTGGTGAAAGTTGTGCTGATTGCTTGGTGCGGTTGTGGAGTTTACCCTATTTTGTAGCCTCCTTCCCATTCTTGTTTTTCCTCTTGAACCTCTCATTGTCTTTACCTTTCTGTTTGCGTGGTCTGTGACAGTTTTAGTTTTCCCTTGTCTGTCTTTATCTGTGGGTTTCATCACGCTCCTTTCCTGTCCCTCCCAGGGGGAGGAGAAATCAGATCAGGACTGGTGAGGAAGAGGACCAGGAAGGAGACTCAGGCATCTCCACCATCAGGAATATCTCTATGGTTACGGATAGCGTAGGGCCTCCTAACTTGAGAGATAACTTAGGCGGCCAAGTTGCCTGCTATTCCATAGTCACTGTGACAATCAGTTTATAGTCTCTATGTTCTTAAAATACAAAACTTTTAATAGAATGCATTTTACACCAAATCTGCAGAGTAGCCTCAAATATACACAAACAGCATAAACATCTCTCCTTAGAGTATCACAAATTAATGTTTTTAATTCAAAACTGGACTTTTCAGGCCAGCCATCTCAGGAATATCCAGCCAAAAGTAAGCTAATACCATTAGGCAACCTGGGTACTTGTGTAGCAATGGTCATAGGGTTCATTACCTGACAGATGGACCGGGCAGCTATGACTCCGTCAGATTTCATGACATTTTTATAATAATTGAGATCTTCAGATTTTAGTTGATGTTCACCTTTAGTAATGCGCAGATTTTGTACTAAATTCTAAATCCCAACCGCCACCCAATCTGTAAACGTCTCGTTGTTGATCCATGTTTAATCTTTTGGAAGAAGCCAACATGTGATTAGGACCTTGATCAACATATAATGAAGCAGGCAATGATATAATAAGCTGGTGGCGGCTTTAACATTTCCATGGGTGTCCAAATTTAGAAAAACATGGCTGTTCTTTTCTATAAACAGCACCACCCTTATCCTCAGGTTGTTTGTGCTATTGGAGCTCTGCCCCAAGTGCCAATACCAAACCCTTAGACAGGGGTGGTGTTGTTTTTAGAAGTCAGCATTTTCAAATCCTGGAAAACCAATTGTCCAGGATTACCAGTGATTTTGATGTGGCATAGGGGCTTTTGACCCCTTTCAAGAAGGGCTCAGGTATGACTACTTCAGCTTCCACTATTGATATATCACAATTGCCTTTAACCTGTTAATAATGTAATTGTTCTGCTGTATGGAGCATTTTGCATTTGGAGTGCGTTTGTCATGGGTCCGCAGTGCGGAACATTTTGCATTTGAAAATTTTTGCATTTGAGGCTTCTGACCTCGGACCTTTCCTGACCACATCTTTCTGTTCCGTGAACCTTATACATTACCTCCCGCCTTCTGACCTCGGACCTCTTCTTGACCACATCTCTCTCTGCTCCCTGAACTTTATACGTTACTTCCCGGCTTCTGACCTCGTCCTGACCACGTCTCTTTCTGCTCCCTAAATCTTATACGTTACCTTGTGGCTTATGATCCCGGCTTGTCTGACTACCCTTCTATAAATACTGCTTGTAGTGCCTAGAATCACAAATAACTTCCAATGTATCTTTCTATTGATCTGAGTATATAAGAAGATAGTACCTTCCTGATGGGAAAAAATGTAGCGAATATCAGCTGACATTCTGCAGTTATCACTGATTTTGGCTGCTTAAATCACCCTAGATGCTGTTGTTTTTAATAACAGCAGCATCTAGATCAGGTGTGGGCAATTACTTTTCCCATGGGGCCGCATGAGAAATTGGAATGGTTTTAGAGGGCCGGACTAATATAATTAACTCAGTTTTACCCAATACTGTATACAGTATATATACTATCCCTTCATATACAAACAGTAAGTTACGGACTATGTGACCCCTCGTGGCCCTGCACGCACACATGTCCGTTTTTTCTCCAGCAGCACGGGTGTCACACGGACCGCACACAGATGTGATCTGTGTGACATCAGTGTGACAAGTACCAGAGAAAACACGGGTCTTTTTAATAAAAAGATTTTCTATATTTACCTCTCTCCAGCGCTGCTGTCTCTGGCTCTGCTGTCTCTGGCGCTGCTGTCTCTGGCTCTGCTGCCTCCCGCTCCTTATCGCCGGTAATTATACTCACTGAATATTCACTGCAGTGAGCAGCTGGAAGCAGGGACAGCGCTGGGCACCGCATCGCTGGGTGAGTATACAGGTGTGTGTGTGTTGACAACCTGGAAGCCGGAGCATCTCGGGGACTCGTTACAGTTCCCAATGAACTCTGATGAACCCATGAAGCTGTAGCGTGGGTGTCGCAGGGTGGTCATCAGAGTTCATTGGAAACTCTGATGACCTCCTAGAGGTCACTGTGCTTGCAGAATACTCACCTGTCCCTGCGGTGATGTCCTCAACAGTGCTGTGCCCGGTGCTGTCATCGCGATGCTCCGGCTTCCAGGTCCTGAGTGCGGTGAATAATCAATGAATGAGCGGTGGTCAGGAGCGGGAGGCAGCAGAGCTGAAGAAAGCAGGTAAATATAGAAAATCTTTTTATTTCACAGACTCGTGTTTTCTCCGGTACCTGTCACATGTATGCAAACATGTACCGGAGAAACGCAATCAGGCCCTGTAATGGCGGTATGGCGCTGCAGGGGGCGGGGAGAGAGCGCGTGGTACCCGATGTAACTCCAGTACCACTCGCAGTTACGGGCTTCTCTCTCTCTCTCTAATATATATATATATATATATATATATATATATATATATTATATACAGTTATATACATACATACATACACACACACTATATACATATATACACGAACAATCCCCATATACTACATCACTACACCCCCATATACACCTGAAATATACATCACTACACCCCTTTATACACCTGTAATATACATCACTACACCCCTATATACACCTGTACTATACATCACTACACCCCCATATACACCTGTAATATACATCACTACACCCCCATATATACCTGTAATATACATCACTACACCCCCATATAAACCTGTAATATACATCACTACACCCCCATATATACATGTAATATACATCACTACACCCCCATATACACCTGTAATATACATCACTGCACCCCTATATACACCTGTAATATACATCACTACACCCCCATATATACATGTAATATACATCACTACACCCCCATATACAGCTGTAATATACATCACTGCACCCCTATATACACCTGTAATATATATCACTACACCCCCATATACACCTGTAATATACATCACTACACCCCCATATACACCTGTAATATACAACACTACACCCCCATATACACCTGTAATATATATCACTACACCCCCATATACACCTGTAATATACATCACTACACCCCCATATACACCTGTAATATACAACACTACACCCCTATATACACCTGTAATATACATCACTACACCCCTATATACACCTGTAATATACATCACTACACCCCCATATATACATGTAATATACATCACTACATCCCCATATACACCTGTAATATACATCACTGCACCCCCATATACACCTGTAATATACATCACTACACCCCCATATACACCTGTAATATACAACACTACACCCCTATATACACCTGTAATATATATCACTACACCCCCATATACACCTGTAATATACATCACTACACCCCCATATACACCTGTAATATACAACACTACACCCCTATATACACCTGTAATATACATCACTACACCCCCATATACACCTGTATTATACATCACTGCACCCCCATATACACCTGTAATATACATCACTACACCCCTATATACACCTGTACTATACATCACTACACCCCCATATACACCTGTAATATACATCACTACACCCCCATATATACCTGTAATATACATCACTACACCCCCATATAAACCTGTAATATACATCACTACACCCCCATATATACATGTAATATACATCACTACACCCCCATATACACCTGTAATATACATCACTGCACCCCTATATACACCTGTAATATACATCACTACACCCCCATATATACATGTAATATACATCACTACACCCCCATATACAGCTGTAATATACATCACTGCACCCCTATATACACCTGTAATATATATCACTACACCCCCATATACACCTGTAATATACATCACTACACCCCCATATACACCTGTAATATACAACACTACACCCCCATATACACCTGTAATATATATCACTACACCCCCATATACACCTGTAATATACATCACTACACCCCCATATACACCTGTAATATACAACACTACACCCCTATATACACCTGTAATATACATCACTACACCCCTATATACACCTGTAATATACATCACTACACCCCCATATATACATGTAATATACATCACTACATCCCCATATACACCTGTAATATACATCACTGCACCCCCATATACACCTGTAATATACATCACTGCACCCCCATATACACCTGTAATATACAACACTACACCCCTATATACACCTGTAATATATATCACTACACCCCCATATACACCTGTAATATACATCACTACACCCCCATATACACCTGTAATATACAACACTACACCCCTATATACACCTGTAATATACATCACTACACCCCCATATACACCTGTATTATACATCACTGCACCCCCATATACACCTGTAATATACATCACTACACCCCTATATACACCTGTACTATACATCACTACACCCCCATATACACCTGTAATATACATCACTACACCCCCATATATACCTGTAATATACATCACTACACCCCCATATAAACCTGTAATATACATCACTACACCCCCATATATACATGTAATATACATCACTACACCCCCATATACACCTGTAATATACATCACTGCACCCCTATATACACCTGTAATATACATCACTACACCCCCATATATACATGTAATATACATCACTACACCCCCATATACAGCTGTAATATACATCACTGCACCCCTATATACACCTGTAATATATATCACTACACCCCCATATACACCTGTAATATACATCACTACACCCCCATATACACCTGTAATATACAACACTACACCCCCATATACACCTGTAATATATATCACTACACCCCCATATACACCTGTAATATACATCACTACACCCCCATATACACCTGTAATATACAACACTACACCCCTATATACACCTGTAATATACATCACTACACCCCTATATACACCTGTAATATACATCACTACACCCCCATATATACATGTAATATACATCACTACATCCCCATATACACCTGTAATATACATCACTGCACCCCCATATACACCTGTAATATACATCACTACACCCCCATATACACCTGTAATATACAACACTACACCCCTATATACACCTGTAATATATATCACTACACCCCCATATACACCTGTAATATACATCACTACACCCCCATATACACCTGTAATATACAACACTACACCCCTATATACACCTGTAATATACATCACTACACCCCCATATACACCTGTATTATACATCACTGCACCCCCATATACACCTGTATTATACATCACTACACCCCCATATACACCTGTAATATACAACACTACACCCCTATATACACCTGTAATATACATCACTACACCCCCATATACACCTGTATTATACATCACTGCACCCCTATATACACCTGTAATATACATCACTACACCCCCATATATACATGTAATATACATCACTACACCCCCATATACAGCTGTAATATACATCACTGCACCCCTATATACACCTGTAATATATATCACTACACCCCCATATACACCTGTAATATACAACACTACACCCCTATATACACCTGTAATATACATCACTACACCCCTATATACACCTGTAATATACATCACTACACCCCCATATATACATGTAATATACATCACTACATCCCCATATACACCTGTAATATACATCACTGCACCCCCATATACACCTGTAATATACATCACTACACCCCCATATACACCTGTAATATACAACACTACACCCCTATATACACCTGTAATATATATCACTACACCCCCATATACACCTGTAATATACATCACTACACCCCCATATACACCTGTAATATACAACACTACACCCCTATATACACCTGTAATATACATCACTACACCCCCATATACACCTGTATTATACATCACTGCACCCCTATATACACCTGTAATATACATCACTACACCCCCATATATACATGTAATATACATCACTACACCCCCATATACAGCTGTAATATACATCACTGCACCCCTATATACACCTGTAATATATATCACTACACCCCCATATACACCTGTAATATACATCACTACACCCCCATATACACCTGTAATATATAACACTACACCCCTATATACACCTGTAATATATATCACTACACCCCCATATACACCTGTAATATACATCACTACACCCCCATATACACCTGTAATATACAACACTACACCCCTATATACACCTGTAATATACATCACTACACCCCCATATACACCTGTATTATACATCACTGCACCCCCATATATACATGTAATATACATCATGACACCCCTTTATACACCTGTAATATACATCACTACACCCCCATATACACCTGTAATATACATCACTGCACCCCCATATATACCTGTAATATACATCACTACACCCCTATATACACCTGTAATATACATCACTACATCCACATATACATCACTACACCCCTATATACTACACCTGTAAAACTACATCACTACACCCAAATATTACTCACCAGTTACCCTCCCCTCCACTCCACTCCCCCCATTGTCCCCTCAGGTTACTAGTCACCACTCACCTTTCCCTCCTCAGGCACCTCGGTACGGGCTCCCGCTGACATCCTTCTTCTCTTGTACGGCTCCCCGCTGAGCTGCTTCCTCTCTCCATAGAGGCCCCGGCTGCTGCATCTTCTTCTCCTGCCGGGCGGAAACTTTTCAAATGACACACACGCGCGCTGTACTGACGACATCAGGGCGCGCGCGTGTGTGTCACAGAGGAAGTGCCGGCAGGCAACAGAGGACAGATTCCTGCGTTCCGCTGCTGCACTGTGCGGCGCTGCAGGGTCTGTCCTCTGTTCCCTGCACGCCGGCACGCAGCGTGTGATGAGGGCAATCTGACCACGGGCCGCCCGGAGCCTGGAGCTCCGAACAACAGGTAAGATTGCCCTCATCAGTGACCGGCCAGCAAGGACGCCCGGAGCCAGGCGGGCCGGTCACAGAGAGTAGGCGGGCCGGATGTGGCCCGTGGGCCGCCCCTTGCCCAGGTCTGATCTAGATGGTTAACAGAGGAAGGCAGCAAACTTTTTAACTCCATTACAGTTTAAGTGTATAAAGTTTGAAAATAACTAGTTTTTCAACACATTTGTAAATTTCAGATATATGTACTAATAAATGCATAAATATATTGACCTAAATGTACAAATAAGATAAAGCACAATGTGCCATGACAAAGACATTTACAGAAACATTTCAAAGTTATTACCACATAAAGTAATTTTTGGAAGCAAATTACAAAAAAAGTTGGCGAATGCGGATTATTGTATTTATTCACTCGTCATCTCTACTAAGGAGTTAAAATACATTGATTAATTGACGGGTCTTTTAGGAAACCGCTCTGTTGTTAGAAGTTAAATATCCTGCCGATTCTCCATTGAAGATGATAACATATGCCAAGAATACTCCTGTGTATTTAGGAGCGGCTGACTTTCGCAGGCTTACTTTACGTAGCAAATCCCAAAGAAAATATGTTTGTATTTCTGAGCATTTACAAGGTGCAATCCAATAAACGACTAAATACAAAAAGCCACACGCACTGGTCACGCGTACGCCGATCACGCGCATCTCATTATACAGCGCAAGGGGCTCGGAGACATTTTAGCAAAATAAACAGTGTAGAAGTCAACATTTTATGTGTCTTTAACGAGAGTAAAACTTAGGATCAGATGATCTTTCGATCAGAGAAACAGCTACATTTGCTTTATAGAATTTACAGATTGGTAAAATGGTTTGATACTATTCCCAGCTGAGCTGATCAATCTACATCAGCTCAGGGGAGTGTAGATTTTTTTTTTTTGCCCTAAGTGAAAATTAAAATTTCCCTCCTCCAACACAAACTGGAGATGGGAAAGTGCAGGCCCTGTTTATCAGCCAATGTACTGCCCCCTATGGGCAGAGAATGGTGCCATTGTGAAGGTCCAGGCTATGAATCAATTGTCCATATAATAAGATAATCTGTCTTTGCTTAATCATTGCTTAAATGCTATCATGTATACTAGGGTGCACATCTTCTGGGATGTATTATTGAAACTAATCATGCTAAGCTGAACAAAGCAGACATTCAGGAAGCTATCTTAAGCTGGGTTTACACACTGCAACATCGCAAACGACATCGCTGTAACGTCACCGGTTTTGTAACGTTACAGCGACCTCCCCAGCGACATTGCAGTGTGTGAAACCTATCCGCGACCTGGCCCCTGCTGTGAAGTTGTGATCGCTACAAATCGTTCAGGACCATTCCTAGGTCCTTTGTTTCCCGCTGTGCAGCTGCATCCACCGCTGGATCCAGGTAACCTCAGTGACAGCTCAGCCGATCACACGGCTCTCTTCATTAGCTGCGTGCAGGTGACAGGAGCGGCTGTGTCTTCTGCTGCTCCTGTCACCTGCATGCAGCAGAGCTGGATGCGACGCTGGAGGACCGTGGATTACGCCGGACAAGGAGGGCTTTGTTGTGGGTAATAAATTGGTAATGAGGGAATGTGTTTGTCTTTTTAATTTCTAATAAAGGATTTTTTCGGATGTGTTTGTTTATTTACTGTCACTTACAGATTAATCATGGAAGGAATCTCGGGGAGACGCCTGACATGATTAATCTAGGACTTATTGGCAGCTATGGGCTGCCAATAACTCCTTATTACCCCGATTTGCCAACGCACCAGGGCAAATCGGGAAGAGCCGGGTACAGTCCCAGATCTGTCGCATCTAATGTATGCGGCAATTCTGGGCGTCTGCTGGCTGATATTGTTAGGCTGGGGGGCTCCCCATAACGTGGGGCTCCCCATCCTGAGAATACCAGCCTGCAGCCGTATGGCTTTATCTGGCTGGTATTAAAATAGGGGGAACCGCACGCCGGATTTTTTAATTATTTATTTATTTTACTGTACAGTATAGACACGCCCACCGGCTGCTGTGATTGGGTGCAGTGACACAGCTGTCACTTAGCGTGTGGGCGTGTCTCACTGCAACCAATCACATTTGCCGGTGGGCGGGGAAAGCAGGGAATACGAGATTGTTTAATGAGCGGCCGGCTTTTTCAAAAAAGGAAAAGCCGCCGGAGCAGTGTTAACGCCGTGCAGCGCCGGTGATCGGGGATCGGTGAGTATGAGAGAGGGGGGGAAATCACCAGCAAATGAGGTGAGTAACGCGATCAGCTGAACTGTCACTGAGGTTACTCGCGGCCACCGCTGCATCCACCGCTGGATCCAGGTAACCTCAGTGACAGCTCAGCCGATCACACGGCTCTCTTCATTAGCTGCGTGCAGGTGACAGGAGCGGCTGTGTCTTCTGCTGCTCCTGTCACCTGCATGCAGCAGAGCTGGATGCGACGCTGGAGGACCGTGGATTACGCCGGACAAGGAGGGCTTTGTTGTGGGTAATAAATTGGTAATGAGGGAATTTGTTAGTGTTTTTTATTTCTAATAAAGGATTTTTCGGGTGTGTGTTTTTTAACTGTAATTTACAGATTAATCATGGAAGGTATCTCGGGGAGACGCCTGACATGATTAATCTTGGACTTATTGGCAGCTATGGGCTGCAAATAACTCCTTATTACCCCGATTTGCCAACGTACCAGGGCAAATCGGGAAGAGCCGGGTACAGTCCCAGATCTGTCGCATCTAATGTATGCGGCAATTCTGGGCGTCTGCTGGCTGATATTGTTAGGCTGGGGGGCTCCCCATAACGTGGGGCTCCCCATCCTGAGAATACCAGCCTGCAGCCGTATGGCTTTATCTGGCTGGTATTAAAATAGGGGGGGACCGCACGCCGGATTTTTTAATTATTTATTTATTTACACGGTACACAGAGCCGCGCGGCATTAAATGAAGTCGGGTGAAGTTCACCTGCTTTTTTGACACATCCCCAACGACCAGCTGTCGCTCTGCAGGTCCGGATCGCTGTTAGGTCGTTGGCCAGGTCTGCCTGTTTGACAGCTCACCAGAGACTTTGTAGCGATCCCGGCTAGGTTGAGATCGCAGGTTGGATCGCTAGAAAGTCTCAGTGTGTAAACCCAGCTTTAGACTGGTCTCTTGAATGTCAGTAACAAGCTGCTGACGTACGCATATGTACGCATTGTTTATCTTTGCTTATCTGAATGAATTATATAACTGATTGTTTTACAATACACGGGTTAAAAGAGCATTGAGCTTCTCCCTGATAGAGACATGTATCTGTGTGGTCATTTTTCCTCATACATACATCTGCACAGATCTAATATAGAATCCTCCTCCGAGACCCTGAGAGACCCCCTTAGAGGTCTCCCCCAACACCATCTGAGTTGCCTAATGACATATCCTTGGTCCCTCACTTTCACAGCTATCACCAGCCTCAATAGCAACACAAAAATATTCAGTCCCCAGACCAGATCCCACAATTTATTCATGCCTCAGATCAGACCCCGAAAATAAAAAGGACTCCCAAATCGGACCCATTTTTCTGTTTATATCCAAAATCTGTGACAGGATTGATGGGTGGACAGCTCTTTCACAATATTTAAAGCAGATTGCACACAAGGCCACTAAAATAATGCGATCCCGAGCTCGAGACCATACCCTTAAGTAATTTCACACCCCAGACAATTCAATTTATACATACCTGTGACCAGACACCAAGGTTAATGGAGACCCCAGGCAAGCCATAACATTTCAGATCCCTCATTTTAAGTCCCCACACCAAACTCCTAAATTCACACCACAAAAACAAATTTCAGAGCAAAAAACAAACTTTCTTATTTCACACCTTTAACCAGACTCTAAAATGAATGCAGATGCCAGACCTGATCCCTAATTTAAGACTCCAGACATGACATCTAATTTTAGGTCCCAGCCTGGATACTAAAACGAATGCAGACCCTTTTAATAATTCACACTCCAAAATGAATATGCTCCTAAGACTAGACACCTAATTTTAGAAACCAGAAAAGTAACCTGAAGAAGACCCCCAGACCAGACCTTACAATTAATGCAGATACCAGACCATTTGACCAGACACCAAGGTTAATGGAGACCCCAGGCAAGACATCAAATCTCAGAACCCTAATTTTAAGTCCCCATACCAAACTCCTAAATTCAGATCACAAAATCAAATTTCAGACCAAAGACGGGACTTCTAATTTCACACCTTTAACCAAACCCTAAAATGAATAAAGACCCTTGACCTGACGCCTAATTTCAGACCGCAGACATAACACCAAATTTTAGATCAAAGCATGGCCACTAAAATTAATGCAGACCCCTTTTTTAATTCAGATCCCAAAATGAATATACTCCCAAGACTGGATACCTAATTTTAGAACCCAAAAAAGTAACCTGAGGACCCCCAGACCAGACCCTACAATGAATACAGACCTCGGCCAATACCCTTTCATTAGCTCAGAACAAAATCAATATCATATTATCAGACCCTTGACTAAACCCCTAATTTCATACCCCAGACCAGTACCCTTATTTCAGACTCCAGACTAGACTTTCCTGTCTAACCTCTTCAGGTCTATGCATGGCTTAAGTAGGTGCACTGTCCAGTTCCGTGATGTTGTGCACCCCACAACCCTTTGGGTCCTTCTGATGCTGGTTGGTGTCAAACCACAATTCAATGGTGCCTGGACGTTAAAAAAAAGCCCAGGTTCGAGAAGGGTAAACATTTGCTGTCATCTATTGGAAAATGTTGAAAGCTGCACAATGGCAAATTATAAGATGAATACTGTGAATAAAGGCAACTTGTCACCAGATTTGGCGACTATAAGCTGCGGCCACCACCAATCAGCCCTTATAATCTTATATTATAAGAGCCCAGGTCATGCTGTAGAACATAAAAAACACTTTTATTATACTCACCTAAAGTGCGGTCCGGTCTGATAGGTGTTGCTCTCCGGTCCGGCGTCTCCTCTCAGCGATCACCATCCTCCTTTTACCCAGCCCAG